>NC_135492.1:46895149-47196816 GCF_052094955.1 Ictidomys tridecemlineatus | reverse complement strand
TCATTTGAAAAGGGGCTGCGTTCCGAGCCCACGGGGAACAGTCTTTACTAGTGGGGTCCCCAACATCGCCACGATTTTGTGAAAACTGGAGATGGGCACGTCTTTAAAGGACGCTTCCCAAAACTTGCCCGTGATGAAACTTGCACCTGCTTCCAGAAGATGGTCCTCTCGTTTTAAGCTAAGGTAGAGTTGAGCTCACTGAAATGGTCGTCCTGAACATTCTCCTCCTCTTTTCATCGTTAAGAAGGAAAAGTGTCATTTTTGAATTGCTGACCAAACCAAGCTGGCCATCATAGTAGTGGGCTCTTTTTTTATTTTTTATTTTATTTTATTTTATTTTTAGTGTCCATACTTAGAAACACCTCGATGGGTCCCAAACACATCCCTTTTATATGCCCTTTAACATTCTTAAAAGTCTCTTGCTCTGCTTAAGTGCATCGCATCCTATCACAAAGCAGCGTCATTGCTTTCCGTCTCTTTTAGCTTTGAAGGCAGGAGTCGGAGCTTGGCCACCATTTGGGATAAGGCAGTATGGCCGGACGTCCATGCGTCATCACCTTGTCACCATCCCACCAGACCCAGACCCTCCCTTCATCCCCACAAGACGGAGTGGGGAAATAGAATCCCCTATCCGTCCACTGCTGTTGGACTCCACGGGAACAGCAGGAGTTTAAGGACGACTCTCAGTAGAGGGGGAAGAGTTCCAAGGGAATCCGTTCCCGTTAGAGGCACAGCTCAGGGACTCTATGCCAAGTAGGGCAGATAACTCCCAGCCACAGGAGCAAGGCGTACCCAGAGGGTTCCAGAGTGGGAAGAGCAGGGTGGACCTGACCCGTCTCCACAGCGAGTTGTTTCCAAACACCACAACTTAACCATCTGATGCAAAGACCTAATATCACCCTCCAAATTCCCTTAGGTGGTCTCCACGGAAAACAGGCCGTTTTCCCCGTAGAATGAGAACGTAGGTGTAACTG
Organism: Ictidomys tridecemlineatus; assembly: GCF_052094955.1. Lineage (NCBI taxonomy): Eukaryota > Metazoa > Chordata > Mammalia > Rodentia > Sciuridae > Ictidomys > Ictidomys tridecemlineatus. The sequence goes on along the minus strand of NC_135492.1, from coordinate 47,195,842 downwards.
CGTAGGGACCATCAGATGCAGAAGGGAGACTGAACTGAGACCCATGCTATGGGAAAAGTAAATATCCTTCAGTGGCAGAGAACACGGAGGACGCTTTCTGTGGGACACTGGTGGCAATGGATACTGAGAACGGAAGCAGATCTAGGAGGGTCCCCGCCTCTAATGCAGCTGGAGAATCTGTCCGTGGAGACTGCGAAGTAGACAGAATTGCTCACGCTGGGTACATGGTGGCCTCTTATTCACACACACACACACACCCACATGCCACCCTGCCGCGTGGCCTCCGGCAAGTCATTTTGTCACTGAATCCCGATGTCACTTTGTGCCTAATGGGGAGCCACATCAAGGACTGCTGCATGGATCAACTAAGACAAGCTATGTCAACATGATTTCTTCTGACGGTCACAGTAAGACATGCGTTGTTAAAAAAAAAAGATGATGGGAAAAAGATCTGAAAAAAATATGTCTGAAACGAGAAGGAGCTCATGAGAGGGACGCTGCGGTTCAGGAAGAGAGAGGCACGACGCGTTAGTGCCAGCGTGTTATGTGGGAGACGAAAAGGAAGCAGCAGCGTGCCCGTTCTGTGAGGAAAGCAACCTATGGCCCGTTCTGGGGTGTGCCGTAGGCTCCCCAAGAGAGAAGATGGCCGAGCCGAGCCTTGACAGATGGCTGGTAATTAAAGAGGCCAAGAGAACTGGCCAAGAGTCTTATGCAACGAGAGCAGCCGAGCCGGAGTTTTCCTGGATTTGCAGGAAACATGGAAACACTCCATCTATCCAGGTTGCTCAACAGGAAGCCAGGGCGTGGGAGGTTGCGAAGCTGGAGAGACCAGGGGGGAAGGTCAGGTTGCAGAGGGCCTGGGTGGACGTGCTAATGAGCTCGGGTTCATCATTTGGAGGCTGACGATTTCAAATGGTTCTGAGCGAGGGAGTGATATGAACAGGTTTGCATTTTAGAAACGCGTGACGGTGCCCTCATTTGGGAGTGTGCATTGAAGGGCGTCTGGAAAACTAGGCACAAGGACTTGCCCATATTTCAGGCAAGAAATGATGGCAGTCTGTCCTAAGGCTAGGGCAGTCCTGAGGAATGAGCAGAGGCGTGTTTGGAGAATGAGGCTGGGTGGGTGGTTTGGGTGAGTTAGAGGGGAGAGTGACTTCTGTGTCTTGCACGATGATCAATGACTTTTTTATTATCAATGACGGAGTTTGGAAGGAGGTTAGGGTTCAAGATCAGAGATGACAAATTTACTTCCAGACTCACAAAGTTATATGTATGTAACTTGAAAGTACCTATGTGTATATACACATACGTATATACGAGTTACATGTATACTTGTGCGTATGTTTAAAACATTACATATGTATATAACTTGTATATAAAAAGTATATACCTTCCTAACCTATGTACTTTGACTATGAAAGGGCTCATTATTAAGAATTTTGTCAGGGTCTGGGGCTGTAGCTCAGTAGTAAAGCATTTGCCTAGCATGTGTGAGGCACTGGGTTCGGTCCTCAGCACCACATAAAAATAAAGATATTGTGTGTTTATCTACAACTATATCTATATATATATATCCTGGGTCTGGATAATAACGAAGGCTCGGCTTGCACTCAGTAGACATTTGACCAAGACCAGGTGTTAGTCCAGGAAAGGTGTCAACTCTACCCGCCAAACCTCCGTTCTACCTCCTGAACTCGTAGCTTTCTGTTTGTTCAACCCACCTCTCCCAGGAATTGGCAGGGACTTTTCCGACTCTTTTCCATGTGACTCTTAATGTTGGGGGATCCCCTTCACCTGCTTGATGACAATGATTCTCTGCTGTGCACACATCACGATGGAGAGACCCCTTTCCCGTACAAGTAACTGACGGAAAAAACGAATGGTCACCCTCTCCTCCAGTAGTCCTTGTGAACCTTTAGGAAGCAACAGATAGTATCTCTATTTCGAGTTTTAGGAAAGCTTCCAAAGCACTAAATTTTGTTCTTATTTCCTGGATTCAGGAAGCGAGATTGGGGGGAGCACAGACAGCTCTGCTCAGCCTAGAACCTCCAGTTCTTTGTTTTCATTTGGAAAGGTGGCAGGAGGGACATGGTCACGGGAGTTTGGGAACTCATGGGTGACCACAGTCCACGAGACAACGTCACTTGGCTTCCACATGCTTATTTAATTCTCTTTCCTTATTAACCATCTCGAAGACGAGACTCATGCACGATTTTACAAAATCACCCGTGGCTTTTTATATGATTCCCAGGATTCTTAGGTCATTTCCCACTCAGCCACGGGCTGAGCTCTTGTCTGCTTTGGACGCGTGGACGGCTCTCTGCAGAGGGCTGGTGGCGCTTGCACGCTGCAGGAATCTTTCTTTTATATTCGTTGCCGTCAAACCAACGCTCACTTTGAACATGTCCCATTCAGGGAACTGGCACCGACTGCTTGATTGAAGTACTGCTCTTCAGATACCGGGGACCTCTCCTACCTTAGCCCTGCACTTTATACGTACGGCCGCGTAGCAAATCTATTCCATGAATCTGTCTCCCCAGTAGACCTTGTAGATCATGACCGTCTTGGGGGAAAAGACTGTGTCTTCCTCAGCTTGGGTTTTTTTTTTTAATTAATCTTTTTAGATCTACCTGACAATTGAGTGTATTCGAACATCTCATGCACCATGGAGCATAACTTCCCATTCTTGTGGCTGGACATGATGGGGAGTTTCACTGGTTTGCATTCATGTATGAACACGGGAAAGTGATGTCTGATTCACTCCACTGTCTTTTCCGTTCCCATCCCCTGTCCCTTCCCTACATTCCCCTTTGTCTAAGCCAATGAACTTCCATTCTCCTTGTTATGCGTTTGCATCCATATATCAGAGAGAACATCCAACCTTTGGTTTTCTAGGATTAACTTATTTCCCTTAGCGTGATAACCTCCAGCTCCATCCATGGACTGGCAAATGCCGTAATTTCATTCTTCTTCATGGCCGAGTCATATTTCATGGTGTATCACACCACATTTTCTTTATCCATTCATCTGTTGAAGGACACCTCGGCTGGTTTCATAGCTTAGCGATGGTGAATTGAGTTTCTATTAACACTGGTGTCGCTGCATCACTATAATAGGCTGATTTTAAGTCCTTTGGGTATAGAGAATCTTCCTCATTTTTGATTTCCTAGCACCCAGCACCAAGGGTCTGTGAGTCGGTACTTAATAAATACTTGATAACTCATTTATAGGCTCCTATTGCATTAAATTGTATTTAATAAGTTTTGCTGAGCCCAGAGGGTATAAAGTCCTCATTTATGCATCTATGCTATTTGGAAATAAAATACAAATATAGCTGTTTGTTTGACCTTTGCATATATAATGTGTATATAATAGACACGCACATATATATGAGTGTATGATGCATTTACCCATATATATACTTCCTAATTTCAATTGCGAGAGAACCCACTATAAATCTTTGAATCTGAAGATCCTCTATGATTTCAGGAAAATCATATTGGTTTTATATGACATTTAAACAAAAACTCAGCAGCATTTGTGATTAGTAGTTGCAACATGAAGGCAAATATGGAACTACTCCTTGTTCTATATCTGTGTCAGATTACGTGTGCTTTTCTCCCCTCAATTTAGTAAAGGTAGATTGAAGAGGGTGAGAATTATGGTTCCCATTTTCTGATATTTCTGAGGTTGTGTTGGAAGGCTCTGCCCCAGAATACAGATGCTCATAATATGTCTTTGACTCAGCAGAGGTTCCTGTTACGAGCCGGGCATGGTGGTGCACGCCTGTCATCCCAGTGGCTCGGGAGGCTGAGGCAGGAGGATCCCAAGTTCAAAGCCAGCCTCAGCCAAAGTGAGGCACTAAGCCACTCAGTGAGACCCTGTCTCTAAATAAAATACAAAACAGGGCTGGGGATGTGGCTGACCAGGTGGCCCTGACCCTCTCTGCAGCAAGATAAAGAAAGATCCATTGAGACACCCCCTCGTCCACCTCCTGTAGACTGAGTCTCCACACCAGTGTCCAGGAGACTGACCTCTGCTGTTCCATGGTGAGGATTTCTATCATGCAGGAAAGACAGGTGTCCTGAACTCCTGGTTCATCTGGGAGGTAGCTTGCTCAAGCAGACCATTGTGACGGACATCCTTATACTCACAGGCAGATTCTTTCCATTATGCTCAACGTATTTCCCAACCTGCCTGACCACATCATTTTATCTTTTTCTCTCTGAAAATTCTTCAAAGGCGCTCCCCATTCATTGGCGTAACCACTCCCTGGGTCTCTGTGTTTTAAGGCCATGTTGTGTTTTCTGATAGACAGCGCCTCTCAGCTCTAAGAAATAACCCTGAACAGAAATATTCCGTGCGTGCCATCTGTATTCCACACCATGTGTGTAAGGGAAAGCCACGATCCCTCTGTTTTAAAGAGACAGAAGAGTATCCCTTGGGTCAGACGTGAGCCTTCCATTTTTTAAAGCAAGTTTGCGCCCAAGAATCTCCCAAGCTCTAAGACACAAGGCAGCTCAGCTTACACGACTGTGTTCCTCTGAGTATAGCCTATAGAACTCTGTAAAAATCCCTATTGCTCTCACTCCGGCCCATTATAAAATTTTTAATTTACTCCAACCATGACTGCATTTAATAAGTACGGTTGTCAACAGGAAATGGAACTCGTATAACGAGGAACTCCTTATTCCCAGTTATTAAAGAAATCTGTTTTTATTGTGCTGATTCTTTCCGGCTCACCGTCGTGCACAGAAGCACCAATAGAAGTGGGTTTCGTGGGGGAGAGAGGAGAGAAGAACAGCCTATCCACACCATCCTAGATGATTTTTAATGAGAATTCTTTAGGGCTTTGACCAAGCAGATCCAAAATAATTTATCTTGTGATGGTAGCGAAAGCAAATTACTCACCACATTACGCTGTTAAGGACGGTCGCAGTATTCCCAGAGCTGAAATTCTTGCCTCGTATAGATGTGCCAACATCATCTTTTATAACTTTTGCTGTTAGTTGCTAAGAAACAAATTATAATTGCAGTTTAGATCCTTCTCTATGTTCGACTCTTCATGCCCCCGGTAGCATTTATTTCCTTGAGATGATTAAATGATCCACACAGTAATTGCTTTACATATAATTGACAATGAAAGCATTTTTAAACAGCAACCCGTGTTTGTCTTATTTTTTTTTTTTTTGTTGGGGGGAGTGATAGTTATATTGGCGTGCACCACGTTGGGATGACTTTGAATTTCGACGTTGAATGGCTTCCTTTTCTGGCAGTTGGTTATTGATAAGGACCAGTAATACTATTTTGCTGGAATCATTGAGTTGGATAAAAAAGGGATGAGAGACAGTGGAAACTTGGGTGTGAGACTATACAGAATTCACACAGTAGCTCTGTCACCGACGAGACGTGTCAAGCTTCGGTTGCAAAACTTTGTGTTCCCCTCTGAGAAATGGAGATGATGTTCCATACTTTGCAATGTCCCATGAGCAATGAACAGATAATGTATTTGAAGTGTCTAGTAACCAAAGAGGAAGTTGTGGTTATTTGTGTTATTGGTAACTCTTTAAACTAGAGGGGAGTTTTAAGATATTTTATAAAGCCTTCATAAAGGGAAAGAGCTAATATCAAAGAAAACATTCAGCTTTTGGTTTTGGGGGGATTGGCTAACTTCACTTAGCATTATATCCTCCAATGCCATCCATTTACCTGCAAATGCCATGATTTTATTCTCTTTTATTGCTGAGTAATATTCCATTGTGTATATAGGCCACATTTTTTTAATCCATTCCTCTACTGAAGGACATCTAGGTTGGTTCCGCAGTTTAGCTGTTGTGAATTGTGCTGCAATAAACATGGATGTGGCTGTGTCCCTGTAGTGTTCTGTTTTTAAGTCCTTTGGGTATAGACCGAGGAGAGGGAGGCTGATTCATAGTGGGGTAGGGAGAGGGAGCATGGGAGGAATAGAGGAACTCTAGATAGGGCAGAGGGGTGGGAGGGGAAGGGAGGCGGCAGGGGGTTATTAATGATGGTGGAATGTGATGATCATTATTCCAAAGTACAGGTATGAAGACACAAATTGGTGTGAATTTACTGTGTATACAACCAGAGATATGAAAAATTGTGCTCTATGTGTGTAATAAGAATTGTAATGTATTCCGCTGTCATATATAAATTTTTTTTTAAAAAAAGGAAAAGAGCTAATAGGGTAGATAAGCAATGTATCACTTCAAATTAATACATAAACTCTCACTAAGTCATATCAAAATAAGATAGACACCAGGTGCTGAAGTGCACACCTGTCATCCCAGCGGCTCAGGAGGCTGAGGCAGGAGGATCCTGAGTTCAAAGCCAGCCTCATCAATAACAAGGCACTAAGCAACTCAGTGAGACCCTGTCTCTAAATAAAATACAAAATAGGGCTGGGGATGGGGCTCAGTGGTGGAGTGCCCCTGAGTTCAATCCCTGGTACCAAAAACAAACACAAATAAGATAGGGACACACACAGAGAGACATACACAAGGATGCCGGGGAGTGACCCATGTTCTCTAGCCAGCTTCCCACCCAATGGGCCCGTTCAAACTAGGATGGACTCATGAGGTCACAACTCTGATAATCTAATTATTTCACCTCGGAATGTCCCTGCACTAACAAGAGCTTTGGGGGGGGCGATACCCCCAAAAGGGTCCAGTTCATGGGGATGCCTTCATGCTATCAACTCTCTTGCCCACAATGTCACTGAACAGAAATGCTAGTAGGTGCATCCGATTTCAGGGTCTGAGCCCGTAGGTGTTGGTCTGAGAAGGAGATCCACCAGCCACCCTGTACATCCACAGGGCGAAGGTCCACGTTTAAAACAGAGCGATTCCAAGTATTTTCAACTGAGCTGTAGAGGGCGCCGTGGTTCCTACTCCTGGTGACTTTTCTGGTGTTAGATGTCTAGTCCCCGGTAACCTGGATCTTCCCAGGAGAAGAGGCCTTTGTGCCTGTTGGTCTGTCTGTGAGACTGATTCCCCGACTCCCTGAAAACAGCAGAATCTCATCGTTCAGAACTCTGGACTCTGCAGCCCTTCGGTGTGTCCAGAGTGAACATCCTGGGCTTTCTGTGTTGGAGATTTGGATTCTGCATGAGAAGGAGTCTGTGTTCTAGAAAATGGAAGAATGGTTTCCTCAAAAAAACAAACCACCCTGGATCTAAACCTTCCCTGACAGGCAGAATGGCTGGCGTCCCTGCCTGCCATGGAGTCCCTCCGTGGGAATCATGTTCACACCACTTGGATCCTATGTGTAGGACGGAGTTCGCGTGTGTTTCTGACCCCTAAGGCCAGCAGGTTTGAGGTCCTTCCTGTGCCCATACATTCGTAAACCCTTAAGACCCCACGCTTGCTCGGGTGAAAAATAAAAATGTCATCTCTGTATTTACAATGACGGATTTTCATTCTCTCAGAAAGAAAGTGGCGATGCTCTATGTTGAGAGAATCGAGCGATCTTCCTAGGGTCCCTGCTTTATGAACTTTAGACGGTGTGAATTCTGTGCATATTGTCGTTACCTCTCGCAGTTACAAGCCCAAGTCAAGTCAAATGTTTCGATCCCCATTTAAATATCCACTGGGGACATGATGTTGCACTAAGACCTCTGGGACAGAAAGGGGCCCATCAGATGGGACCCTGCCAAAATCCCAAATGAGCAGGGAGGTGAGAAATCAAAAGAAATGTACACAGAGTGCTGAGCTTCAAATGCAAAGAGACCAATAGACCATCGGACCAGTCAAAGGGCGTGTCCACCAGAGACCTGCACAGCGAGTAAAGATGCCCTCAATCTTACTTCCAGCAAGTCCAAACAGCTGAATCCAGTAAATACTCTTTTTTATTCTTTTCTTTTAAAATTCTGTGTCCTTTATTCCCCCCTTTTGAAAGTATGGAGAGAGTGCGCCCCTCACTCTCTGCTGATCATCATTAATAAATTGGATATAAAACATCTTGCAGATTTAAAAAAAAACAGCAAAAGGAGCAAGCAAGCAATAATATTATATTGCAAATCGCATCTAAGTCACAGGCTAAGAATGTGCGCATGCGAGAGGAAAAGGGCTCAGAACACCGTTGACCCTTTCAGAGTCCCTTCCAAGAGGCATCATTTAACTAAAGGGTTTCCTCGTGGCAACAAAGAGTTGAAAATATGTACCTCCGGTGGACTCCTATTTTGTATTCTGTAGTATTTTTTTTAATGGATTGTAATAGACAGTATGCAAAGGGTCCTGCCTTTCTTATGAACAAAGCATGAGTGTAAGTCCCGGAATCTCCAGGAAGTAATGGTGTACCACTGGGCAGGCAGGACACTAGGCGCCAGGGCTCTGTTTGGGGATGGTAAGCAGCCGGTAACATTTCACTTTGAAAACCTTCCCGGTGTGCATTCCCCGTGGCTGGCAGGATAAGCTGCCCGAGTCTTTATCTCTGTTCTGTAATGCATAATAAAGAAAAAGAAAAGGAAGGCAGGTGTCCCGAAGCCCCGTGGTGAGGAAAAGCAGCCCCGATGCTTAGGAAGCCTTTCAAGGGGAATCTCAATGTCAAGGCTGAGGAGTGTCTTGGAATCTGTTTTATTTCCTCGGAGTTGGCCTGACCTGGCCACTTGCTTAGCTGTGAGAGGAATCCTCCAACACCCCCAGGTCACTTCCCCAATTTTAAAAGGTGCAGAGGATGGAGGGCTTGGAGATAATGCATCTGGAGGACTGTCACAGCCCGTGGTGGCTCTGGTCCTAATACTGTTAGGGCTTCCTGTCCCGCCCCCATGTACCCTCCTGGGGCAGATCATGGAGGTTACCGCAGGGAGGGGATTTGAGGGTAAAAAAGATGGAGAGGATGAATAATAGAAAATCAAAAGGGAGCCAGAAGAAGCTAATTGTGATATCTCTCTCTCTCTCTCTCTCTCTCTCTCTCTCTCTCTCTCTCTCTCTCTCTCTCTCTTTCTTTTCCTCAAGCAGAATCTAGACTTCTAAACTTTTTAAAATGTTCCCCTGGATTAATCAAAACTCAATATTTTTAGCGCCGAAACATTTGCAGTGTTGAGAAAAAACAGAATCTCAAATAGACGTCACATCAGCTGGGCTATAAAACAGCATTTGAACTCAAGACTAGAGATGAAGAGGGGGGGAAAAATCATTCCCAGGATTTGGAAATATCATGTGAGCACGGCTGGCTGATTGCTCCTGTCCCTGATCTACCGGGTGGACATTTGGTGAATGTTCACGATGACCTGTCTACAGTTACCACCCAGATAATCCATTAAAGTGGATTCATGCAGTGTCTAACTGGACTCAAACCCTACTCTCAATTCTCAAAAACCCAACCTGTGGTCCAAAGGAGCCAAGATGTATGTACGCCTTCAGGTGAGAAGGTGAGAAATCTGCAAGTGAGAAATCAAGTGGTTTGCATTACAGAATTCACACTCTGTTCTTAGCCAAATAGCTTTAAACTGGTGACTCATGTGGTGGTCCTCGTTCTGACACAGTTCTGGTGTTATACCCGTGGTGGACTCTTCCGTGCTGAATTCTGGGACCCATTTTACAAGATGACATTGATGCAGTGGGTACTGATGAGTTGGTGCAGATAGGAAAGGTGGATTGCTGCTACTGAACCTGTTTATCTCTCCAGAAACACATCTGTAGCCTATGTTATGGTTTGGAGGTGAGGTGTCCCCCAAAAGCTCACCTATGAGACCATGCAAGAAGGTGCAGAGGAGAAATGACTGGGCGGCGAGAGTCTTAACCCCATCAGTGAATCCACCTCTGATGGGATTAACTGGGTGGTCACTGGAGGTAGGTTCCATGTGGCTGGAGGGGGTAGGAATTGGGGCATGGCCGTGGGGTACAGATTTTGCATCTGGAGAGTGGAGTCTCTCTCTGCCTCTCGACCACCATGACGGGAGATGCTTCCCTCTGCCCCACCCTCCGCCATGATGGTCAGCCTCACCTTGAGCCCCGAGGCATGGAGCCAGCCTTCTGTGGACTAAGACCTCTGAAACGGTGAGCCCTAAGTTAAACTTTTCCTCCTCTACAGTTGTTCTGGTCAGCTCCTTTCGTCATAGCAGGGAAAAAGATACATAAACCAATATATATATATATAGGACCTTCCTGCACCTCTTTCTCCTTCCTGCAAAATGAAAGGGGATCCATAACTCGATTATTTCTAAGATCCCTTCTCGGTGGGATGTGCCCTGAATGTGTGGGATGTAATTGAAACAGCTCCTTTCGGGTTTCATCCTACTGATACAATGTGTCAAAATACAAGGCGAAGCCACTGTGAAATAGGACCTGGTTTTATGGGGGAACCCTGCAGTATTTTCCTTGAGATCTTGTGGCTATCTCTAAATGACCTAGAAGGACCGGAGTTCTGGTGGCAGATGTTGTTGGAGTAACATCCCAGCTCTACTTGCTATTGGTCCACGGTCTCACTTGCAACAAGTTACTTCATTTCTTCCTCTCTGCATAAGATGGATAATATGACTCACTTGGCCCAGGTGGTTTTGAGAATTGGATGCCTTGGCTCATGAAAACATTTCCGGAAGCCGTATTTCCCTCTCTCCTGTAGGCAGTGGTGCAGAGGTGAATATAGGGAGAATTATTAAAATAAATTACAAATAAGTCCTTGCACTTTGGGGACTCAAATGACTACATGTGAGGAACTCCTTGCTTAGCTCTACTCCCACAACCTGGCTTACTTAGCCCCAGCCATCCCAACCCCCTTGGTGGTCCTTATCCACCAGACCACTCTTGGCCGTCTACTGACTGCAATCGACTACGTGTTCTCAGAATTGCACAACCGTGTTCTGTTAGTCAGGGTCCTCCAGAGCCAAAAGGAGATACACATTCTGAAAGCGAGAAGTTTGTTTTGAGGAATTGGATCATACAATTATGGAGACCCAGAGGTCCCATGATCTTCTACCTACAAGACTGGTCAAGTTGGTGTCTTAGACTCCGGTTCAAGTCTGAAGACCGGGGAATCAAGGGACTGGATGTTGTAAATCTCGGTTGGAATGCAAGAAAAAGCTCATGTCTTAGTTCAGGAGGCAACCAGACAGGAACCAGAGGAGCCGATTCCTCCTTTCTCTCTCTTTTGTTCCCTTTGGGTCTCCAGATCAAGCAGGAACCCTGGAAGGATTGAGTCGCAGGTGCTGAATCCGATTCCGAGTTCAAATTCAATCTCCGTCAATCACCAGCAATTCAGCCCCAAGTCAGTCACTTAACCTCTGGAGTCTGTTTTCCGCATCTGCAACATGGGAGTGTCGTAGCAGATTCTCGATGCGTTTTTATTAGCTTTAGACACAATGTGCAGTTCTATATGATGTCATAATAATAGTAACAACAATCACACCAGAAAGAGACCACTGTGCGAAGCACTACTGTAAGCACTTTACAGGTATTAGTTCTTGTCATCCCCATACAAACCTATGAGACCCTACGTTATTATCCTCACGTCATGGATGAGGAAAGAAGCACAGAGAACTTAAGTATTTTTTGCCAGGTCACAAAGCTAGTAAGTAGTTTAAAAAAATATATCTGGAAACATCTAGAATGGGTTCAGAACTCATTTCCCAGTCATGATACTAGGTCATTTTGAATATTAACATTGGATACTATTCATGATATTTCTAATGATTCATATTAATAAGAAACCGTCTATAAATGCCTATTAATTCTCCTTCACTGTTGTTGGCTTAGCTGGACCACAGGGAATTTTCAGATAGTTCTAGATCCATGGTAGGAGCTCTGCTACCTCCTCCTTGGCGTCCTCAAGCTCAGTGATGGCTTTGAATTGGCTGTGGCGTCCTGTGCCCAGGTGTCAAAGGTAGGAGGATGGAGGGATCTGGGTTCTCGGTGATGCTCTGGGGACTTCTTTTCCCTGTGGAAGCAGTACTCAGGACCGAAAATAAATGAATAAATCATCTATCTATGCAGCGGGATTCCTGCATGCTCCTTCTGACCTCCTACCGGATGCCTGCTTCTCTGGCCCCCACGTCCCAGGGTCCAGTGGTCTGTTGATGCTGGACACTCAGGATCCCTGCTCTTTCTAATCCTGAGCAGAACCTGCATCTCTCTTGTCTTTCACCTTGGGAAGGATCTGGGTGATATTCTTCCTCCTGTAGGTCTGCAGCCAGCGTCCCTGATGAAGTTCACCTCCCTAGCAGGGAAAATGATGGGTGAGAGCGCAGCTGCACCCTTTCACACCCTGCCTGGTTGCTGAGTTTGATCTCCAACCGTGACGTGCAGGGGACCAACCTGCCCAGGTCCAAGTGGGCGTTGGAGAACAGCGAGGTCATCGGGCAGTGCAGGGAATCTAAAATGCCCATTGCCTTCTGTGTCCTCCCATGTGGCAGGTCCCCCCTGGTTTCCTTGTAGGACATAATTTGGGATTTTTAAACCCCCATGGCCCACAGACTGGTGGAAATGCATTGCCTCACCATAGGAAAAAAAATGGATTAAACATTTTTGATCTCTCACATGCCACAGCGACCTCTTCACCACATTCCTAGCGGGTTAAGGTGTCCCCAGACAGTCAGGCTTTTGAAAAAATGTACCAGAGTGGGGCGCGGTGGCACACACCTGTCATCCCAGCAGCTCGGGAGGCTGAGGCAGGAGGATCACGAGTTCAAAGCCAGCCTCAGCAAAAGCAAGACCCTATGCAGCTCAGTGAGACCCTGTCTCTAAATAAAATACAAAATAGGGCTGGGAGGTGGCTCCGTGGTTGAGTGCCCCTGAGTTCAATCCCTGGCACCAAAAAATAAAAAAAGAATAATTCCTAACCCATGGAGGCAGTTGCAAGGATTAAGGATGTAACACAAGTAAAGCGAGGAGCCGTGTTGAGTTATTATCACGACACTTTTGTCATCATTAGGATTCTCAGCCCTGACACCACTTGGGCAAGTGGGTGCCACTCAGAATTTTGTTTCTCATCGAAAACATGAGGATCCCAAAGAACGAGGTAGAGAGGCAAAGAAAAAATGGGATTTAACTTGGAAAGAACGGGACAGTATTTGGTCCGAGGCCCTAACTGACTAGGCCAGTTCTGCATCTGGTGGCAAGATTAGGAATGAAGTTTCCATTTTTTTTTAAACCTGAGCTTCGATTCTGGCTCCATCAGGTCAGAGAAACGCCTGTGGTTTCCAACTCTTTCATAAAACGTCCAAGTGAGTCCGTTCTTTCTTTGAAAGGGGACAGTTAATAACAAGGACTATTTAAATGTTCGCGGCAGTCGGAGTTCAGGGCTTTGCATTAACCAGATGCCAGGTTACACAATTTGCAGTTCATCTCGTTTCCTATTGAAAGAGAGAAATAATGATTGCTTTTGATATTGCACACTATTTTTACACTTGTTTATTTTCATCGTTTATACAATTATTTTCACTGGTTCCTTTGAGTTAGACACGACAGTAGAATTCATCCGGACATGATTATAAGAGCATGGAATATAATTTGTTCTATTCCAGTTCCCAGAACTTCCCTTCCCCACCCTGTCTCCCTTCTCCTGTTCTCTTCCCTGTATTCTACTTATCTTTCTGCTGTTTGCTTACAGTTTTCTTTCTTAGATTGGTGTCTGGTGGATGTACATGCTGGTGAGGTTCACTGTGGTCTATTCATGTATAGGTACATGGAAAAGTCATTCCACTGTCTTTCCCCACCCCACCCCTTCCTGGAAAAAAATTCAACCTTTGACTTTTGAGGACTGGCTGATTTCACTGAGCTAGATAGTCTCCAGTTCCATCCATTTACTGGGCAAATGCCTTAGAATCATTCTTCTTTATGGCTGAGTAATATTCCATGATATGTATAGAGCACCTTTTCTTTATCCGTTCATCTGTTGGAGGGCGCTGAGATGGGCTCCACAGCTTATAGCTATTGTGAATCGGGCAGCTACAAACATTGATGTGGCTGTGTCCCTGTCCAATGCCAACATGGGAATGCTGGGCCGACATTATCTTCTGCAATGTGCAGGGTCTCTGGTCCAAGGCCCAGGTCTTTGTTCTACTTTTGAGTTGAGTCTTGTACAGTTGAAGGACAGGGGTTAAATTCCATTGTGCTGCAGATGGATTTGCACTTTTCCCAGCACCACGTGTTGAAGAGGCTCTGTTTTCTCCTATGTGTGTTTTTGGCACCTTTGTCTAATACGAGACAACTGTACTTATGTGGGTTTGTCTCTGTGTCTTCCTTATTATTTTTAAAAAATTAAAAAAGAAAAAAAAACAAGATTAGCTCAAACGAAGCCACTGATCTGGAGCCCCGTATGAAATAGCAAAGTTGGAATTCATGCCCAAAGCTGGTCCGATTCTTATCTCCTAAAGGCTGCTGCTGCCTGGCTGGGGTCAGGTTTCCTCTTCCATATTCGGGGCCATGTGGAGGGGCAAGTCATGGTCAAGTGAACTGGAGAGAGCCAGGCCTCAAAAATGGCACACCTCAGGAGGTGACCTCAAGAGATGGCCAAGGCCGGCTCTCTGTGTTCCTCAGGCAGGTGACCCAGCCGTCTGGGACAGGTTCTCCGGGTTTGCTTCAGAAACATCCTCAGGGGTCGTCATTTCACAGTCTCCTCTGAAGGAAGGGCAGCTGAGCGGGCCAAGCGCAGCCAAGGAAAGACCCACGTGGGCAGATGTGCTCTGCAGGACTAACACCCCCAGGTGACAAGCCGGCTGTGAAATGTTCTGCTTGAGGACATTGTGTTTACGGTCCCAGGCCACCCGGCCACCGAGTCCTATGCCCGGGGAAACAGCTTTGTTTTCTGTGGATATTGCATAGAGTTATCCGGTGGCTTTGGCCACGAATTCCATATCTGTCGGAGACCCATCTCCTGTCTGTCAAAGCAGATCAGGGGGTGACCAGTGAGTGAGCCGTCCTTACCCACCATTCATACCTGGTGCGTTTTCTTGCCTTACGTGTTACCAGGACCATGAGCTGATTCTTATGCACATTTTAAACACGAAATAGATAAATATGGGATGATAATCAGCAGCGGCCGTCCCCCGATTTGCAGAAGAAACGGCCATTATTACTTTTGTTTAGACAAGATTTAAATGAGATTGGAGGAACTTGCATATTTAATATCTGTCTCTCCTACTAGGGCACCGGGGCAATCCGCGGTTTCTTCAACGTATTACGTCTTGAATAATGAAGAGAAGGAGACCAAGGTCGAGGTCCCCACAAACTCGGTTCACTCAAGCTCTCTCGGAGGTTATGGAAACGAGTTAGGATTTATATTTAAATACCATTCTATGTCTAGTTCTTCTTCACCATGTTTATAACTCACAGGATTACTGTTAAGGGATCATGCAAATTGGGAATAGCGATGTTATTGTTATCTGTATCGTTTTCCTTATTTAAGTTAAGACACTTTTTAAAGATGGGGAAACTGAGGTGTCCATAAATGCGGGGACTGTCCCCCCCAAGTTCAAAGAGCAGAAGAATGCAAACCAGGGGTATTTCTTTCTCAGGCTTCTGTAATAAATGACCCTAGATTTGGTGACTTAAAATAACAGGACAATTGTAGAGGGGGAAAAAGTTGATTTGGGGGCTCACGGTTTCAGAGGTCTCAGTTCATAGACAGCAGCCTCCATTCCCCAGGGCTGGAGGTGAGGCAGGACATCATGGCGGAAGAGGGTGGTGGAGGGAAGCAGCTCATAAGGTGGTCAGGAAGCAAGAGAGAGACTCCACGGTCCAGATACAAATAGATGCCCCAAAGCCACACCCCCATTCCCACCTCCTCCAGCCACACCCACCTGCCTTCAGTTACCACTGCATTAATCCCATCGGGTGACCAATTTACTGCTTGGGTTAAGATTCTCACAACTCAGCCATTTCTCCTCTGAACCTTCTTGCCCTGTCTCACACATGAGCTTTTGGGGGACACCCCACTTCCAAACCATAACATTAACCCATGTCCCTTTTGCTTCATTCCTAATGGACACTCAAAATTGGTAGGGCCTACCTGCTCAGATAATCCGGCCTCATCTTGTCATCTCAAGATTCTTAATTATATCTGTACACGTTCCTTTTTTTTCCGGTGAAGTCAGATTCATAGGAACCCAAGCTCAGGATGTGGATCTATCTTTTGGGGGAGCCATCATTATTCAACCCTCTCTATGCGGCCTCCCTATTTTGACACGACGTCTGTACTTTCCCTGACCTGGATCCCACTGTGGACTTTTTTATTTTATAGTAAGAAATGTCAGACTGACTGCCTGTTCAAATGGTAGGAATTCCAACGACCCCACTTGGGCTATAATGGCTGCATGTAATCTTCATTTCAAAGACGGATCATTTCGAAATCCACAATATTTCTCACTGAACAGACATAACACTGTTTTGCTTGAATATTAATATTGCTCTGAGCTTAGCATGAGATGTTTTAAAAGTACTTAAAAACGGATGGATACGGGCATCGTTTAAGCTCACGGCTGAATACGTTGCTCATTCTGGCTGTGAGCTTTCTGAGCAGAAACGCAAGGAAGCCAATTGAATTAACGAATGCAGTCAGATCCCCGGAGCGTTTTTTTTTTTTTTTTCTCCAAAATGTGGAAGTTCGGAGGGAAGAATCAGCTACTGAAACCATCTTGCTAAGAGACACCTGTCACAACCCATTCCATTCCCTTGACACTTGCTTCTAATATTAAAGTCTGTTTTGTTACAACTTGCAGATCTTTTTTTTTTTTCTTCTCGGGGACAGAGGGAGAGAGAGAGAGAGAGACAGAGAGGCAGGCAGAGTTTTAAAGTGGGTGTCATAATAATAAAACCCGCAAAATTAATATTAGGTTGTGCGCTTTCAAAATAGACATGCTAAAATGGGAGCATTTACAAGGGTACTCCCTTAGCCGACCAAGATTTGCAAAGCAGAGCTTGGCTTTCATAAAAGATCAGGACATCATCGCTGTCTCACCACCAATGACCCCCCGAGACATGTCACCTCCTTGGGGGAGTAGGACGGTTTTCATGAAGTTGGCCAAGGATCAGCAGAGTTCAGTGGCTGAATTATTTCCACATTACAAGCAATGAGGTGAAGGAAACGAACCTCTGTAAAATGCGATCCACAAAGATGCGTGAGTTCAAGGGACAGGGAAAAAAAAAAAAACTTCACAATTAGCTCCATCCCAAATGGAAATAGGCTTACTGGCTGGAAATGGAGGTCACACTTTTCACTCTCGATTCCTATCATGCTCGGGGCTTGTTCCTCCCAAGCCACCGAGAAGCCTGGTTCATAATCTTCTCTCTTCTTCGTCAAGACTGTTAATGTCCATCATTAACCTACATGACCTTGTCCGATGAGATCCAAAAGCAAGTCTTAAGACTCCCCAGTTCCACGGGTGATGTTTCTCCATTTCTAGTTTCCACCCATAAATAACCATTTGGGCTTTAGGTTTTACTAGATTTTGGGGGTCCTTTATTAGGGATGATCGCCGTCACGATTTTGACACGGCGCTGTTTAATCAAAGAGAATCAAAGCGATGGGAGAAAGCCAAGGATTCTGCTTTGCATCTCTCCATTTCTCCCGTGTGAGAGATGTTTTGCGGGTTTTGTTTCTTGTTTGCGGCTCCTCAAAATAGTTTGTTTGAACTGCCATATTTCCACCCCTTTCTGAGCCCCTCATTTGTGGTTTCCCGTGTACATGACGTCATCCTCTGCTGTGCAGGAAAAATAACAGCAATCAGGGTAGCCACATCTGGCCTTGATCCGGGACTGAGGACACGCAAGGGAAGAATACAGCCAGG
Organism: Ictidomys tridecemlineatus; assembly: GCF_052094955.1. Lineage (NCBI taxonomy): Eukaryota > Metazoa > Chordata > Mammalia > Rodentia > Sciuridae > Ictidomys > Ictidomys tridecemlineatus. Next base: position 47,178,099 of record NC_135492.1, on the reverse strand, counting down.
TGCATGAAGCTGCAAGTTCAACCAGTGACCTTCTACCTTCCTAATCCAGAAAGAACCGGATGTCATATCTAAGTCACCTGACCCATAGGATCAGGTCTTGGAGATGGAATGGCTCCAATTCATATCCAAGTAAAGTGACCGACTCCTACCCATTGCTTTGCTCATAGGTAGTTGGAAATTCCAAATAAGAGCACCAAGTGCCGCACCTGGTTTTGCTCTGAGTGGTGGTGTTTGCTGCCAAAGTTTCCAATCTGCCACATCTTTTAGACCTACTTTCGGGTCCACTTGCCTCTTATTAATGGTTTGGAATATATAATGAAAACCATGTGCTATATTTTAGAGAGACTGATCCTCAAAGCGAATTAAATCATCAGAAGTTTCCTCCCCAACCCATCAGGTGATAGAAACATACTCACTTGCAGCAATGCCCCATGGTGGGGGTGCTGGGGTATGCTTAGGACTGGAAGGGAGAGGGCAGCAGTGAAGAGCTCAGAGGCTTGACGTTGTGCAGGACTTCTGCAAGTATGTCATGCTGCAAGGTGCATTGCATACCCCCCAGAAAGGAAATAGGGCACATGGTAACCTAGGGCACATAGTAATCCATTGGATGATTGATGTCTTTTTTGCTTAAAGAGAAGCAGTAGAGGGCTGGGGATGTGGCTCAAGCGGTAGTGTGCTCGCCTGGCATGTGTGCTGCCCGGGTTCGATCCTCAGCACCACATACAAACAAAGATGTTGTGTCTGCCGAAAACTAAAAAAAAAAATAGATAAATACTAAAAAATTCTCTCTCTCTCTCTTTCTCTCTCTTTTAAAAAAAGAGAAGCAGTAGAATGCATTCTGACACATCATACACAGATGGAGTACAACTTCTCATTCTGCTGCTTGTACGTGATGTAGAATCACACCGATCACATATTCATATATGCATAGAGGATAATGATGTCTGACTCATTCAACTATCTTTCCTTCCCCCATATCCCCTCCCTTCCCTTCACTCCCCTCTAACTCTAAGTACATCTGTTCCTCCCTAGCCCCCATCACCTTATTGTGAATTAGCATCCACATATCAGAGAAAATTTTTAGCCTTTGGTTTTATGGGATTACCTTATTTTGTTTAGCGTAATATTCTCCAGATCCATGCATTCACCTGAAAATGCCATCATTTGTTCTTCTTTAAGACTGAGTAATATTCCATGGTGTATATATACCACAGTTTCTTTATCCATTCATCTACTGAAGGGCATCTAGGTTGGTTCCATAGTTTAGCTATCGAGAATTGAGCTGCTATACGCATTGATGTGGCTGTGTCCCTGTAGTGTGCTGATTTTAAGTCCCTTGGGTATAAACCTAGGAGTGGGATAGCTGGGTCAACTGGTGGTCCCATTCCAAGTTTTCTGAGGAATCTCTATACTGCGTTCCATATGGTTGTATCAATTTTCAGTCCCACTAGCAAAAAGCGTTCCAATTGATGGAAGCGAGATGTCAAAGTTGAACCCGGCAGGGCAATGCATTGATCTTCTACCCACAGAAAGAACTGGAATAGAATTGGGTGCATTACAAGGTTTTTGGGAAAAGGATTGACTAGGGTGTAGAGGGGCTCTGGTCTTTTTCGGATGACATTGGCTCAAACACCCATCTCTGTCTCTCCCAGGTCGGGTACAAGGTACATCTCTAGGTCCTTTGGTCTTTCCATCTCACCTGTCAATCACTTTCTTTCTGTCCAAATGTAATGGAGATAAAGATGTGTCCTTGGGACGTGGTTTTTCATACATCTTTTTCCCCACACTCCAGTGACATTTCCATAGAAAGGGACACTCTCCACAATCTATTCTGTCATGTAGGTGAGACGTGTCTCTTTTACTCCCAGACATCTTATTTTAGAGGAACAGATGGGTAACCTTGGATTCAAATTTGTCTTGTATCCAAAAAAAGGTAGGTCTGATCAATGCGAAAACTAATCAAAATTATGTAAAATTTGATTGTGAGTAAGGCAATCTTTTTATTACGTCTAATTTTTATGTGTTCATGATTGCTTAAAATGTAAACAACCCTTCCGCAGACTTTTGTAAATTACTTATCCTTTCATTAATCACAGAAACAGCTGGTGCAAAGAACGAGATTTATTTATTTTTTCTTCAAATTGTTGGTTGGGGCTTTCTTGACACATAAGAGGTAAAGGTTGTCTTTTGTTTCTTTCTTTTAAATTAAGTGCACACCAGTGATCTACTTGGTTTTGATTTAAAAAATAAAAAAAAAAAATAGGGACTTAAGCTACGCTACAAACTTGAACACACCAAAGTTTGTAGCTTTTTCGTTTCTTCGTCATTGCAGATTTTACTAAAATGGACTTATTAAAAAAGGTCCTCAAAGGATTATATTCAAATCTTCCCTAAAAATCAAGATAGGAAAAGTGGAAAAACTTATCAGTATGGGTGACCGAATATTGAGACGTCTTAAAACCAATCAGGCAGAATCTTTTGGCGTTCCCCTAACCTAAAAATACCACTTGATTAAATTCACTTTTCAATATCCCTTTAAATTCTATACTATGGTTTTTAATGTGCCCTTATTTCTCTGAGAGGAGAAAAAAGCCATCAGAAAAAATAGTGAAAAGCTGGATTCTAAAAATAAAATCCATAATTAATACACAAGCTAAATATACTCCCAAGTTTTCTCACGGCTCCATTAATTCAAGGAAATCTAATTTGGGTCGTACCACGGCTCTGAAGAAAGATGAATAAGCAACACCAGTTCACACTGTGTTTCTGCATCTTTCTTCGAGACTTAAATGCTAATTGCCTGAGTGGTTACATAAGGCCCTGTATTCTTAAAAGTTTTCTTGAAGAGACATTAAGGCAGGGTAGAAACTCAGTTTGCATTTATTTTTATGGTCAATGTGCACTGTTGCTCTATGCCCAAGGTCAAACCTTTTGCAATGTATCCATTAAAGCAACTAGAAACTGTTTCTATTTAGTAAATAATTCTGTGCAAAGTGAAATAAAATCTCAGGCTGTCAGCAAGGTCCGCATTATGACTCCCTACCCGTGTTTCTAGGTTCATGGCTTATATGTTTGTGCAAGCCCTTTAAACCCGCTGATGACCATATCGTTTACTTCCAGTGCCTCTTGATTGTTGTGATGTTGTCCCTTAACCATTAGCATTTTATTGTTTCCTTTTATTATTCTCTTAAAGTCTTAATTTTCCGGGTCAGAATTATATGTTGTGTACTTTGTTCTTTTATTTTTTTTCCCCTGCAAGAAAAAAATAATTTGGTAATCCCGTAACCTTTTGTCTACACACCCACTAAAGCTCCTGTCCTTACCTGTTTTAAATCTCGAAATGGCCCACCTCTCCCTCCAAGATGAGTAGATCTTCAGGGGCAGGGGCTGGGTCTGAAGCTATAGTGGCATCTTTCATTTCTCAACACTTTGCCAGGCATATAATAGGAATCATTCCGGTTGAAGGGGATCGTTCTGAATTGAGCAACCACGAGACCATAAGTCAAACCAGTCACTCCTCGTTTCAGTCATCGTTTTCACCGCTGTGACTAAGGGACCCAAGCAGAGCAAGGGTAGGGGAGGAAGAGTTTATTTGGGGGCTCACGGTTTCAGAGGTCTCAGTCCATGGACAGCAGGCTCCATCCCTCAGGGCTGGAGGTGAGGGTGAACATCATGGTGGAAGCGTGTGGTGGAGGGAAGCAGCTCACGTGGTGATCAGAAAGCAGAGAGAGACTCCACTCTCCAGATATAAAATACATCCCCCAAAGCCATGTCCCAAGGCCCACCTCCTGCAGCCACACCCACCTGCCTTCAGTTACCACTGGGTGAATCCCATCAGGTGATCAATTCACTGATCCGGTTGAGACTCACAACCCAGTCACTTCTCTGCTGAACCTTCTGCTCTGACTCACACCTGAGCTTTTGGGGGACACCTCACCTCCAAACCATGAGACTCTTCTATTCAAAAACCTACAGTGGCTACCCCTTGCTGGACCGGTCCCTCCTGCAGCGTGTGCTGAGGGGCTACCTGCTTGCTTCAGCCTACTCCGAGTTCATCATCTGGGTCTGCAGCTTTTCTTCCTCCTCCTGGGACCCCATTCCCCTTCTCCTGGTCTGCCCAGCCCCCACACCACGTCACTGGGTCCCCTACCATGTCATTTTCTTGTATCTTGCTCCTGATTCTCCGGCCTCACCTGGCCAGAGGTAGGGGCACAAGCACAGGGATGCGCATCTGCTTCGATCATGGTTGGTGTCCCAAGAACCTAGGGTTCATGTCGTCAGGAGAATTGGGAACAAGCATGGTTTTCGTCCCGTTTTTCTGGTTCGGTGGATTCGGGATGTCTGTTTGTCCCAGTCAGTCCGCCGAAAACGCGGTAAGATGGGAAGAGATTTTGCTTCCTTCTCATTATTTGCAAAACCGTTCTCCCCACTTGAGCTCACGCAGGCTGGGAAGGCGGTAAAACATGGCATCAATTAAAATCTTCCAATTAACACTCATCAGGAAGAGCAGCATTAATAATGCAGGGAAACCAAATTGCCGAACCCGCGCAGCCCGGCCTGTCACTCCGGGTACCCTATGTCAATGTCACGCGATAATGTCTGCTCCTGATTATGAATTTTGGTCAGATAATGAAGGCAGTCTTCAAGGAGGAGAAGGTAGAGCATTGTGAACGTGTGCATCCCTATTTGAAAATACCTCGCTTCTGCTCTTCCACTTGGTTAGATCAGGGCTTTTATCATCGCCATTATTTAAGAGCAAGATTGAGATAGATTTCGGGAGCCTGAGAAATAGGAAATACCATTCTGGTCTTCCAGGAGCTTCAAGTGGGTGCTTTGGGGTCTCGCCCCTAGGCTCCTTACTGACTAGACGTGGAACTTGAAGCAAATCGCTTCCATTTTTCTGAGCTTCACCACTATTAAGTCCATATGAATTAATATGGAAGTTAATATTAATACAGACCCTTTCTACTTTGCTGAGATGTTTTCTTAGTGCTATGAGTTGTTATGAGTAAACCTGTCATATTTTTTTAACTTGCTATAAAATTACAGGGTATTTTAGCCAGGCATGTTGACATACACACACACACACACACACACACACACACACACACACACACCCCTACTCCCAGCAGTTCGGGAGGCTGAGGCAGGAGGATCGCGAGTTCAAAGCCAGCCTCAGCAACAGTGAGGCGCTAAGCAACTCAGTGAGGCCCTGTCTCTCAATAAAATGCAAAATAGGGCTCAGTGGTCGGGTGCCCCTGAGTTTAATCCCTGGTACCAATAAATAAACAAAAAACACAAGGTACCATTTCATGATGGCTCCGAGTGTGACTTATAATTACTTCTCCTAATTTTAGTGTTCTTGTTAGATTATTACCGCCATCATCATCATCATCATCATCTTAATACATCACACAACCACAAAAATAAGTAAATAAATAAATAGAAATAAAGGGAAAACATCAGATTATCTGGTGCCAAGTAGCTGGGGTGAGAGTCCTGGTGTCACCATTGATGACCACGGTGAGCAACTTATTTTATTCCCAGCCTTAGTTTTCTCATACATAAAGGGTCATGTGATGGTACTCACCTCATGGTATTATGGGGAGGATTAACTGAGATAATACATGAAAAGCACTTAGAACAGTGTCTGGCACACAGGCAGCTCTCAGTAAGTTTTGCTCCCATTACTTATTATTCCCGAAACCCAGAGGTGGCTGAATTAGCCATCACACTTCCAACTCGGCAAACAGGGTGTGAATCTTGCTCTCATCGTTTGAGACATAGCTCACTCGCTTCCTCTGAGATCCTTCATATTTTTGCTTCCTCGATCAACTACAAAGACACATTTTGGAGACCTTTAGAAAAGTCTCCATCGCTTGCTCTACTGGGAGGTCCCTGGTGATTGGGGCCTCGTCTACAGTCTTAAGAAGTCTGTGCAGGTTCAACTCCACAGCCAGGCTGCTGCTGTCTTCTACCTCGCTGTGGTAGAAGAACCACAGAAGGCACCTTGGAACTCGGTCGTTGACCTCCAACAGGGAAGATGGAAATCAGAGACAAACCGCAGACATCAACATGGAGTTCATTGGGAAGTAGGAAAGACATCAGGCCAGGACTTGGAGAGGTGAGACGAGGCTGTATCTGGACATGATTCGTCTCCTGTGTTGAGAACCAGGCCCACCGTGGTCTCCACGTTGACAAGTCTACGCTGTGTGACCGACTTGACCACACTTGATGGTCAAAGCTCTCTCCTAAGGATGCAGCCAGGCCTTGTGGTAGCAGGTGACTGACCCCCAGCGCTGCCTGGGCACCGCGACCTGCCACAGTGACACAGCACCATGAGCAGAGCTCAGCTGGACCCAGGAAGAAGAACCAGGACACGGATGCCCAGTAGAAAACTCAGGCCTACATTTCCCCCCGCAAGTTAAAGGCAAAATCAAGCATCTTGGTTGTTCTACAGATGGGTCCCTCAGGTGCACCGAAGGGATTCTGATGGATGGTCCACTCGCCTCGTGAAAAATACCGGCTTTCAATTCCCACAGAACTTTCTACAGTGTGGATGGAAGTTGTCCTTCAGTCTCTGAAGGGGGTTGGTCCAGGTCTCCCCCAAGATAAGAAAATCCACGGACGCCCAGCTCTCTTATATGAAATGATGCTGTATTTGCATATAACCAACCAGCACCCTCCCTTTAGATTCTTCATTTCTTGGGGCCAAGGGACCCTGTTGGATTCATCGTCACGTTCCCTACATCATCTACCACATAAGGCACCATAAATATTGTTGGAGGGAGGAAGGAAAGAATGAGGAATCCATGGTGAAAATCTCCCCACCTCTGAAATTCTGAAAACCATGACTCCACCCAGCGTGGGCACCTGCGATCACCTGGCTGTGTGGTCCGTGTCTGGTCTTAGGAAGTGGGTGTAGATTGTGTGTCCCTGTAGTTGTGTCTTTGGCTTCTTCAGTTTTCTGGAAGTTTCTTTTGTTTGGCCAGGGAAATGTTTTCAACTTTTAAACGTAAGCTGAAAATGCTTCTTTATCCGACTCCTGGGGTGTTACATGAACTTGGATGACTTCGATGTCAGTTATAAATAAGGAAGCACAAACTCAGCCGGGACACAACTTTCCCACCTTCTCGGCAGTCACAGTGGGGGACGAGAGCTGAAGGGACGGGGTCTCACTGAGTTGCTTAGGGCCTCGCCATTGCTGAGGCTGGCTTTAAACTCTCCGTCCTCCTGCCTCAGCCCCCTGAGCCCCTGGGATGACAGCGTGCACCATGTGTTCAGCTCTCTTAAAGTTTTTTTTTTTTTTTCGTTTTTTAAAAACTTTCTGTGTTTTTTTTTTTAATATTTATTTCTTAGTGATAGGTGGACACACAATAGCTATTTCATTTTTATGTGGTGCTGAGGATCGAACCCAGGGCCCTACGTGTGCTCGGCGGGCACTCTACCCCCGAGCCACAACCCCAGCCCCTCTCTTGAAATGTCCACACCAATGTTTAAATTATTTTTTCCTTAAATTATTTTTCAACAGCATCATTACCAGCTCAGACATTAGGTTCGATTTATTCATTTTGATTCTTTTCCATTTTGCTCACGTGAAACTCCTTGAAAAGAGGAATTTTCCTTTGTCACTTATATATCCGCAGGGACCACACAGGGGGCGGGGGGGCTCCCATGGTCGTGGGTGCTTGTGGTGGGCCCATTCTAGACAGCAAGCGACTCTTCCCTGATCCACCCGGGCGTCCAAGATGTGCCATTTTGAAATATTCCAAACCGGCATATTGATTCTTCCAGCGTGAAGTCACTTGAGGAACCGTAACTTGAGAATGAGCCATTGGCCTGACTTTGCTAGGGAGATTTGAGGGGGGAGGGGGTGGGTGGGGTCATCGCCAAGAATGGAAAATGGCCAGAGACTGATCATCAGAGCCGCAGTGAACCACGTGGTTCAGATACCCAGGTATCCTCTCCTCCCTGTATGAATTTCTTGGATTTTGTCTGAAAAGTAGAAACAGGGTATGAAAAGCCTCATGTTCTGGTTATTTCTTCAGACTTCATTCTATTATAAACTCCCCCCCCCCAAAAAAAAATGTCAAATTAATAGAACACATTTTTTTTTTCCTCTGCTAATCAGCTCCTGTACGAATTGGATCCCTGGATCCAGCCGTAGAGCCCTCCTAAGAACTTCAGGGTAGCTGCAGGGGCGCCCCCTCTCCCCACGTCAGGGACCAAGAGGTGCCTTGGAGAACCAGGAGCCATGTCATTTCTCAGGCCCGGCGGGTCTGCCACGCACACTGCCATCTTATCTCTGATTTCTCTTTGTGAAAACCGGGGCGGGAAAACGGCACCCATTGCAAAAAAAAAAAAATCTAAATAGCTGATGAATAAACACATAGCTTGCATGTATATTTGATGATGGTTTTATTTCCCAAACTGTAATTAAATGAGATAAAAATATATGGTTGAAGTTGCCGAAGCAACTTAAATTCAATATAAATAACAGCTGCTCCTCATCTGGAAATTTCATTTATATACAGAACCTGTTTTTTTTTTATTTTTTTTCCTATGCCCTTAATTTTTTTTTAACAGTATACAGCCAATCTAGCCTCCGGTATCCCAGGAAGTATTTTATACTCAGGGAACGCGAAGGAAAGGGGAGGTGAAGGGATTCAATAAACCTATTACTTCTTCTAGGTTTGAATTCCCCAGAAAATAACTATGTGGCAAAGGATGTCCAGTTTGGGGGCTGGGGCTGTAGTTCCGTGGTCGAGCGCTTGCCTCGAGTGTGTTGAGGCACTGGGTTTGATTCTCAGTAATGCCTACAAATAAAATAATAAATAAAGGTTCATTGACAAGTAGATTATTTTAAAAAATAAATAAATAAAAGAATGTCCAGTCTCTCAGGAGCAATGGATCTTAATGTGATTGGCATTTGTCTTTATGAATAACCCCTGTTTTATTAGTTCCAAACCCCCAAACTGAGTACGAAGTGAGGTGTCTTCTGTTGGCCTGGAAAGCAAAGTTTTTCTGCAGAGCGTGGACAACAAGAAATACTGATGACATCTCCCTCCTCTTTGAAGCAGTGATCAGTGCTATTTCCTCCCCAGCTTCTTGGGGATGAGTTGCCCACCTTTTTTTTTTTTTTTTTTTTTTTGGTACCAGTGTTTGAACTCAGGGGCACTTGACCACTGAGCCCCCTCCCCAGCCCTATTTTGTACTTTATTTAGAGACAGGGTCTCCCTGAGTGGCTTAGGGCCTCGATGTGGCTGAGGCTGGCTGTGAACTCACCATCCTCCTGCCTCAGCCTCCTGAGCTGCTGGGATGACCGGCGTGCACCACCACACCCAGCTGAGTCGCCTACTTTTAAAGGTAGAATTCAGAGACACGTCACACAGCATCCATCTTATTTAGGAGGAAAGCTGGAAATGGCTGCTCTTTCCTGGGTCATGGTCTGCGCTGCCGCTAATTGCTAGGTAAATGGGACAGTGAGTTGACTGTCCAGGTTTGTAACCCTGAGAGGTGAAGAGAAGAAAAAGCAATGGCATGAGAAAGTTTGAGAGGAAGAGATCCCTTTCACTTTGAAGCAGGGTTTCTGTTTTTTTTTGTTTTTTTCTTTTTTTCATGAGCAGTTGTGTGGCTGGTGGCTTTGGAGTCTCTCGGGTTGGATTCTGCTCTGTGTCCCTTGGGTGACCCATTGGACATGCGTTGCTCACAGGCTTGACGATGGCTCTGATGCGACTTCTCCGCATTTTCTTCAGAGAATATTCCTCCTTGTGTTACTTTAACCCGTCTGATTGGCCCCTCAGGTGGCCTGCTTATTAAAACTGATCCACGGAATCACACCTGGCTGTGATTTTTAATTTTTCAGTGGTGAGGAGAAAAGGTTAGGGAGTAAAATATTCAAGACGAAGAGTCACATTTCTTTCTGGGAAAGCGATAATGATCCTAAGTCCGGTCGTTACAGAATTCTGGCCGTGGGTGAGGAATAGGTAATGGTTGGGTGTGTGATTGACTCACAGATGGTAGCCCTGATCACTAACAACAGAGCCACAGGGTGCCCAGGGTGCGGCTCTGTGTTTGCAACATCACAGACATTCCCTAGGGAAGGGCTGAGGGGGGGTTCCACGTGGTGATATCATTTCATACGCTGACTGTAGGTCCATCTTATACCTCTGAACTTTCATTTTAAGAGGGGTCGGTTGCTGGCTCCGCATCCTTAGTTAGAAAGACCTTTTCTTTTTTTTTTTTTTTAAATTTGTTCTAATTGGCTTCACATGATAGCAGAATGCATTTTGATACACGGTACACAAATGCACACCTTCTCATTCCTCTGGCTGTACCTAGTACAGAATCACGCTGGTCATATCACCGCATATGTACATAGGGTAATAATGCCCGTCTCATTTCACCATCCTTCCCACCCCCACACCTCGCCCCTTACTCCACTCTGCCCAATCTAAAGTCCCTCCATTCTTCTCTATCCCCCTCCCCCCACCATGATGCATCAGCATCCACTTATCAGAGAGAACATTTGGCCTCTGGTTTTTGGGGAATGGCTTATTGCACTTAGCACGATATTCTCCAGCTCCATCCATTTACCGGCAAATGCCATCATTTCATTCCTCTTTAAGGCTGAGTAATATTCCATTGTGTATATGTACCACAGTTTCTTTATCCATTCATCCACTGAAGGACATCTAGGTTGGTTCCACAGTTTAGCTATTGTGAATTGAGCTGCTATAAACATTGATGTGGCTGTGTCCCTGTCGTGTGCTGATTTTGAAGTCCTTTGGGTATAAACAGAGAAGTGGGATAGCTGGGTCAAATGGTGGTTCCATTCCAAGTTTGCTGAGGAATCCACCATACTGCTTAGAAAGACTTTTTCTTAGTTATCTTTCAGAGAACATCCCTGGCCACTGAGCACACAAAGGTCCTTTTAATGTAGATGCTGGAAAACTATGTCACATGCACCAATAAAAGAAGTCAGGCTGACCACCTCCCTCCTTGATATGCAACCAGGAGGGACAGCATTGCTCAATGAGTACTCATTAAATGAGATATTATATTAAGACATTATGATATTAGATATTAGGTATCCAGCACTGTTCTGAGCACTGCATTACAACCTCATATAGATTGGCACCTCCCTCAAGCTTTCACTTGGGGACAGAATCTGGAAAGCACTGTGACTGCAGATGGAGAGGCTGGCGATTGCTATGCAGGATATCATAGAAGTGAACATGTCCTACAATACCTGGAGCCAGTGTAGTGGGTGGTCCCCTGTAGACAGACACGGTGAGGAGTGGACATTAGAGTTGGCTCCTAAAAAAAAAATTACAATAAGCCCCCCCCAAAAAAATGGGGCAAGAGGATTCCAAACCAAGGAAACAGCAAGTACCAAGGTCCTGAGGCAGGATTCACCTTCAGGGGTTTGAAGAAGAGAAAACAAAACATGGTTATTACAGAATAAATAAGCAAAAGGGAAAGAGCCAAGGATACAGTTGATGTTGCAGGTAGGAGCCGGATCCCCAAAGGGCCTTGGGGTGCAATGAAAAGTCCATATTTTATTCTAAAATCCAGTCGGCCAAGAGCTTGTCTGAAGCCTTTGTTTCACCGGGTGTTAAGTCCGAAAGCAAAGGTTGCACCCGCCCAACCACTGACAGCGCTGGGTCGAGCCATGTACGCAAAGAGATGAATTCCCAGAGAGAAAACTGCGGGTGATCGTGGCTTGTGTTTCAGGGCCACTGTCTCCTTATTTATGAGGTGACATCTCTCTGGTCACAGTGACCGTGGCAGGTGGGCGGGGGCCTGTCTTTATGGAGCACGCAGGGAAACTCAGACGCTTTAAATTGAGTTGTTCTTTGGCTCCTTAAATAGCACAGAGGTCCAGATAAAATAGAAAGTGTCAAAAAAAAAAAAAAAAAAACGAGGAAAAGAGAAGGAGTAAAATGAGAAATAAAAATAGTTTTCCGGAAAGTCAAGCACACACACAGAGGAAAGGGCAAAGTAAACTTTATTCTCTTGTAAAGCCAAATAGTAGTTAAGGGGCGTGACCTTGTGAGAGTCTCAAAGAGTCCGTTAGCTAGTAGGGTTTTATTTTTTTTTAATTTAATTTTTTTTTTTTTTGGTACTGGGGATTGAACTCAGGGGCACTCGACCACTGAGCCACCTCCCCAGCCCTATTTTGTATTTTACTGAGACACAGGGTCTCCCTGAGTTGCTCAGGGCCTCGCTTTTGCTGAGGCTGGCTTTGAACCCGCGATCCTCCTGCCTCAGCCTCCCGAGCGGCTGGGATGACAGGCATGTGCACCCCGCCGCGCCCGACTAGCAAGTGTGATTTTATTCCTGTTGCTTACTTCAGTGTGGAACAAGAGGCTGCCTATTTGGACTTTGGGGTTAGGAAGGCCTAGATTCTGGCCCAAGCTCTTTCGTGTCCTTCCCCTGTGACCTTGGATGTTGATTTTTTTTCCCCTCTTTCTATTAAATGGGATGGGGAGAGGAACCTACGTCACAGCTTCGTGGGGACTGAATCACTAAATAGTGCAGAGTGCGGGAGGGTGTTCTGCGGGCCAGCTCTCAGGACCCTCTCACACCCTCCCAAAGAGACTCAATATGGATAAAGTGGTCACATTGCCCAGCTAGCCCGCCACCGGCCTCCTTGAAATGCGATCTCGATCCCTGCTATTCTTATTTCTGGGCGAGGTTTTGTTCCCAGAAACAGAGCCTCGTGTCATAAATGTGTGGCAAGAAGCCGAAGAGGGAGGTGGGTCCCTTCTGTTGCTCCATACGGGATTTGCTGAACCCAGGCACATGGGTCTGTGGGAGTCTCCACCCTGCTCCCCCTCATCCTGTCTTTTGAAAGTCTTTATTCCTTCTAGAACGTTCTCGGCACTCTCTGGCCTCCCCCCACACTACTTCGTAGAGTACGTTCCCCTCTGTTTCTTTATGTGGCTGCTGAGAACTCATCTTCTGCCAACCCACAGCGCTCTCTGATGGACTGGCGAAGGAAGTAGGAGGTGGCCCATGTGGTCCAAGTCCGTCGCTTTCCACGGTAACTGCATGTAGGACCTTGGATAGCAAGGTCAGCACTTTGAAGACGCTGGTGGTTTAAAACAGTATTTCTAGAGTTCCAGAGTCGTGTCACATGATAGAGTTTTCGTCTGGCATGCACTAACCTCTGGAAAGAGAGAATAGAGTGGACTCTAAAATCAGCACCCCGGACAGCTCCTAGCTCGGCTTTCCTTCACCCCCTGGAAGAAGTGTTCTGGGATTTCCATCAGGAGGTTCAGGGCACCAGCTTTAGGACTTACAAAAGAACGAGGTCAGAGCCATTTCTGTGAATGAATCCTTTGTAAACTGAGTGCCTCTTAACTGAGGAGTATGAACCAGGCCTTCTGTGATCTGTACAAAGATCCCCCCGCCCCCGCCCAATATTTCAATGTCAAACTAATACCTGACCCCTACTTTAAACGGCCAACAATGTGGGGTGCTGTTGTCGGGTCTTTAGAGTGACCGTAGGTTTTTGTTTTGCTTCATTTAGTTGTGGCACAGGGAAAAAAATGATCAGCACCCATCATAGCATGCAAAAAAGTAGCTCAAATTATCATTTTATTTTTTTTGCTGAATATTGGATAAGCCAATGACAATGAATACCTCAAAGAATATCAAAATACTCACATGCTCGTCTGCAAATATCGTATGGTTTTTCTTGTATGTGGATGTACGTGGATTTCCATTTCCATTCACCGTATTTCTACTTGGTATACCGTGCGAAATTCTCAAACTATATGCTGGGTGAGCCAATTTCTGTCATCAGTAAATTATGTCATGCTTCATCTCTGATTTCTGTTTAAAAGTTGCATAGTTTATGTCCCTTTTCAGAGTAAGCAAATATCAACTTTATTGTTTTATGAACATGGTATTTTTCACCTTCGCATTAAAAAAAGTCATCCAAGCCTGACATGTTGGTGTCAGCAACTTGAGAGGCTGAGGCAGGAGGATTAAAAATTGGAGGCCCAACCTTGGCAAATGATCAAAACCCTGCCTCAAAATTTAAAAAAATAAAAACAAGAGCTGGGGATGTGGCTCAGTGACAGAATGTGACTGGGTTCACTCCCTGGTGCCACAAAAAAATAAAAATAAATGAGTAGAATAAAAAGTTCTACAGACTCTCTCAGACCACCATAGTAAGAGTTTCACAGAGAAAGCTCTGGGAAGCCGGTACCTCTGTGTTTGTCTTGATGGTAAGTCATATAAAAATATATGTCAGGCATGCACGAAGCCCTGGGTTCAACTCCCAACACCACAAAAACTAATAAATAAGAATAAGAATATGGTCTGTACACCACAAAGGAGTAGACCTTTGGGTTTTGCACCTGTCTTGGCTTGAAAACATAGTGAAGGTTTTCAAACGTGTATTTAAATCTCATGATCCCTTTTTTCCACAGTACACTTGACTTGGACCCACTAAGGCTACTTTATCTGGAGATTTGGGCTCACACTTTTTTTTCTCAGTGAGTCACTTTCTGAAGACTTCTTTCCTATGATGCTCCCGAATGATGACGATGATGAACTATGGACTGTTAACTTGGGGCCGTGCAATACGCTCAGATGCATGCACACATACACACCCCAGGGGAACAAATGGCAGAGAGTCCAAAGATCATCTTAAATATGCCGCAGAATGATGGGCTCTTCAAAAACACCTCTTTCTTTGTGTGAGTGGCACGATCACCATTATGAAAAGCAGATTCATAACAAATGCATCGCTTGACCATTTTCCCAAGTCGGTATTGATCTCCTTATTGATCGTCTCTTTCGAAATGGGAGGAAGCCGTACCACAGGGAACGGGTGCTGGCAGTTTCTTACTCGGAGGCCACCCTATCAGAATTCACAGAATCTAGGTCTAGCCAAGTCAGGGAAAAAAAAGGGGGGCGGGGAATTGGATTTTTTTTTTAGTTTGCATTAAATAATAACGTGCATTAAAAAAATATATGGTATCATTTTTTCATTTTTGCTTTTCTCCCTAATTTTTCTATTTTTTTTTTCCAAACTACAATGTGTGTTATTATCTCCTGAGCCTTTCCTGGGCATGTTTAAACTATAGTTTTTATACCCTCCTCTGGGAAGTCCCAGTCTGCAAATAGTCTCACCTTTTCCTGCCCAAGTACATAATGACTAATCTCTTCATGTTGGCCTTAAAAATCAATTTGCTTTATTCAGTCTTATTACTTCTTAAAAGTCAAAAAAGTTATGCATCCGGCTAATGAATGCAATCGACATCATCAAGTAGAGCCATTTATTTTATTTTTTTTTTAAGTCTATACATTATATATCCGTGAAGTATGCACAAAGCTGGAGACGTAAGCTGTCTTAGAAAACCACGGATGTCCTTTGTCACACTCTGGTGTTGTATTCACGTGTCCGTAACCGACTGCGTGAGCTAACGAGAACAGGGCACGGGAACTGTTCCCCTTCCTTCCTGGGAAGGCGACCATCCTACCTCTTCATAGGGTCTTTTCTCATTATTTTCTTCCTGTTGAACTGTACCCGGGGCTTCAATCCCTGCAGAGAGCGCTCACCCATCAGGAAAATGCAAAAGGAAGAAGAGAAGATTTAGAACCAAATGTATCAACCCATCCGTGGTCCGGGGGAAAGGTAGATTCTTCTTACAAGCTCGTCGAGTGTAAAATCCATCCACGTGAACTTCCCATTTGTCTCTAAGACGTCCACTAACAACTGGTTTGAGGCTTCTTGTCAATAGCTTCACCAAGTCAGGGAGCAACCCTTGGATGCTGGTGGCTTCAGAGTTGTGTCTCTGGATGGACCAGAACATGACTGCATCTTTCCAACCACTTCCCAGTGTGTGGAGCACGCGGGAGGGAACTCTCTGAGCCTCAGCCATGGTACCTGTAAACTGGGAATGGAAGCTATAAAGGGATTAAATCAAGGCATACAGGAAAAGCACGTGGCCCACGAGTGACCTCGATGCATTGTGCCAGTGGGTGCTGTGGTGGGTTTCTGAGCAATGCTCCTGGGCACAGGACACTCTCCGTAATGCCTCCTCGCTATCTCAGAAAGCTGCTGCGGATGATCACGACCTGGTACCAAAGCTTTGGAGAGAAAATGACTTTGAGTGTATTATTTTATATCTAAGATAAATCATAAATGTTGCTGGTGAAAGCTTTGCTACAAAGCAGAAAGGCATTTTTTTAAAAATGCTCATTCACACACACGCAGTTCTTCAACCCGCAAGATTATCATGTCTCTAGCAGAATCTGAATAGATCATATATGAAATGATATATGAAGACACCAATTTGGGACCTGCCCGTCTTTTCCTAAACACATGTGTAACTAGTGTGTATTTTGATTTGCATCCACCACTCGTTCTAGGGTGCCACTGCTAATTGGAGCCTTTTTATTGGAGTGGGAGGGGGGAGTACAAGGGATTGAACTCAGGGGCACTCAACCACTGAGCCACTTCACCAGCCCTATTTTGTATTTTATTTAGAGACAGGGTCTCACTGAGTTGCTTAGGGCCTCGCTTTCTGCTGAGGCTGGCTTTGAACTCACGATCCTCCTGCCTCAGCCTCCCGAGCCACTGGGATGACAGGCGTGAGCCACTACATCTAGCTGGAGCCCTTTCTATAATGCACTGGTTTGGGGTATGATTGCCACAGAATCCCAGCATTCCTCATGGACAGAAAAAAAAAAAAACATACATTAAGTACCCACCTCTCACCCTGAAGTCCTTGTGCGTGGCTGTGAGCTTTTCAAACATCTCATTAAATCTTGGCACAGTGCTTCTTCACTTAAAACGAAGCCCACATTTATTCTCCGTTTATTTATGATAAATCCGAGACTGACCCAAGGTCAGCACTAGTAGTAAGGGGCAGAGATGGTTGTCAAACTCCATCCGCCCACAGACGTCCTCTCTTGTCCGCTGCGTGGGTAGGAAGGGTTTACCATCTGGACACGGCTTTAATTAACGACTAAGAGACATTTCTAACTATTCTTCTCAAATCCTAAAGGATTGCAATATACTCTGAGTACCCAGATCTCATAGTAGAGCTGAATGAAATTCATAAACTCCAGAGGAAGAAGTAGGATCCAGTTCTTTTAAGTTCAGGGAAGGCAATTAAAAATCATTGCATATAAAACTTTTCTTTCCCGTTTCTTAAACCACAGTTGGTTTTGCCTGGGCAAGACTGGATCTCTGTTATCTACTGGTCCTTCACACTCTTCTCAGACCTTGACTCTGGTGGCCCTTGGGTCCCGTGGTCAGGTGGCAGGTGGCAGTTCTGCCCACTGTACTCTTGAGTTGCGACGGGCCAGATTCTGTGTCCGCACAGTGTTTGCACCCTGAGCTGGAAATCGGGTGGAACTTCATGGAACTTTTGTAAACCTCTGAGTGGCGAAAACAACCACGGCTAAACTTCCAACTTTCCTAATCCCTACGGAAGAAATCATCATGAATAACAGTCACTACTATTATTTTATCACATGATTGTGTGATGTAAAAAGGTAAATGAAACCAGATCTGTTCAATGGTGCTTTTATTAATATCAGTGCCCTGCGTCCTCCCTGAAACCAGAGGTGGATGTAGTAACGGCAGGGAGACGATCTAGGTTTCTCTGGATGCAGTTAGTGTCAGCTTTCCGACACTGTGACAGACAACCTGAGAAAATCCATTCAGAGTAGGAAAGGTTTGTTTGGGTACTTGACGCCATTTTTTTTCTGGGCCTGACGGGGAGGCAGAACAATCAGGACATTAATTTGTTTTAGACACCAAGAAAGTGAAATGGCACTTAAGACCCTCCCATTTGGGGGGGGGGTAAGAGAAAACACATCTTTTGAACAACTGTGTGTGTCACTTGATTAGATATAGCTTGAGTGATAACTGATTTTTTAATTTGTTCCAATTAGTGACACAAGACAGTAGAATGCACTCTGACACATGGTACGTAAATGGAGTGTAACTTCTCACTCCTCTGGTTGTACACAATGTGGAATCACACCGGGCGTGTGATCATAATGCACCTAGGGTAATAATGTCCAGTTCATTCTACTGTCCTTCCTACCCCCGTACCCCTTCCCCTCCCTTCACTCTCCTCTGTCTAACCCAGAGCACTTCTGTTCTTCCCTGGCCGCCCCCAATATGGTGAATTAGCATCCGCATAGCAGAGAAAACATTTGGCCTTTGGTTTTAGGGGGATTGACTTATTTCACTTAGCATGATATTTTCCGGCTCCATGTATTGACCAGCAAATGCCATTGTTTCATCCTTCTTTAAGACATAGTAGTACTCCATTGTGTAATATGCCACATTTTCTTTATCCCTTCACCTGTTGAAGGGCACCTAGGCCAGTTCCATAATTTGGCTCTTGCCAATTGTGCTGCTACAAACATTGACGTGGCTGTGTTCCTGCAGTATGCTGATTTTAAGTCCTTTTGGGTATAAACTTACAAGTGGGATAGTTGGGTCAAATGGTGGTTCCGTTCTAAGTTTTCTGAGAAACACCTTACTGCTTTCCATAATGGTCGCACCAATCTGCACAATGTGTGAGTGTGCCCTTTTCTTCACATCCCTGCCAACATTTCTTATTACATTTCTCTTTTCAATAATTGCCTTTCAGACTGGAGTGAGATGAAATCTTAGAGTAGTTTTGATTTGCATCTCTCCAATGGCTAGAGATGTTGAACATTTTTCTCACGTTTGTTGATCGGTTGTATTTCTTCTTCTGTGAAGTTGCCATTTCATTTCCCCAGCCACCTCACGTACCAAGTGCTTACTTATTGCCTCAAACTGTCATCTTTGGGTTCACATCTTATGCACATCTTATGTCTCTAAGCAGACTTGACCTCGTTGAGGAAATAGAACTTCATTCCAAAAAGAGCCAGAAGTGTGCCTTCCCATTATTTAACAAAGTACACAAGAATGTTCCAAAAACTCTATATATGGTGTATCTATTTGTACTTATATATACATTTGTAGGTATGTGTGTAATCATAAAGACAGTGTGTGTCATCTTCTAGGCATATATGAAAACAGGGAAAGGAGTATAATTGTATACCATGGAAGGGCTCGTGAAGTGAGCAGAATTGTTACAAAGCATGCATTTGCACCCGGCACCAGCTGCACACCTGTCATCCCAGTGGCTCAGGAGGCTGAGGCAGGAGGATCCTGAGTTCAAAGCCAGCCTCAGCAAAAGCGAGGTGCTGAGCAACTCAGTGAGACCCTGTGTCTAAATAAAATACAAAATGGGGCTGGGGAGGTGGCTCAGTGGTTGAGTGCCCCTGTGTTCAATCCCTGGTACCAAAAAAAAAAAAAAAAGAAAAGAAAAGAAATCATGCATTCTCATTCTGATAATGATGTCTAATTACAGAGAAGTCAGGGAGAAGCCACAACATTTTCAAATCTCCATTTCTTCACCTCCATCTGCACCAGACAGTTCCAGTTGAATCATCTGGAATGATGGACGTGTGCTCCGTCTGTGGTAGCCACTGTGTGGCTGTGGAGCACTTCAAATGTGGCTAGTCATGTCTCAGGAGCGGACGTGTGAACATTAGCCATTTTGACTCTAAATGGGTGGCAAGTGGCCACGTTAGTGGACCATCTCACTATAGAACCAAGGAGCAAGGGACAGCGTCAGTATGACAAAGCCACATGCGGATCACCTGCTGCGGGTGCTCCCAAGGGTGACTTTCCGCTCATCCCTCTTTTTTTTTTGGAAAAAGCGACCCTCTCCCACGATATCCCGGCCCTTTAAATCTTAAACGCCTTTCCCTTTATTTCTCCCCACAGATCTTGAGAACTTTAAGACGAGGACGAGGAGCACGGTGTCCGTCCGCCGCGGTCAGGGCATGGTGCTGCTGTGTGGCCCGCCACCCCACTCTGGAGGTACCCATCCGTGCGCCGCCGACACGTGCACGTCTCACTGGCTGCTATTTTTCTTGCAGAATATTCTCCCCCTCCCCTCGGCACCGGCCAAGGGGACAGTGTCCTTTAGAGAGTTTCCCAGAGTCCCTTCCCGTGGAGGAAGAGCCATGGCGTGCGTACACCTCCCAAAATCAGGATAGGAAAATATCCGATTGTGCAAAGGTTCCTGCCCACGGCTGCTTGCCTGGCCCAGGAGGGAAAGTCACCTGAATCAGCCAGAGTCACAATCCGAGCTGAAGCGTCCAGATCTTGTTAGCACCCGATTGGGTTAAAAAAAGAAAAAAGAAAAAAGAAAGGCCCGTTTCACTTGACCTCTCTGCTGGATGGGGTGCCCCGTGGCCATGCTGACTACGCAGAGTGGAGCTGGTGTCAGGTCCCACAGAATGGATGCTTGGTCCTGCAACACTGGGTCCCACCAGGTGACCGTGGCAAGCTTCCGGCCCGCTACCGCTGCCTTGGGTTTCAGGGTGTATGAGAATGGTAGTTTATTCAATGTCTGTTGTGGTTTGGAGGCGAGGTGTCCCCCAAAGCTCCTGGGTGAGACAATGCAAGGAGGTGTGGAGGAGAAATGGTTGGGTTGTGAGATCCCCTGGTGGGGTGCACTGGGTGGTGACTGGAGGCAGGGGGGGTGTGGCTGGGGGAGGGGGGTCCCTGGGGTCCTGCCTTTGGGGTGTATGTTTTACATCTGGAGAGGAGAGTCTGTCTCTCTCTGCTTCCTGATCACCATGTGAGCTGCTTCCCTCGGCCACTCTCTTCTGCCATGATGCTCTGCCTCCCCTCGGGCCCTAGGAATAGAGCCCGCTGTTCATGGACCGAGACCTCTGAAACCGTGAGCCCCCAAATAAACTTTTCCGCCTGGAAAATTGCTCTGGTCAGACATAGGGATGAAAAAACTGAGTCAAACCGTGTCCCTTTACCCATTTAGGTAAGGAATACTGAAATGGATAAATGTGAATGGCCAGGTAAAGAGAGGAAGGGCAAGAGGCCGTGAGCACCGGACACAGATGTGGGTTCCATTATTTAGGCACAATGGATCGAACCATTGGCGGATGATACCCGAGCTCCATAGGCAGCCCCTCTTCCTCTCCCAGAGGTGGGCCGTGGGTGGCCACGTGGGAAGTTCCACCTCTCTGGTTATATGATCAGACGTGGTTATTAGGAATAACCAAAGGTGCTTCTTTTTCATCGATATCCCTCAGGGAAGTACAAGGGGTTTAGCAGATTTGTGCTAAGAACCCAAGAGGAGGGAAAAATCAAATGTCTATTTCTGATTAACCACAAGGACTCACTGTCAGACCAAGAACCACAGTCACTTCGTCACAGAATCCAAGATGGCTTTGTGGAGACCCAGCCACTAGATCAGTTAGGGATGTGTTTTGAGTATAAAAAAACTGAAAACCCAACTCACTTTGGCTTAAATGCATTGGACTTTGTTGTTCTTATATGTAAGACTGTCACATGTGTACGATCTAACACTGGCACGGGTGTGTATGTGTGTGTGTGTGTGTGTGTGTGTGTGTGTGTGTGTGTGTGTTTGTACCCAGGTGTGGAACCCAGAGCCTCACACAGCACTCTACAATCCTTATTTGGTTGGTTGATTGATATTTGATACTGGGCATCGAACCCAGGGGAGCTTAGCCACTGAGCCACATCCCCAGTCCCTTTTTACATTTTATTTAGGGACAGGATCTCACTACGTTGCTTTGGACCTCACTGAATTGCTGAGGCTGGCTTTGATCTCGAGATCCTCCTGCCTCAGCCTCCCGAGTCACTGGAACTGTAGGCGTGCTCCATCACAGTGGTGGCTAACACGGTCATTTGAGGGTGTCTTATAAGACACAAGCCCTTCCTGAGTTCCTTCTCTGAGGCTCTTAGTGTGTGCTCTGGCTGAGGCACAGGGTCTGCGTCCCCATCCGCAAGAATCAGAAAGAGAGCAAAGATCAAAGGCAGAAGAAGTTTTTCTTCATTTCAATTTAGCTTGATTCTGAAGAGTTTGCTTTGCTTGAGAACCTTGCCCAACTCCCATGGACCACCCCCGGGAGGCAACAGAGACGGAAAAATCAAGTACTTCCTGCAGATGCTTTCCTGTCCCAAGACATACCAAGGTTTCATGAAGAAGCACAAACCCGGAGAGACACCAGGCAACTTGCACGGGACCTGGGATGACCTCGGGGCCGATGTGACTGCCCAGAGAGGGTTCAGGGGTGCAGAGGTTTGACAAGGAGGGATATCGATCAGGATCCCACCGAGGTGTGTGATGATGGGTTTCATCAACTCCGCTTTGCTGATTGAGGCTGACATCTACTGTGACACCTGCTGTCCCCATTATCGCCTTAATTTTCTATCTGGCCCTTCCGTGTGATTGATGGGACCAATTTCGCAAGCTTAGAATTTGAAAAACACCCTTTTGGTCGGATATTCAAAAGCTGTAACTCCTCCTTTCCATCCATCCACCTAACATTTCTAGCACAAAACAACCATTAGCAAAATCTCGGAAAGGCTTGCACGTGAAGCATGCAACTTGGAACAGGAAGGCTCCCTGAATCTGGATCAAGAACGTGGAATTGTTAGGTTCTTTTGGTTTTTGGAGATGAACACTGCATCCAACTCTGATTGCTGTCATTCATGCTGGGGAATTTTTTTTTTTTTGTCTCTTTTGGACTTGATTTATTTTTTATGTTAGCCTCAGAAGCACTGAATTTGGAGTACAGGTGTGTATTCTTGTTCCAGTTCTGTTTCAGGTAATTATTTGAAAGGAAGCAAACATCTTCAAATCTGTATGCCTCACCCTAGTAGGTGAAGAGATTAAAGGGATCCTCAGATCCCTAATCATCATGTAGTTATTGCTCAATAAAAGCTAAGACTCTTCTTTGTGGAGTATGTTTTGCATTATGGAAGATCTGTCCTTTATATAAGGAAATCACTTCGTCATGGACATACATTTGGATTCAGGAGAAATTTCCTCAGACTCACGCGTCTCTTCCGCATATGAAATCTGATCAAAAATAAAAATGGAAGCTTTTGCTAGTTTCTTCCGTTCTACCAGAATGTTAAATGTCTTGTAATGTGGCGGCAACCCTGATAACTAATCTCGGAGGTATGTTTGCAAAGCCCCGCTCCTTTCTGGAACTTATGACTTCAAGAAAGTTAAAACCCAGGAGTGGGTGTTGCACAGTGAGCCCCCTGAGCATCCTGCCCTGGGAGAAATTCATTCCACATTCCCACAGACATCTCCTGAAACACGCTCGTCTCCGCGGGCAGCAGTTGGCAGCTCTGAAATCCGGTTCCTGGGGCTGTGCTGACATCCCTGACAGTCATGATGGTGAGAGATAGGGAAATAAATATTCTCAATATGGGCGCTATGAGGGACCGTGTGTAACACTCAGAGTCACACTCTGAGCAGGGGCAGGCAAAGAGCAAGGAGATTTTTCAACAAAGCAACAAGGAGAACCTTCAAGCCTGGAGCATCTCAGGGGACCCACCACTTTGGGGCAGTAAGTCTTTCCCTGACCCCAGTTATGCAAAAGCCTTCCAAGTAGACCGCCCAGCCTCGATTCTCTCATTCCTATGGCAAGCTGTGAATTACCCTCAAAGCTGGCAGAGTCACCCTGAGCTCCTGGCCGTACCGTGCATTCTAGAAACCAGCATATGGTATCCCAGTTCCAATTGCAAAACATGATGCGGAGGGAAGGAAATGAGTCAGCCTTTTATGATACCAGTGGGGTGCTCAGTCACGGCGTGAAATCCATCGTAAGGGATGCTGCTGCGTGTCCTGCTGCAAAAGCTGTGCGGTGTCAGAACCTCTTCAGAGAACACCGACATGGGCAGCCGTCAATCCGTTTTGAAAGGCCCTGTCTTTCCGACTCTCCAGCAATGGCTGCGTGTAACACACTGTAGGCTCTTGGTTTCTGTCGATGAATTCGGAGATGACGTCATGGCATAGATTTTCACCATTCGACATTGTTGAGGCCAACACGGAGAAGAACAGAAATCACGCTGGCTGTCGTGGGCGCTCCTTTCCCTTTCCGTGAGAAACGGAGTTTCTAGAATGTTCTAGAATGTCCCGTCTGCGTTCTGCCAATTCCAGGGTCATTGAGCACCAGGGACGCATGACCTTTCATGGAAGCTCTTATTAAATAGGGATAGAACTGAACTCCTGGGAGATTCTTCTTTCCAATGTTATTTAAAGCTCCCCGATTTTTCATCAGGGAAATTCTTACACACTGTCCATCGGGGAAGTTCTGATCCCATACCTGGTTTTTTAATATGTCACCAAGATCCTGGTTACTCAAAAAGTGGGTCCAGCAGCACCAGTCTCATTTGGGAACTGGTTAAAAAGACTCCATCCAGGGCCCAGGACCAAAACTTGCTTGTGTTAAGATCTCCCAAGGGTCATAGGTCGGGGGAGCCCTGAGCTCTGTCCTGTTGCTCCTACACGTACCCCACCTCTGGCTGCTGCTGGTTGGGCAATTTTAGATTCACTGGGGCAACCTATTAAAACCAGGGGTGTTAAGGTTTTGATGTAAGGTCCCTCCCCAAAGCTCCTGTGTTTCTGCAGAAGTATTCAGAGGTGAGGTGATCAGACTGTGAGAGCTGGAACTAGTCTGTCCACCCTCGTTTGAATGACCTGGTGGTAACTGTGGGCTGGTGGGGCATGACGGGAGGAGGTGGCCCTCTGGGGACTGTCCTAGAAGAGTGCATCTTTCCCCCCCTCCCTCTCTCTCTGCTTCCTGACCCTGCTGTGAGCTCTGAGCACCTCTTTTCTTCCACACCTTTCCACCATGATGTTCTGCCTCCCCTTGGGTCCCAAGCAATGAGGTCCGCCATCTATGGACCGAGACCCCAATCAACTTTTCCTCCTCTAACTTGTTCTTGTAAGGTGTTCTGGTCACAGTGACACAGATCCCTACAAACCGTCCATCCAAGGAGAATTTTTTTATCCATACCTTTCTTTATACGTCACCTAGATCTTCGCTACTCAAACTCTGGGTCCATGGACCAGCAAGCAGCACCAGTCTCACTGAGAACTGGTTCAAGAGACAGACTCTCTGACTCCACCCAGGGCCCACAGAATCAGAACTTGCTCCTGGTAAGATCTCCCAAGGGACATAGGTTGGGGGAAGCCCTGAGCTGTGGAGCTGTGTCTGTGGTTCTGACCCAATCAGAAGCACCTAGAATCCTTTGACTTCACGTCTTTGGTTGTACCCGTGGGAAATCAACAAGGAAGAGATGACCAGATTGTCTTGGGCATTCTTATTTAGAAATAGCCTTTGTATTTGGCCAGCTCTTACTCTATTGTTAACGGTTCAAGAGTGGCTTTTTTTGAGGCTTTATTTTTGAACTGCAAGGTGCTACCCACATATTCCCTCCATTCATTGAAACTTACACAGTCTCCTCAGTGTGGTGTGCGCCTCCTCCTTCCTGGATCTTGGCTCCCAGAATAGCTCTCAGGTGCTCACACTGCATTCAGATAGCTTCCTCTTTGTCCTGTAGATAAAAAGACAGGATAAACGTAGCAGCAGTCTGCACCATTAAAACGTCCAAACATCCTTGTCTTCGTCAGACTTGGTGGGATCGTTCTCATCGGCTTGAGCTCACATCGAAGTTACATCAGAAAACGATTCGTCTCTGATAATCGGTGATTCTCGGTTTACCTGCGCCTAACAGCTCTTGGGAGGCAAATGCTTCTCACATATATCTTCTCAGGGATTCCTATGGAATTTCTATCAAGATAAACTGGTCACGCTCTGACACCGTGGCTTTATAAAAAATGCGGACTCAGCTATTCTTCTGATATTTAAAAGTTGCTCTTGAATTTGCACAAAATGACGATCGAGGTCAACTCTATCGATAGTCTTCTCACAGTCTAAGCCCTGCGTGATTTTTTTTTTTAACAGCTGGATTTTCTGTTTCATATGTACAAATATGAGCCGGGACTTCATTTTATCTCTTTAGGGGGAAAAAAAAAAGTATAACGTGACCTTAGGAGGAGTCAAGATTAAAACAAAGTATATATGAAATCATGTTGAGTAGCCATTTTTTTTTCCAAATAGACTAGGGAATATCATCTTCTACTTATCTCACATGACATTTTAAGCACAATGTGAGATATTAAAAGTGGCTGTGCAGCTGCCCTTTGACTTAATTGTCACAAGAGGCTGTAGGAAGAGCTAGCCCTCCTAGGGCCGCGTTTTGATCTTTCTCCGCTCATCATGGGATCCTGCTTGCGGGGGCCTCTGGGAATGAGGAGGATCCAATATCCCACTTTCCTTGTCGCATTCATTGCCCGTGGGGAGATCCGGGAAGGTGCCTAAATGGATCCCAGTCTTAAAAGCACTTAATTAACAATGGATAAATAATGGTGTCAGGATCGCGAGTCTTTGTGATGGGCCCCCCGGCTGATGTAGCCGAGCCCCTTTCATGTGACTTGAGAAGTGACTTCCGGGAGAGATGCCTTACCCCTTGGAAATAATTTTAGAACCATCGGTACCCAGTAAGTTAAGGCCGGCCTCCTTGGAGATCAGCGATTCAGAAGAGGCTCTTTCATCATGGAGGCAAAATGTGGGCTTTGGCCGGATGTGGCACACGCCTATAATACCAGCAGCTCAGGAGGCTGAGGCAGGACGATCTCAAGTTCAGAGCCAGCCTCAGCAATAGTGAGGCGCTACGCAACTCAGTGAGGCCCTGTCTCTAAATAAAATACAAAATAGGGCTGGGGAGGAGGCTCAGTAGTCGAGTGCCCCTGAGTTCAATCGCTGGTACCCCCCACCTATAAAAAGGAATTGGCCTTTGGAAAGAGGGTCCATACCCCTGAATGACCAAGCCACTTCGATCCCTCACAGGCTGAACCACAAGCAGAGCTCTCTTCCAGGGGCCTCTGGCCTAAAAAGCAGTAAGGGACGGACTCGTGTGGGAACACAGGCGCTCGCTGGGACATGAAGGGTTCGGAGACGTGAGAAGCACAGGAGGCACCCACCAGAGTGCTACCGGGGAGGTACCAGTGGGGGCAGAACAAATGATCAGCGCTGCTCTCTCAGCAGCGTGAAGCCGGCTGAGCGTTTTATAAATAATCCAGGGGACAGTCACCGCGGGACACGTGCAGCCTTTCTTGTTTTGACGCTTGCTGGAAATAGACTCAAGGATGCTCATCCTGGCAGCTAAGAAAAGAGATGAGCAGTTCCAGCAGCGATTCCCGCAGCGACTCAGATGTTTGGTCAGGTCCCTGCATAGTGACGCTGCGTGGACCTGGGCAGGACGGCCATGCGGCGCTCTCACAGTGAGGACATGGGGCTGTCCTGGAAGTTGGGAGAGACTCTGGTGAGGTGCTCAGAGGAGGCACGGGTACTGTGGTCAGGGCGTCCTTAGGCACAAATAAGAAGTTGAGCTTTTTTTTTTTTTTTCAGACATCTATTTTTAACTTTCCGAGTTTGGTTTTCAGCTCTTTGGGAATAGAATTATGGAAGTGGACCAAGTTCAGGAACAGAGAATGCTGTCTCTGTGGGCAAGCTAAGACAGAAAAGTGCAGCATCTTATCTACAGATAGGGTCAAATCCTTTGATTCTGTACAAAATTGATTCCTACGATATTGTGTGAATATTGGTTTAAAAGAAAAATGATTGAATCCGCCAGGCATGCTGGTGCCTGTCATCCCAGCAGCTCGGGAGGCTGAGGCAGGAGGATGGCGAGTTCAAAGCCAGCCTCAGCAAAAGCGAGGCGCTAAGCAGCTCCGTGAGACCCTGTCTCTAAATAAAATACAAAATCAGGCTGGGGATGTGGCTCAGTGGTAGTGCCCCTGAGTTCAATACCCTGTACCAAAAAGATACAAAGTTTAATTTAAGTGGCTCTGTATTTATCAAGGACAAACAGTGTAGGTGAGTGCCGCAGTCCGGCTGCAGCATAATAACCGGGGGGTGACAAATAACTTGTGTGCGTTGATGCAGCAGGAATGGAAGCCGTTTATTGTAGGACAACAGAGCTATTTATACATTTTGCACAGCTTATCGTAATTAGCATAAACTAGATACATCAGTCAACCAATAAGGAATCTCCACACTTAATGGCTCGCTTTTGTTACTTCTCAAACCACTCCCTCTGGCATTTTGCCAGGCACCATCCAGACTTGTTTACGAACTCTACATTTTTCTCTGGCAAAATACCACGTGTTATTTTGACTTGTCTATAGACCTTAACAGGTGAGACACTTACTGGTTCTGTCAAACAGATTTGAGTTCACCATGTTCGCTGATGACTTGGATCATTCGTAGAATAATTACAAAACTCCAAATGAAGTGGTTGCCTTTAACAGAGAGCCGGACTTAGCCTGCGTTATGAACTAAAAGAAATGTTGAGTCTAATTCAGAGGCTGATCAGAGCCCACTCAGATCTTGGGGACATAATGGTTGCTTAAAAAAAATAATAATAAATGGCTATTCTATGCAGAACCCAGAAAGATCTTGCCTTCTCTGGCTGTAACACACCCCATTTTTTTTCTCACATCCGCTAGCTGCAGATTAACACATTATCACAATCTCCACCATCAAAATTAACCCCTGGAAAGGAGGGGTGTTATGAGAAGGCTCCACAGGAATTCATAAGTCCACGTGGCAGGCTCTGCTGGAGCCATACTTAGAGCTGATTAGGTGGCATTTCAGAGCTCGCCAAAGGCCGGCTCCGCGGTGAAATCACTTGGAATTTGCACACTTCCTTATTCTTTCAAACCAAACCCGTACCCTAGGGAGCACCTTGGAAAGGCCGAGTCACTTAGGTTATGGGTGTTCAAAGCCGGGTTCCGCTCATTTCACACAAAGCCAGCTTGCCTTTTGAAAAGACAAACGGGGCTTTAAAACAACACCAAGTCGCTGATTTGCATAGCCCATTTCTTCCTTCTGTGTCTCTGTTTGCTGAAAAATGAGGCGGGTCCGAAGCGCCTCTGAATCAGCACCTCGCTATGGAGAAGGACATCCGTGCCCTTTCTCTGGGGGGGTCTTGCTACCTTGCAAAATGGCTCTCTCTATCTGCTCCCTCTCCCTCATGCCCAAATTTCTATCTGCAAGGCAGCACCCCTTCTAAATGTGGAGCTTTATTTTAGTTTGCTTTCATTCTGACGAGTTCTAGTGAAATACAGAAATTTGAATTTCAAGGGTGAGGAAAATAAGTGTCTTTTTTTCCTTCTTCTTCTTCTTTTTTTTTTTTTTTTTTTGGATAGCAGAGATTGATCCCAGGAGTGTTTAACCACTGAGCCACATCCCTTAGCAGCCCCTTTTTATTTATTTATTTTTTTATTTAGAGACAGGGTCTCGCTGAGTTGCTGAAGCCGACCTTGGATTCTCCTGCCTTAGCCTCCCAAGCCACTGGGATTACAGGGGTACACCACCGTGCCCCGCAAAGAGATGGTGTTTAAAAAGTAAGAAGAAGTGACTTTGGCAGAACTGATGAGATACTAAACCTTGGAGTAGATGCGGCAGATTCAGGACCAAAATGGTCCTCCCGTCTTGTGGCCTCTAGATGTGGGTGGAATAGGAGGGTGATCAGCTAATCACACTGAGATAGGTGCTCTAGGTTACGGGGTGAGGGGGAGAGAGGGAGGGGAAGTATTTGTGGAGGTCAGGCTGATGTAGGACAATGAGGCTTAACAGGAAACAGGTTCATTGGCTGTGGCCAGTCCAGAGTGTGGCTCATGCCAAAATTTCGTCCTTTGAACAATGAGTCTAGGAATTCTTTGAACTTTCTACCCGATGGGAGGGTAGGAGGAGGGGCTTGGAGGTTGACATTTTTGCAAGAATCTACATAAAAGTATTTTGGGTTTTTTTTTTTTTACTTTGAAAAAACAGAGAGTTCTCTCTCTCTCTCTCTCTCTCTCTCTCTCTCTCTCTCTCTCTCTCTCTCTCTCTCTCTCTCTCTCTCTCTCATTAGTCAGAGGTTTTACCACATGAATTTCATGGCCAAACTTAGATTTTGCAAGACAGAGCCTCAGGAAATAGGAAGTCTAACCACCTCTGAGCTCTTTGGCAGAAACCTTTTGCTGATATTCTGTTAATAATGTTGGTGAGGTCTCTGGAGAAGCTTAGTTAAGATTCTTTGGTAGAGGGGAGGGATGGTGCCCCTACAAGATCCGAAGGATTTAGGGGTAGAAGGGAAGGACGATATCACCGGCAAAGCAACACTACACGAGTCTGGAGCGGGCAGCTGGTCCAACGAGGTGGACCTCACACCTTCAGTGTGGACACAGAGGAAAGCTACGGTGGTTACAGAAGTATTGGAACGTTCTATCTTGGACACCATGACTCTAAGTACATGCAGGAAGACAGGAATGGTGTGACTCTACGTCGCGTACAACCAGAGACATGAAAAATTGTGCTGTACGTGTGTCATATGAATTGGGATGCATTCTGCTGTCATAGATGACGAATTTGAAATGAAATGCATTTATTGAAAAGAAAGAAAATTCTATCTTGGCTCCTCCAAATCTTAGGACATGGGTCATAGCCCAACACCAATAAATTTGGAAACAGAAAATAGCCATGAAATTGCCTCAGACTTGAAGATCTAAGATGGGGATTCAGAAGCCCCATGCAGCGTGTTGGAAGAAATGAAGGGATGCGTCTTTTGGTGTGTGTGTGGGGGGGGGGTTGGTGACCCCAAGACCTGGGTGGAATCACAGCCCATGTTCATAAAGAGTTAAATAGGAAACCTCCATCATGGGGTCGTGAAAAGGCAGATGAGCGTCGTAGAAAATGAAATTAATAGTAAGCATGAGCAGCTAGATAAGGCTTTGTAAAGAAGGCAGAATGGAGGTAATCACGATCTGCAGGCTGCGTAAACATGGCAATCAGGGAGAAGATTTCCAACGTGCATGTCGTCTCTGGGATCCATAAAGGCCCACACTCTGTGAATGCACCCTGTCCTGTCTTTCACACCGTGGCCCTCCGATCCGTGGCAGCACATTGAGTTTTGAATAGTAACAGCACATTGTGCCGCTTCCTCTTTCAGAGAAAACAAAATGTTTTCATAATTTGGGAAAATAAGGATGTAGGTAGGAAAAAAAATAACGGGGTATGTATCTTCTAAGTTGTTGGAGAGGATAAAATCATACAAGTTGTAATGGGCTTGTGTAACCACAGACTAAAAAAATAGGATGTGCCCCCCCAAAAAAAAGCACAAATGAAAATATGACATATGTAACAGTAGATAGTTATGACAGAATATAAAGTGGTTTCATGTCCTTATTACATCCAAGAAATTCAGATACGGTTAAGATCTATATAACCTAACCAAACTATGATGGCATTAAATAGCTGTTCTACTAATAAAACAGATTTTTTTTTTTTTGGAAAAACTTTTTTAGTTATAGATGGACACAATACTTTTATTTTATTGATTTATTTGTATGCGGTGCTGAGGATCAAACCCAGTGCCTCACACGTGCTGGGCGAGCGCTCTACCACTGAGCCACAACCCCAGCCCCCAAAACAAATTTTAAAAAGAAAAAGATAAAGAATGGTAGAATTATGAATTTCAGTGGAAGCATTATTCACATGCCAGAACTTCAAATAAGCAATGGTAATTTTTTTTAAATGCCCCAAAAAACAATGAAGACATTCCATTGATGCTATTTTAAACACCATAAAAGATAGGGTCAAATAGGTAACACCCAAAATTTAGAAGTCCAAGGAAAAATCGCTGACACATTGTTATTGAACTGGATGGGTCAAGTAAAAAACAATAAGGATGTGAAGAATTAGAATAATCTGCTGGGTGTGGTGGTGCATGCCTGTAATCCCAGTGGTTTGGGGAGGCTGAGGCAGGAGGATCATGAGTTTGAAAGCTATCAAGAATGACTTCCACCAGGGACTGAGGATGTGGCTCAGTGGTAGAGCACTGGCCTGGGATATATGAAGCCATGGGTTCAAATCCCAGGTTGAAATAAAAAAAGACCTCAAGAATTGTTTTCTCTAAATGTTCTGAGATATCCGTTTTATAAGAAATATCATCTCTGACACCTTTAATTAAGGTGATTCCTTTACCAAATAATTTGTGCCAGAGCAAAGATTTAAAAGGAAAAGATAAAGGTCGATCTTATGAAATGAGAATATTCCTGGTATAAGAACCTGACCAAGCCAGGCATGGTGGTGCGTACCTAGTAACTCAGGAGGCTCAGACAGGAGGATCACAAGTTCAAGTCCAGCCTCAGCAACTTAGCGAGGCCCTAAGTGTTACAGTGAGTCCCTGTCTCAAAATAAAATAAATTAAAAAGGAGAGGGATATGGGTTAGTGGGGAAACATCCCTGGGTTCAATCCCAGACGCAAAATAAGTAAATAAATACATAAAATAACCCGAGCAAGATGGCAAACGGGGCAGCGGTCTCACTCACAAAAGTTTCTAACACATGCCGGAGAGTATGCATCAGGAAATATTTTAGGTGCTTTGACAGGTATTAACTCAGTTAGTCCTTAGAACCACCTTAGAATATAGGTGCTATGTCTGCCATATAAAATGAGAAAAGAAAAAAAAAGTGTTCAAATAAATAGGATGTTTATTAGCATCTTATGCTATATATTTTAGAATATGTATAGAAAACAGGTAAAATTTCAAAAGTACAGAATCTCAATAAAAACCAAAGAAACAGTATGTGTTAAAACTCCTACCCATATTTCAGGTTAAAAATATAAAAACCAAAAACTGAAATAAAAAGTAAATATTTTTTACGTAATGAAAAGTTAAAAAAATAAAATGTCCTTGCTAAATGGATAGCCAGCCCCATACTTAGTAGAGGTCCTACAGATGAATAAGAAGGAAACAGGGTTCATGGTTACTGAAGCTAGATAATGATACCTGAGGTCTCATTGTACCAAGATGGCTTCTTTGGTTATTTGAATAGATGTCGGATGTTATTTCAATATATTTTGATTCCCAACATTCCTTTTCTTTTTTTTTTTTTGGTACCAGAGATTGAACCCAGGGTCACTTGACCACTGAACCACATCCCCAGCCCTATTTTGTATTTTATTTAGAGACAGGGTCTCACTGAGCTGCTTAGGACCTCCGCCATGGGTGAGGCTGGTTTTGAACTCTCGATCCTCCTGCCTCAGCCTCCCCAGCTGCTGGATCACACTCATGGTGCTTCCGTTACCCAGCTGATTTCCAACATTCCTTAATAATGAATTTAAGGTTATTAATTGACTTTAGGGCATACTTCTTATAAATTCATATTTGGGGCTAACATGCAAATTCCTATACCAAAAAAAAATGTTTGAAAAGAATATGATTGAATTTAGTGATCTCCCATGTGTCCATGAGGCCAGATTTTACACGGTTTTCCAAGAGAAAAAAAGAAAAAGAAAACATCTTATTTCAGCCTGTGGAGGAAGGAGCTATTTCTGTTGTCTAGAAATTTCCACAATGCTTGGACACATGGGTCTCCTGAAAATCGTATAGCTCTTCTTTTACTTTATTTTTTATTTTGTTTTATTTTTTTTCCATTTCAAAAATCCGCTCCGAATGCTCAAGCTGAAATAGATGTCCTTGCTACCTTGCCTTGAGAGATGGGTATCGCTGGAAATGCCAGGGTTGGCAGGAATCCGCTTTGCTTCTGCCTGGGGCTATGCTGACTCTCGGGTGGCAGGCCCTTGCCGTGTTACGGGGGCAAATGTGCAGTGATGTGCATGAAGAAGTCTGCTCTCAGCAAGGCTCAGACGACTTGACTTGACTTTCTGCAGCAAATTTTTTTTTACAAAAGACAGAAACACCCTAGTTCCCGAATGGCACCGTAGCCTAGTTAAGAGAATCGCTCCAGGGGATCGCAGGATGCCAAGCGGACCCGCCGCTCACTTTCGGGTTAGAAAACTTTAAATTCAAGTTGACGTCGCTTCTCTTTTCATTTCCATACTTATCTCAACTGGGGAAGTTGGGTGTTGGCCACGGAAAAAAACCAACCAGTGAAATACAATATAGAGAAGATGGGAGAATTCTGTGCTCCCACCCAGGCCTGCAATCGCTACTGTGTGAAGTCTGCCATGTTCTCCTGGATAGCAGATACCATACCCAACTTGCTCCATGCTGGTAGACCTTTTGCTTTTATTTTCAACAAAATCCAATATATCCAGCAACAGTCTTTAACAGGAAAAAAAATATATATATATATGCAATTAACATAGGTGATCTTGTCATGAACTGGCAGATAGCTCATAAAACAGAAAAATGAGAAATTATATCCCACCTCTGTAGGATATAGCAAAGTGCATAAATGCATTCTGTTGTCATGTTTGACTGATTAAAACAAATTTAAGAATTTTTTTTAAATAAGTGAATATATTTGAAAAAAACAAGAATTAAGATCAAGTGTGAATTTAATGCAGAGGCTCAGGACTAAACAGGCTAGAGGGAAGCAGAGAATGTCCTTCCATCAGTTTTCTAATCATGAACACCTTCCTTCACTTCAGGAAAACACACAGAAACCCCTCCACCGTTAAGTATCCCACGTGACCTCTCCGGTTTGAATATCAGAGTGGATTCATTAAGCTTACGATCCATAGCGCTTTCCTGTGGTTCTGCTCGTATTTTCAAAATGGACAATGAATGACCCCATTAAGGTAGAACCAGGTCAAGCTGGGTGCAGTGGCACACGCCTGAAATATCCCAGCAGCTCAGGAGGCTGAGGCAGGAGGATCACAAGTTCAAAGCCAGCCTCAGCATCAGCGAGGCGCTAAGCCACTCAGTGAGACCCTGTCTCTCAATAAAACACAACATAGGGCTGGGGCTGGGGCTCCGTGGTCGAGTGCCCCTGAGTTCAATCCCCAGTACCCACCCACCCCGCCAAAAAAAATAGAACCAGGTAAGACTCAAGTTAATCCTCCCTGATCCTGGCCTTAAAAACTCTGGTCCTCACGGTGCCCAAATGTCTTGTAAGCTGCTACCCCTTCATCACCCAGGAGCCCAGGTCTTGGAGCAGACTAACGATCCCCG
The DNA here is from genome assembly GCF_052094955.1 of Ictidomys tridecemlineatus. NCBI lineage: Eukaryota > Metazoa > Chordata > Mammalia > Rodentia > Sciuridae > Ictidomys > Ictidomys tridecemlineatus. The sequence continues at coordinate 47,143,198 of NC_135492.1, read as the reverse complement.
GCTGATTCTCTGCCTTGCACACATCTGTCAGCCCCACCTCCCACGGGCGCCCTATGAAGTTGCCAAGCCTGACATCCCCACCTTAACCGCACGATGACTCTCCCCCATGAATATCGGACTGTCCCCGCCGCGGTAAGCTCCGAATTCCCCCCCCCCAACACCACTGCTTCTCCTCAGATGTGCCACTAGGCCTGTCATCAGAGAAACAGCCGAGAAAAGGCATCCGGCATCTGTAACTCACAGGGGGGCCGGGGGAAATTAAATCAGGTAGATTGTCCTCTCAAAAAAGAAGTTCTGTAAATAACGAAGGAATGAGTGTCCTGCTAATGGCCTCCTTCCCCTCCCTGGGCGATTTTTTTAAAAATTCACACACACACACACACACACACACACACACACACACAGTGATACACACATCCTCAATTTTTATTTAAGAGATGCACTGGTCATGATTAATACTGAATTTTTGGAGAAAGAGCACAATTAGTTTGCAAACACTGATTCTTTCTGAATCTGCAGATGATGTGTCCTAAGAGGTGACAGCTAACTATGGGTGAAGATGGGTTTTCCAATTAATGCTTTCGAAAATGCTCAGGAGTAGATGGAAACTACTTTTTAAGATTCAGGCTGAAAGTCGGTCCACGTATTTTTAGACATTGGTAAAAACAAGAGATGGGATACGGGGAGGCCGGGAATAAAGATGGGAAGACCCCTGGGGCGGATCAGCTTGTTTTTACTTTGATACAGAAGGAGAGAAGGAGAGGGAGAGGGTGGGAGGGAGGAGGAGAGAGAGAGAGGAAGAAGAAAGAGGAGGAGGAGGAGGAGGCAGGGGAAGGGGAGAAGGAGAAAAGTAGGAAGAAAAGAGAAAGAAATGGGAGCCACCAGGGGCTGGGAGTGTGGCTCAGTTGGTAGGGTGCTGGCCTTCCGTGCCCAAGGCCCTGGGTTCAATCCCCAGCACCACACAAGAGAAAAAAAAAATGGAGGTGATCAAGTCAGGAGTAGGTGGACCTTGTAGGTGAGTGATTTTTTCTTTTAGTCTCCGGAGCTCATAAATACTGGAAGATTCATCGTTTGGGGGGCGTTCTTAGCTCAATGAGACCGTCTGACGGACGTGATTACAGTGTTCACACTTGGTGACTGACTGAAGGACCATTTGCCCGTAGAGAAGGAGTAAGGATTTTACAAGCTCATCCAGAGCTGTCATGAGTCAGCCTAGATCTTTCTATTGAAGTGTTTAATCTCCAAGTTTTTGAGCAGGCACAGGAGAGTATTGGGCCGGAAGACAGGAGACCTGGGTTCTAGAATTCATCCCATTAGCAGAGTGACCTCCCTCTGTGGAGGTCTTGCATGAGGTCCCCCAGAGGCTGGTCCTGTGACTCTCGTACTCTATACTAATTGCTAAGGAAGTCTTCCTAGCGTTGGATGCGCTCTGTGCCTGGCAGCCTACTTCAAATCTCCTTTGGCTTTTCTCCTGGTCTACATGGTATTACCATGAGAAACCAGAGAGAGATTAAAAAACTAGTATGGGACTTTCAGAATCATAGATGATGGATGCACACCACCTCATCACGGTATTAGATTTCTGAACAAAGATACTGAGAGGGATGATGCTAACTTTTGAAGAATCTAAGCCAGTGTATTTGTCTTGGTTACCGCTGCCCAGAGTAGTTAAGTCAAAAAGGTTATTTTGGGGTGCCTTCTAACGTTGAATTCAGTTTTGCAGAATACTGATATATAGTCATACCTGCTGTAAAGTTGCTATCGATGACTAGTTGCTATAGTAGTAGTTGAAGCCGCTTCTTATTGCGACGTCATTGTACACTACCCTCCCTCAGGTATCTTTATTTTTCCCATCCTGCCATCAACCCGTTAAAATCTAATATACTTCAGCCCTCATTTATACACATGCAAGAGAATCAGGATTATTATTATTATTTTTTTTAGTATTCCTGCTATTATTTCATTTGCAATGTTAAAAAGATCTGGTCAATGATTCCCTCTGTTAAGTCAGCAATGAAGAATGAGTTTATCAATTTTCATTCTGGCTCCGAAAGCAGATCTATATTTGGCCAGGGCTCTAAGGCTATGACTAATTCTTCAAGACTTCTGGAGAAATCTTAACTTTTAGTGGGTCAGAGTCTCCTTGCTAGGTGCTAAAAAAAATGTGCAGTCCCTAAGAAATAGAAGGAACTATATGTTAAAAGTTCCTTGCAGACATTGGAACCGCGTCTCACTCATGGTCACACAGGCATTAGTAAGAATGTCATTCTTCCTCCATGGACCACGCTTCACCAAGGAAATGTTCCACAGATGATCTGGTGCTAGGAACAGGATCTCATCTTTGACATAGCCCTAAGAACCTGATCGGAGGTGTTGAATATCCGCTCTTAAAGACTCGCTGGTGCCTATTGAAATATATCATTTAAAAAAAGGAAGAGATTTCCTTATTCCACTAAAACAAATTTTAAAAATGCAGAAACTAACTCACCCCGTCTTTTTTTTCTTTTTCCAAGAATACCTTCGAGAAATTATCGAGCCTTTATTCCAACATTTAAAACATTGCTGCTGAGCACTGGTGAAATCGTCTTAAGGCATATGTCCTTCAAGAGTAGTAGAAAGCCAGCAGGTGTTGAGTTTAGAGTTTTGGAAATAACATCCTCTTGAAAAGTGTGAGAAATGGGTTGTATTGGGGCCGGGGTTTCGGTGGAGAAACCAGGAGAGTGGATGTTGGAATCATCCAAGTAAGAGATGTTGGTGCTTTTATCTTAAGTAAGTGGCGGTGGTAATTGGTATTCGGGGCTCCTTTCCCAGAATCCAAATAAAAGAAATCTTTCTGGGACCCTGTTTCAGGCCACCCTCACCTACTTGTACTGTAGACTCCATCCCCCTCACCCAGCCAAAGGATTTTCTATAACCAATTGTTTTTCTGTTCCCTGTCCCGTTTCTGATCCTTTGTTCTCAGAGGAGCTAGAACAATCCTTTTAAACCCAAGTCCGCTCATGATGCTCTCTTGCTGAAAACCCTTGAAAAGACTTTAAGGAAAACATCTAAAAATCCTTCCCCTGGCCAACAGTCTCTATGCACTGTCTCATTCCCCCCATCACATTCTGTTCTAGCCACCTACTGTCACTGACAGACACTAAACCCGTCTCTGCCCACAGTGGGTCTTCCTCTAAGACACCTGTCCCCCACACCCCGTGGCTGGCAGCCTTCTTTCATTCCGATCTCTGCTCACTCTCCCCTCTCGCCTGCTATATTTCTAAAACAGCGCCTGTCATTCTCCAGCTCTTTGGTGGTCTTTGTTTTCTGAGAGCATTTAGCGCCACAGGACAGAATTTTCCTTTTTTAAAAACATTTTAATTTGTTCCACGTGACAGCGCAAAGCATCACAACGCACGGTCCACAGACGGAGCCCAGTTTTTCCCACCTCTGGTTGTGCACAGAGTCGAGTCACATCCTGCGTGTCTCCACGCATGTACTTAGGGTCATGATTCCTTTTTGAGAATTGTGTCTATGAGCAGACTAATAAATAGCTGGTTGAACTTTAAAGATATTCTATATTAAAGTCACGGTGGATATCATTTGGCAGAAGAACTCAGAAATAGAACGAATGTGGAATACACATCCCAGGCATGCAGGGGGCTGCTTCCTGAGCTTTTAGGATTGTGTGTTTATTCTGCTACTCAACTGAGGATGCATTTGTGGGAAAGGCTGAAATGCGCTGTTTTACACGGACTGGGCCATTGTGTATATTGTGTGACTGAGGGAAACCTGAAGGTCTGTTTTCTTCCTCTTGTCTGTCTGTTCTTGATCTGCCATTACACCTGCACAGTCTCACCCTGGGTCTCCCCTAGTGAAACCACCTCCCATTAGCAGTGAACTCGCAACGCCACCCTGGGAAGCCTGGGCATGGTCTTCAGTTGAAATTCCAGGGTCTGATGAACAAGATTCTGCTGAGGGGGCGATAAAGAGCATGCAGCGGCTTTTAAAGAACTACAGGGACTCTCTCTCCCCCCACCCGCCTTAGTTAACATTGTGGATAAACAGAGGAGCTCAGTTCCTTCTGGGACACGCCTGACAGCTGCTGCGGCAGGTGAAGGTTCCTGACTGGCTGGATGCCCTAAGTAGGTCTGGAGCCCTCCACTCCTCACTGTGGAGTTATGCTGCCAAGAACCGGGTGCTTTTATTCCACAGCCTGTTTAGGTCAGGTGTTGGTATAAATATAGACTTCAGATATCACGATAAACTACGGAAATACAAACTCAGAAGGGAAGGGTGGTCGTTTCCATAGGAAACTTGTGAAATCCTTTGGAGAAGATTCAAGAAAAGTTAATGAGAAAGGAAGGGAGGGAGGAGAAAAGGAAGGAAGTGAGGGAGGGTGGAGAGGAGGGGAGGGAGGAGCAAAGGAAGGAAGTGAGGGAGGGAGGGAGGAGGGGAGGGAGGAGCAAAGGAAGGAAGTGAGGGAGGGAGGAGCAAAGGAAGGAAGTGAGGAAGGGTGGGAGGAAGAAAGGGAGGAGCAAAGGAAGGAAGTGAGGAAGGGTGGAGAGGAGGGGAGGGAGGAGCAAAGGAAGGAAGTGAGGGAGGGAGGAGGGGAGGGAGGAGCAAAGGAAGGAAGTGAGGGAGGGTGGGAGGAAGGGAGGGAGGAGCAAAGGAAGGAAGTGAGGGAGGGTGGGAGGAGGAAAGGGAGGAGCAAAGGAAGGAGGTGAGGAAGGGTGGGAGGAGGAAAGGGAGGAGCAAAGGAAGGAAGTGAGGAAAGGTGGGAGGAGGAAAGGGAGGAGCAAAGGAAGGAAGTGAGGGAGGGAGGAAGAAAGGGAGAAGCAAAGGAAGGAAGTGAGGAAGGGTGGGAGGAGGAAAGGGAGGAGCAAAGGAAGGAAGTGAGGAAGGGTGGGAGGAGGGGAGGGAGGAGCAAAGGAAGTGAAGAAGGGTGGGAGGAGGGGAGGGAGGAGCAAAGGAAGGAAGTGAGGAAGGATGGGAGGAGGGGAGGGAGGAGCAAAGGAAGTGAAGAAGGGTGGGAGGAGGGGAGGGAGGAGCAAAGGAAGGAAGTGAGGAAGGGTGGGAGGAGGGGAGGGAGGAGCAAAGGAAGTGAAGAAGGGTGGGAGGAGGGGAGGGAGGAGGGTGAGAGGAAGGGAGGGAGGAGCAAAGGAAGGAAGTGAGGGAGGGTGGGAGGAGGGGAGGGAAGAGGAGAGGGAGGAGTAAGGAAGGAAGTGAGGGAGAGGGAGAGGTAGGGAGGAGCAAAGGAAGGAAGTGAGGGAGGGTGGGAGGAGGGGAGGGAGGAGGGTGAGAGGAAGGGAGGGAGGAGCAAAGGAAGGAAGTGAGGGAGGGTGGGAGGAGGGGAGGGAGGAGGGTGAGAGGAAGGGAGGGAGGAGCAAAGGAAGGAAGTGAGGGAGGGTGGGAGGAGGGGAGGGAGGAGGGTGAGAGGAAGGGAGGGAGGAGCAAAGGAAGGAAGTGAGGGAGGGTGGGAGGAGGGAAGGGAAGAGGAGAGAGAGGAGGGGAGGGAGGAGCAAAGGGAGGAAGTGAGGGAGAGTGGGAGGAGGGGAGGGAAGAGGAGAGGGAGGAGTAAGGAAGGAAGTGAGGGAGAGGGAGAGGTGGGGAGGGAGGAGCGAAGAAAGGAGGGAGGGAGGAAGAAAGGTTGAGAGGGTTGAAAGGAGGGAGAAGAGAGTGAGAAGGAGGGAGGGAAGAATGCAGAAGGAGGAAAGGGAGGAAGAGAGAGTGGAGGGAGGAAGGGAAGGAGGAAGGGGTGGGGCGGGAGTGTGAGAGGGAGGGAGATGCCTGGGCGAGACGGGCACAGAGCTTATTTCTAAACAGAACAGTTCTACCTCAGACCCTCGCATGACCCTGCCTCCTCCCTTGACAAGTCATTTTCCAGCAGGAGTTGAGCTGTGGATGGGAGTCGGCGGTGCGTGAGAAATGTAATGAAGGTAGTTTCTGTGAAAGTAACACCCAGCCAATAGTCGGCTGAGAAAATAGATTAATGCTGAGGGACACCGTGGCCTCACAGCCAAAGGCTGAGGAACAATAAATTTAATTGTCTAAGTAATAAGTGACTTTATGAATGAAGTAACATAAATGCACCATGTACAAATAAGTCAGATCTATCACTGATAATAAATGGGTTTAGTTCCATCCAGTGGTGAAGATGTAATTATGACTTTTTTTTTTAATGACTTCTCACTGGTACCATCTTTTTCAATTTACCCACCAACTAAAAGGTGGGATGGTGGACACAGTGACTTTATTCTACTTATTTATTACTGTTCTTACTATACCCATGTGAGGCTGTGACGCCAAGAAAGTGTCTTAAAGCTGATCCGATTTCAGAACCGAGATCTGCCTTTGAGCGCCTCATGCTCCCAGCTCTGATGCGGTTCACACCTCTTCTGATCTCTCCTCCATGCTGAGATCTCTTATAACATGGCTTCTTCAGAATAAATCTCAACACACTGCTGAGCTAACCATGCATGGTGTCTCAGTCACCATGACATTACGATAATGGAATTTTCTCTCTTCTTTTTTTTTTTGACTCTAGTAATCAACTCTGGTTCCTTAATGGGGGTATGTTCCTTAAAATTAAATAAACTTGGGACATGCTCTTGGAGATTTACAGTGCTAAGATTTGGAGAAACTCATCTGCCCCGATTCTTTTTAATCCCATTGTCTTCCGAACAAGGTCCACCTGGCGTTACCAGGTAACGCGTCTTTCCCTTCAGTTGAACTGTAACCCGTGACGCTTTGCAGATGCCACTTTGGAGACTGTAAGCTGATGCCCCTTCTCAGGTCTGTCCTGGCTTTTTTGAGGTAGAGACAGCTGGTCGACCACAGATCTCTGGTCTGAATCTTTTCCTTGGTATCTTTGCTTTTCTCAGCTCTGGGACATACTTCAGAAGAGAAAAAGCAAATGGTACCAAGAAAAAAAAAATAGACAGGCCTCTTTCTTGTATTGGCTAAACTAGTGACCTGGGCACCCATCCCCGTAGAGTTCAGAAACGGGAACGTGCAGTCTTCCCGAAGCAGAGAGGAAAGTCGGCACCTAGATCAGCCCCCGCCCTTCAGGTCTTGGCTAAGAAGCGTAGGAAGCCCACAAAGGTTCAGGCTCCTGCCTTCAGCAAAACAAGTGCACCCACGGCCAGGCACCAGCAGAGGAGGTCAGCTAATCGGTGTCCACTCAGCAATTTGTGATCTGAAGGGCTGTGGGGAAGGCTCAGATCTTGTTGTCCTTTGTAGCTACCGTGGACACATCAGGTGGCGATTGCTTTGTGCTTTTGAAGCTACCCGGGAAAGGTCTCTGTGCAGAGCTCAGCCCTGCCTGCTGCAGCCACATGCCCTCCTGGACAGGACGCTCTGGGCCATCTGTGGCTCACAGCCCTTTGTGTCTGCCCTGTGCTATTTATATATTTATATCAGGTAAACGCCGAACGCTGTGCTCAGAGCTCTTATTGAGAAAGACCTTCTCTCCACGATCCCTTCGTCTCCTCCTATCTTCAAAAGAGCTCAGCTCTCCCGTCCCAGGGCGCTGACCTTTTTTTAACCCTAAAAACTCAAGAGAATTCAAGTGACTTAGCCAAGATTCCACCGCTTTGGGCCACCCTTGGCAGGAAGTGGCACTGCCCCTAGCCTCCTCGTCTTTGAGATGCCGTGATTCTCAGTTAGAAGGAGGCTGGGTAAGAAGTATCAAAGCAGAAAGTGGGTGATATTGTAAGGCAGGAACAGGACTCCTGGAGGGGAGGGGGACTGATTTCTGTTCTCAACAGAATGAAGAAGGTAGACTTTGAGAACCTGCTTTCCAACGTCGCCACAGAGTTGCCTGTTGGAGGCTTCTGATGATAGGACACTCTGCAAGACAGTGTCATCTCATTGTTCTGTCCGTCAGGAGCCATTTATTTCCAACTGCCCGAATCTATTTGCAATGGGGTTTGCAAATAATGGGAATGCATGGACAGAAAACTCCCATTCGATGCCACTAGATGTTGGTTCTCAAGGGACGGTGTCAGGACTGGCTCTAGTCTGTTGGCTCTGTGCTCCCGAAGCTGCCTCTTGCTACCTGGTCACGCAGCATAAAGAGAATGGCCTCATTCCCAGAAATGTTAGCAAGACCTTCACAATTGTCTTGCATATGTCAACTTGAGTCACGTGTCCGTCCTTGAACGACGGTGAAGGGAGGACACAGGAGTGGTGCAGGAGAGAGAAAGGCTATTTGGCTGACCGAGGACGTGGGTCTGTTCCTGGGGCCTGTTGGAGATGAGCCCCACTCTGACAGCACCTGAACATGGAGGAGAAATGTTTCCTGGAGCAAAATTGGGATGAGGTCACCAGGTTCGTGCTAGGGGTGGGGGTGGGTACCAAAAAGTGATGCCTGATTATCATCTCATGATTGAAGTCCTGGGTCCCCATCCCCAAAGACTTATTTCAAGATGGTGGGCATGTCGACCATGAACCTCAGGATTCACCATCCTGGATTCGGGAGCAGATTTCAGGAAACTTGTCTTGCTGTCTTCCTAGGGCCTAGGAGAACACCTGACCCACAGGAGGCACATGCTATTTGTTGAATGAGTGATCAAAGTGATTGAAGTGTGGGATTATAAAAAACCTCTGGAGATGAATGATGTTGAAGGTTACCCCAACAGTGTGAATGCATTTAAAGTCATTGAACTATATGCTTAAAAATAGTTGGCATGGTAAATTTTATGTATATTTTGCCTCATTTTTTTTAAGAAAGGGAATACCTTAGATATCAAAAAAAAAAAAAAAGACTGACTTTGTGAATGCATGTAATGTAAGAAAGCAGTTCAGCCAGACTCGGTGGCACACGCCTATAATCCCAGCAGCTCAGGAGGCTGAGGCAGGAGGATGGCGAGTTCAAAGCCAGCCTCATAATAAGCGAGGCTGCAAAGCAACTCGGTGAGACCCTGTCTCAATAAAATACAAAATAGGGCTGGGGATGTGACTCAGTGGCCGAGTGCCCCTGAGGTCAATCTTTAGTACCAAAAAAATAAAAGTCCGTTCAGCTAAGTTCACAGACTTGTTTCCTAGGGCCTCTCAGGCCATAGTGGAAGTGAATTAGCTAAAGCAGCTTAGGAGGACCTCTGCAAACCCCCTTCCCCAGGAAGCTGAGGCTCACCTCAGGCAGGTGTCTTGATGCTGTTGTTCTTTTTAGTTGTACGTGACAGCCGAGTGCATTTTGACATATCATACATACATGGAGCATCACTTCCCATTCTTGTGGTTGACCGTGGTGTATTCATGTAGGAACATCGGAAAGTGACGTCCGATTCATTCCACTGTCTGTCATCCCAGACCAGTTTATGGACCCCCAGAGAAATAGCAGGTTCACCATCGCCTTCTCATGAGAAGCCATAAATGCAGAATTTTACACGACATCTTTCTATGTTCTGAACGGGCGCCATCGTTTTTTTTTTTTTTTTTTAATTAATACATTAGCCCGGGAAACAGAAGAGTTATTTTGAAGATATGTCAATCACTGGAAATATCTGTGGAAAATGCTACCGTCTTTCCACGTATTTTCACTTTCTCCTTGAGAGTGGACTAGTCTTTGTTTGCACGTTACAGTTCCTGGTGCATGTGCTCAGGACAGATATCATCCCGGTTTTACCCTCGGAATCACTGAGGTTTGAATCCCAGGGCCTTTGAACTTGCACCTAGGTCACGTGAAACAATGCTCTGTACCAAGTTATTTCCTATTTCATTTATCTAGATAAATTCTTCCCTCCCTTCCCTTGGAGCAAACCGTTTCTCCATTCTTGGCAACTTCTTTTACTAAGTGGGAGGAGAAAACCTCACCACCTATGCACAGCTATAGAAATGGGTCTGCATGTTTAGCCGTAATAAATATAATCACTGGGGAATTTAAATTATATATTTTCTCTCTTGCCGGAGATGGACAGATAAACCCACCCCCACTGCCAAGGGAATATTTTAAGAACGTGTTGAAGGCTGGGGCTGTGGCTCAGTGGTGGAGCGCTTGCCTAGCGTGCATGAGGCACTGGGTTCAACCCCCCACCCCCTGGCACCACATAAAAATAAAAACAAATAAAATAAAGGTATTATGTCCATCTACAACTAAAATAATTTTTTTTAAAAAAAAAAAAGAATGTGTTTAAATCCCCTTGGCATGTTGGAATAATCATCAGTGTTTACAGTTGCCATGGCAACTGGAAATGCTGGCAAATCGCTTAAGAAAGGAGCCTGGGAGCAGAAGATAAGCTGTGTCAATTATTGAACATCTGTCAAACAGTGAGCCCGCTTAAAGTGACAGACAAAAACCTTCAAATCCAAGGTTGCTAAAATGTATCTGCTGACATTTAGTGAAGAATGCCCCTTTTGTGTCTTGTTGGCCCGCTATTAAGGAAGGATAATTAACTTTTCTTTTCATCTGCATAAAGGAAGGATTTCCTGTTGGTATACGATCTGGTAGCACGCGCGATTTTTTTTTTTTAAATTTTTATATTCCGTAACCATCTTCATCTGTCTCTATGGGATGCTACGGGACCGTTTCTCAGCGTGGGTCCACGTGTAGATCACTTAACCTTTTCAGCCAAGATTATTTAATGAAGTGTTCATGACAACACACTGAATTTGGTCAAGTAATATCCATATTGTGAAGTTCTACTTATTTTTTGGGGGGGGTACTCAGCCTCTGAGCCACCACCCCAGCCCTATTTTGTATTTTATTGAGAGACAGGGTCTCACGGAGCTGCTTTAGGGCCTCACTTTTGCTGAGGCTGGTTTTTGAACTCACAATCCTCCTGCCTCAGCCTCCCGAGCCCCTGGGATTAAGGGCATGCACCGTCGACCCTGGCTGAGTCCTACATTTTGTAGGAACAGAGAGGAGAGAACCTGTGCTCGCCACCACACACGTGTTCATGCATGGCGGGCTCTCGTGTCCCTACCCTAGCCTCCTATCCATGTACACAGAACAGTGGCCTTCTGTTCTTCATACCTGTGACAACACCCACCCTCACTCCCTGTCAATCATCACATCATATCCATTAGGGCTCAGAGCCCCAACCGCACAGCACTCTGCCTGGCCAGTACCAATGAGGCCAAGCCCCAGAGTCGAGTCAAAATCTCTCCGCTACTCCTGCCCAGCAACGATGATGTACCAACTTTGCTTGCTGTTTTATCATTCAGTGCTTCTCTGTGTCCCATTCCCTGCTTCTGACAAAGGGAAAATGTGGGACAGGTTTTATTTTTCCTCCTAAGGCGCTTTCCGGCCATCATCTATAACACGTGACCTCTAAGTATAACTTGACTGCTACGTTACCCCCAAATGGTTGATCACGTGCCACGCTTCAATTCATGATCGCATTCTCTAATCTCAGGTCTTAGGAAGTGAGAACATGGTAACGGTTAAGTTATGATTTTTGCTACTTTGATTTCTTAGCAAAATGAGCATTACGGAGAGATGATCGGGTTTCGTTTTTCTGGCCTGGTTTTATTTGATGTTCGGATTTAGTGAGTCGCTTTTCCTCCCTGTTCCTCCTACTCCTTTTCTTACTATTATCTACACAGTCGATATTATGGCCTCTTCGAGGGGAACCCAATGAAAATAACTTCAGAAAATAAAGTACTATATAGAGAGTTAGAGACCAGCGTGGCTTTATTCATTTTAGATCCTGACCTATTCTTTTTAATATGAGCAGATGATTTGAACGTGATCATTAGAATGACTCTAAATGAATATGCATTTCTCCCAACGATTCCATTCATCATCTCTGCCTTGTGAGTGATAATACTAAGCATCATTTATTGAGTGCTGCTGTGTTCTGGACCATGTGCTAATTACAAGGAGTACTTTGCCTGTAGAGTTGCCCTTGATCCTACCCTATGGAAGTGTTAAGTCCTATTAAGCCCATTTTGCAGATGAGGAATTAAGTCTTGAGTAAGTTAAGTAACTTTTCGCTTTCACAGTAGTGGCCAAACAAGATTTCAGGTCCAGGCATATCTTAGCTCCAAATACTAGAGTCGATGGTTGGCCAGTTATAGTCCCCTGAAGTAAAGATATTTATTTAAAACACAACACAAAACATGATTTTGCTTAGATGTCAAGGAGATATTATTATTTGTTATTTTTTTCCACCTGGATTTTTCCTTGAAGCTGAATTTTTTTTTTTTTTTTTTTGGAGCAAAAGTTTGTTTTATTGCCTTCTGGAGTTAGAAGCCCTTGGTTAGAAGGCACCATTTTTGAGACCCAACTGCTATTTAAAAAAAAAAAAAGGTACTAGTTGCAAATTGGGTATCGGTATGTGGGTATTTTCCAAAGGGCATCCCGAGGAGACTAATAAAGAGTGGTAAAACCAGGTGTTTACTAAATGGGGGCGGGGGGAAGGTGTAAGGGCTCTTAGGGGAAAAGGAAATGGCGTGGGTTTCTATTGGTCGACATACTTTTGGTCACCAGGGCCAAAACCCTATTCCTCTCGGGAGTTTTCTTTGTTTGTGAATGAAGGGATTTAATGATTTAAAGAGGGAAGAAAAGCAGACTATATGAAGGATGAGAATGTTCCTTCCCATTGGCTTCCTGTTTTTTTTTTTAACTTTTTAAAATTTTGTTCTAATTAGTTACATGTGACAGCAGAATGCATTTTGATTCATTGTACACAAATGGAGCACAACTTTTCATTTCTCTGGTTGTACATGATGTAAAGTTGCACCACATGTGTGGTCATACATGTACCTAGGGTCATGACGTCCATCTCATTCCACCACCTTTCCTGCACCCATGCCCCTCCCCTCCCCTCCACCCCTTTGCCCAAAGTTCCTCCATTCTTCCCATGCCCCCACCCACCCATTATGAATTAGCATCTACTTATCAGAGAGAACATTTGGCCTTTGATTTGGGGGGATTGGCTTCCTTCGCTTAGCAGGATACTCTCCAGCTCCGTCCATTTACCTGCAAATGCCACATTTTATTCTTCTTTAAAGCTGAGTAATATTCCATTGTATATATATATATATACCAAATTGTCTTCATCCATTCATCTACTGAAGGGCATCTAGGTTGGTTCCATGGTTTAGCTATTGTGAATTGAGCTGCTATGAACATTGATGTGGCTGTGTCCCTGTAGTATGCTGACTTTTAAGTCCTTTAGGTATAGAAATGAAGACTAGGATAGCTGGGTCCAATGGTGGTTCCATTCCAAGTTTTCTAAGGAATCTCCATACTACTTTCCAGATGGGTTGCACCAATTTTCAGCCCCACCAGCAACGTAAGAGTATGCTTTTCCCCTGTGTCCTCACCAAAGTTGGCTTTCTTGAAGAGCTCAGCCAATGTGGACATTCTCTCCCTGTGGGTCAGCTCTGAGCCTCGCTAGACTGGGCCATCGGTGCCCTGTGCTCCCAGCCTTGAGTCTTGAAATCAGCAGGGGCAGGAGAGGCCCTTGGTACTCCACTTGGATTTCAAACAATCCAATATTGGCTCTCTTAAGCCACAGGATCCGTAATGGACCAATAACTAACTTGAGAGATTCAGTGATATGACTGTGCCCACCAGGGCCCTATGTCTGGCTTTGGAGGTACGAAGACCCCACTCCCCTAAGGAGCAATCTGTAGAAATAGCACCCAGCTGTCTGAGAAGAGTACCTTTCATAGCAAACCACAGAAAGCCAAACTCAGGGATAACTGATCTGGTTTTATCCATTGCAAATCAGTGAAGAGCTTTTGCTTAAAATTTTCAAATTAAGAAAAAATTTTAAAAAAAAAGAAAGCCTTTTCCTTAGGAAGGACAGTTTCCTATTTTAGAGACCACCTGGCCAAATGCTTTGATTAACTGGGTTTTCCTGGAACATTAACCAACTACAAGGAAGAGGTGGGGAGGTTATAATGAAGGCTGGTATTTTCTTAGCCGATTGGATTGAGGTTTAATTGATGCTGAGAATTTAATTTGTCAGTCTTCTGAATCCTAGTTCCCTTCTTTAATTGAAGAGGCTATAGAACTGTCTGATAATCTGTTGAAGAGGCAGTGAGTTGGTGACTTGTGTAGGCGTTGATTATATTACTTGAAAGCTTGCTCGGTTAGTCATATAACTGCTCGAAGCCTTTAAGAATGTAAATAATTATCGTTTAATTGACAATTCCCACTAGTTATTCAAAAAACGCCTCATCCTTTCTCAGGATCCATTTTGGTTCCCGGTACTGAACGGTTCTTTCTTTTTCTGTCTTCCCAGAAGTTGCTAAGCTTAAAGGCATCAGACAGATTTTGATTATACGGTGACAGAAACCCCACAAATTCAATTCCTTGTGATTTTGTGTAGCCTTTTCTTAGGAAATATTTTCAAAGGCTGCTGATAGAAGTGACAGGACCCTCTTGGTATTTGGGGACTTCGTGTGCTCACAGAGTTCCCTGAAATTGCAAACATCTCTTAAGTGCCAGAAGTGGGGGGGGGGGCAGGGAGGGGGAGGTATACTGTGGCACACAATTGCCACCAAGGTGGTCCTGATTCTACCAGACCCCTTCAGCAAAAGGCCTGGCACATCAGTCCTGATAACCACCCCCAGGTGACCCTGTCACTGGCTCTGTTGACGATTGTTATTGCAATCGTTTCTAGCACAGGAAAAAGACAGATATTTGCCGTGGTTTTAAGAAATGTCAATTTTATTCTCAATCCCTAATTTCCCTGGTTCTCCTGGGGTCTGGGAATAGCTCACTTCACTTTCTTATATCTCACATGCCCCAATGAAACTCATCCCTGATGTTCCTCTAATTTCTAAAAAAAAAAAAAAAAAAAAAAAATTATTCCTCTAATGTCTAAAAAAAAAAAAAAAATCTTCCATAAATTGTAGCAAATGAGATCGAGGACATGCAAGTGTTTTGAGAATCTAAGGCGGTGGCTCATGGTAGCAGGCACGAGGCCCTAGGTGCCATCCCCAGAACCCAGCACACACACACACACACACACACACACACACACACACACACACAATGTATTTCGAGTTGGAGAGAATTAAGTTGCAGGTTTGCTGGTTCACTCATAAAACTCACTTAAAGGTCAAGTTGAAAACGTGACTCAGTGGATCCAATCTTATGGTCATGCTACTGAAAGCTCGGTCCTTGTCCCCCAGTGCCACTTTAATAAGGAGGGCGCAGTTTTGAGGAAAAAAAAAAGGAAAAGAGGGTTTATTATTATTTTGCTAGGAAAGGAGACACACAGGGGTTTCAGAAGGGCGGGTTCTCCTAGGGGGATAGTAAGTAAAGAAGCCATTCAGAGTCCTCTCCAGGTGTCCCCTGTAGGGGCCTGTGATTCACTTGTTAACTTGGGAAACGGCCATTCCTGAGCTGCCATCCCCCAGAGTCTGTGTCACCTGGCTCCCATCGTGGGAGTGTGCTGAAAGGCAGGTAGATAGGCTTAGGGTGGGGTAAAGGGAATCCTGTTTCCTGTGCCTAAGTGAGGGAGCAGGGCTGAGAAAAGAGGTAAAGAAAAACTGGTCCGTGAAATCAACGCTGCCACCTTTGAGCCACTGGCCCAGGTCACGTGGGGTCCCTACATCACTCAAGGAGTGTCATCTGCCCATGACATTTAGTTCAAGTTACATCCTTTGGGCCAAATGCACCCCTGCACACACACGCGCGCACACACACACACACACACACACACACACACACACGTGTCCTTTGACATCTACCAGGTCCTTCCCCCTCTTGGGTAACCCGTCATCTGTCTTTCTGCCTTTTTGTTAACTGAGTGAAACTGTCACCAGAGAGTCATTAAAAAAAATATTTTTTTTTTTCCCAAAGGAAAGGCTTAGGTATTCTGACTTAAAACTGAGAGTTCCTGATATTGCAGAATTTTGCCCCCTTGTGATCTCAGTGATTTTGATTTAGGCTCCGTGGTCTAGTGAGAGGGTTAGGGGACAGGCGGATGAGGACGGCGGGGGGAAAATGTCACAGAGCGGGGGACGTCTGAGAAACTGGGGCACAGCAAGGACCCCTGCTCCAACCCCAAGACTTGAGATCAAGTCGGAAAGTCTGCGTCCCTCCGAGTCACAGGAATGGGTTTAGTGGGGGGAGAGGAAAAGGGAAAGGGGACCCTCTCCAGGGAGAGGGGGGGGACGGTGTGCCTCTCCTACACTCTGGTGTTATCGGGGATCCCAGACAAGTTTCCAGAGAGTCCCACCCAAGGAGGGGAAAGAAACCTCTCTGCTTAAAGCCACCAAGTGTCAAGGCAGGGACCCCGCTCTGTGCCTTCTCTTTGCATCTGAAAGTGACCTTTAAGAGACCAAGTAAGTATCCTGTGAGTCGATGAACCAACAGGTCCCACAGCCAGCCGGGTCCCATCTCTTGAGTTTTGGAGTCACAAGTCCCCGTTGCCATGACAACTCTGTCACCTTGGCCCATGGCGACGGCTCTACTTGGATTCTTGGTCATTTTTACTGGGTCCATGGTTAGGAGGAATCATCCCCATCTTCCAGGCTCTGCTCCGTGAGAAGGGTCACAAAAGTCTCTCTCTCCAAAGTAACGTGGGCTCCCCTTATCCACGTTAATTCGGGGTTCCATGTCTCCCGAAGGTCACAGGTAGTTTACTGAGGACTGTGACGTGGTCTGTCCATGGAGGCCAGGCAGGGCTGCAGGTGAATCGCTTTTGGGCAAAGAAAGCATGTGGGGCTCACACCAGGGGCCCATTTGATAGAATCGTGCTCTTAACCTGGTCGTTGTCCGCCATGTGCATTCTTGTCGGCGCCTGTGGTTCTCACGTCTCTGGGCGGAGGAGGAAGGAGCGAGTGAACCATCTGAATACAGAGAGAGAACAGTTTTCACATGTGAAATAGTACAGTGTTGCTTTCAGGCAAAAATATAAAATAAAATAATAAGCAAATAATTATTTTATTGTTAGGGAAAGGCCATCTATATATTTCCTGAACCTGAAAAAAAAAATAGGGCTCCTTGTAAAATATAGGGGCTGAGATGAGAAGTTGGAAGGGTGCTCTGAGACAGGCAGGTAGGAGCCTAGACAGGCCAGAACTCCTCAGGGGAATCATAGCTATTTTTTCACTTTACCAAAAAAAAAAAAAAATCTAATTATCAGTGTGTCTTTTGGGGGGGGGGTGTTGGTCCTGGGGATTGAACTCAGGGGCACTCAACCACTGAGCCCCATCCCCAGCCCTATTTTGTATTTTATTTAGAGACAGGGTCTCACTGAGTTGCTTAGGGCCTCGCTGTTGCTGAGGCTGGCTTGGAACTCTCGATCCTCCTGCCTCAGCCTCCGGAGCCACTGGGATGACAGGCGTGTGCCACCCTGTGTCTGGTTTAGCAGTGTGAACCTTTCTTAAAAGACAAATTTGTGGTGGGTTGTAAATGGCAAATAAATAAAGGGGAGAAAAATTCTCTCCACTTAAAGCCAAGGAGCAAAGGCAGAGACCTCCCTCCGTGCCTTCTCTTAGCCTCTGAAGGTGACCTTTGAGAGAATAAGTAAGTATCCTATGAATAAATTAACCCGTGACTCTCCGCAGCTTCTCTAGGGTTTTGCTAAGCTAAGCCTGAAGGATGCTCTCTCGAGTGGAAGGCTAAGACTAGAGAATTTGGGATCTCACAATGCTAGGATTTGTAAAACGAGCTTGGTGCCTTTTAGTTAATCCAAGAGGCGATGGCTCATGGAGGATTTGTGTGGGACAGACGGACGTGACTCAGAGCCGCCCTTTAGCGGGATCCATCAGACGGTGCTGTGTGGGTTGGCCTGAATTTTGCAAAATGCAGGACTTTCTTAGGCCAACGATGGAGTGGTGAGCTGGGTCTCCTCCAACATATTCAAATCCAGGGGACTTGGAAGCTGAGACGATTATACATCCCCTGCTGCGATGGGAACCTCACGGCTTCCTGGACAGAATTTGGGGTTTGGCAGATTGGTTTTAGGAAGAGAACCCTAGGGTTTGAGCCAGAAAAATTTTATTGCCTGATTTAAAATTTGAGTTTTATCATCATCTCACCATCCAAGAAAAATAACATTTTTTTTTTTTCTGGAGCTGAGCGTTGAACATGGATAGGTATCTCTTTAACTGTGATGCAGTTTCTGTGTTATCTGGAGGATTTCACACTTGACCGTGAAAAGGGTCCCCGTCTGGGCTCAGTCTTTAGTGTTGCAACAGCCCTTCAGAAGGGTCTGCATAGCACTCAGGCTTGCGAACCCCTTCCTTCGTGTAGTGGACACTCCATTGCTCTCCCTGGATAGCTCTTGAGGACTCATGTCTGGGAACCGTGTTTAGATCTCAAGGAAACCCACCATGGATGTGATTCGCACGGTTTTTAAAACGTGCGGAAGCGGAAGAAGACGCACTCACCTGTCAAGTCTCATCCGTCTGTGTGGTTACTTTTCTACCTTCCATTTAAGACCGTCAACACGCAAGCAGAGACATGCTCTTCTGTCTAAAAAAAAAAAAAAATGCACGCTTTCTTCCACTGAAGGATGCAAAGTTTACTGGTTCCAGACCGGGGTAATATTTCTTTAACTTTTATTTTTTCATGGATACATTTCTAAGAGCAAAAGAGAGTCAGAATCTCCCCCCTAGGAAATCCAGCCATATACCCTGAGGCAAGAGCTGCAGGCACAAGATTTACTGGAAAACCTTTCCATGTACCTTTAGAATTCCCATGAATCTTACACCCTAGACCCTCATCCACTCGGATCTGACTTATTATCATATCGACGTATGAAACTGCTTCCCAGTTAAACTCCTTAACTTACACCCACCGATTTCGAAAGAAAATCTTTGCCCTTGAAAAATGCCCCATGAAGTAGAGAGGGGAAAGCCAGTCACACGTCGAATCAGGGAAGGACTGTGATATTTAATATTCAATAACAGGCAAGCGGGCAACAGGTAACGATAAATACCACTAAGTACGGGAGTGGCCTCTGAGAGGCTAATTTTTAGAAATGCTTGCCACCAGGCTGGGTTGAGACTTGGCAGTCAGCCTTAGCTAATCCTTGCTTCATCTGATCACCATCTCATTCCTTCAAAATTAGTACAGGGCCAATATCCTTTACCTGCAGTGATTGGGACCAGGAAGGCTTCGGATTTCAGATTCTTTGAGATTGGGGACCATTTCGTATAGACATAAGAAGATATCTTGAAGATGAGGCCCAAGTCTGAACACAAAATTCATTTCTATTCCAAATCCACTTTCTATACGTGGCCCAAAAGGTGATTTTATGCAATTTTTTGAATGATTTTGTGCAGGAGACATTTCTTTTTTGGGGAAATGGGTACCAGGGATTGAACCCAGGATACTTGGCCACTAAGCCACCTCCCCAGCCCTATTTTGTATTTGATTCAGAGACAGGGTCTCACTGAGTTGCTTAGGGCCTCAATAAATTGCTGAGGCTGGCTCTGAACTCGAGATTCTCCTGCCTCAGCCTCCTGAGCGCCTGGGATTACAGGGTATACCACCGCGCCCAGCCACGAGACATTTCTTGTTGGGGAATTTTCCCAGTCTCTGGCATTATTATCAGTGCTCATAAAGTTTTGGAGTCTGGACCATTTTGTATGATGGCTCTTCAGATCAACCTGCACTATATGGAGAAGGTTGCACTTTTTGTGCCAACACGGGCTGTGTGCAGCCAATGGCCTGAGGCACTGTACTGAGAAGGACTCTGAATCGGGTGCCTGCTAGAATCGATGGTAAGTGTCCGCCATGGACGTCGGAGTGGCATTGTGTGGTCCTGGTGACAGACAGATGCGATCCCTGTTCTATTCAGGACCTATCAATAATGAAGACAGGGTCTGGACCTTGAGTGGTCCTCCTGGATGCTGGGACCCACCTGAACCAAGTTCTCGGGGCCACAGACCATTCAGAATAGGATGCCGTATCTCTCCCCTCTCCACCTCTGCAGATTCCAGCTTCTCTCAGACACCTCCCCACACTCTCGATGCCCCAGCATTGCTCCCCAGAGGGGAGTCCCCACCGTTTACTGTTCGAGTCTAACTAGAGAAGACACAGCAGCACAAGTCTCTCATTCTTCCCATGGCATAGCTCACGGACCTTCCCACCAACACACACTTGGACGCTCTTGCTGTCCCAGCAGGCAGAATCACTACTGCTCTTTTGTCCTTGAGGTTTGTGATCCAGTTCTTCTTTTTTTTTCCTTATATATAATTTTTTACATGACTCACAATTTCTGGCATTTTTCCCTTCCTGAAGGTCAGAGAAAGACAAGCCACTTGACATTCTATTTACAAGAAGATGATTTTTATTAGAGAGTAAGAGGGGGGAAATATCAGCAGAATCTTTTAGTTTACATTCAAAGGTGATCAATGCGATTCTTGGTTTAGACAGAGAAGGAATTCTTTTTTTTTGTACTGAGGATTGAACCCAGAGGGTGCTTACCCGCTGAGTCACATCCATCCCCAGCCCTTTTGTAAAAATATATATTTTATTTTGAGACAAGGGTCTCACTGAGTTGCTTAGGGCCTTGCTAAATTGCTGAGGCTGGCTTGGAACTCCTTGAGATCCTCCTGCCTCAGCCTCCCGAGCTGCTGAGATGACAGGCGTGCACCAAAAGGCTTGGTTTTTCTGTTCAGTATTCTATTGTTTAGATGAAAAACAGGGGTAGAAATTTGTTTTCAGCCCCCTGGGCACTGAAGCCAAAACTCAGCCCTGTCTTTTCACACCCAATCCAGGACTCTTTCTGGATTCTTCTCCATCTCCTCTTTTGCCCAGGAAACTGCTAACTGGTTCCAGTCCCTTCTCCCTACCCACCTCCCAGCATTCGACAGTGTAGCTGTATGCTAGAGCACCAGCTCAGTGCTTTACCAAACAGTTAGGACTTGGTGAATATTTGGCTTTCAAATGAACCAGCGAATGTGTTCACGTTTCCCATTTCATTTGGAGAATCACTTAACATGCATTTTTCACATTGACTTCTTCAGAATCATACCTGTTTGAATCCAGCCCCACAAATACTGTGTGCAATGGGGGATAGGTGCGGCCAGAACTAGTTACAGACGGGGAGACTCTCTCGTGCTATTAAAATGATTCGTTAAAGCCTAGGTTGGTTGCAATGCAAAGACTCGCGTCGGATTTTCCTAATTATTAATTGCAGTATTTTCCTTCTACAAAGTACAACACAGCTCCAGTCGACTGAGTAACTCTATGGTGTGTGTGTGTGTGTGTGTGTGTGTGTGTGTGTGTGTGTGTGTGTGTGTGTGTGTTTTCTAGTTCTTGATTTTTGCCAAAAACGGACCCATGCAATTTTTAGCAAGTATTCCCGGTCTCTTTAGATCTTAATTTCCTTATCTAGCAAATGCATCAAATGAAGAAGTTGGATTGGGATGGCATGTATGTAGAATTTATGGAATTTTAATGTTGGAAGAGACTTGAGATCACCTGGCCCTACTCCTTCAGTTTACAGATAAGCAACACTAACCTCTTCTAGGTCCAAAATAAAATTTTACGGGAGCATACGGCTTCCTAACAGAACCAGCTCTTCTGAACACTGTGGCTACCCCCCATAAGCCCATCCCTGCTAGGTACCAAATGTGCAATTATGATCATCTCTAGACTTCATTTTCCTGATCAATCACATGGAGAGGGTTGGACTGGGGATCCTTTATATTTAAAACTTTGAGGACTGAAGAGAAGCATATTTACAATCTGACATCTTTACTACCATTGGGCTAGAACTCCATAGAACAAAGCATAATAAATGCTAAAAAGAAAAGGGAAGCTCATTCCCCCCAGAGAACGCATAGCCCTTGGATCTGTTTGCTCCACCAGCACCTGCATTTGAAAATAGCTCAATGGGTGTCTTTTATTCCTTAAAAAATAATAATAGCTAAAGTTCCTTTCCTGTTGACCTGGTCATATTGAAAATAAGATTCCACAACCCTAGTGGAGTTTTGACATGAACTTCCAAGAGCTCTGGGTGCTACAAATCAGAAAAGCCTGGCTAGGTCCTTCTGTCTTCAGGAGTATCATGGTGGAATGAGTCTCCGTATTTTCCGCCGAGCAGAAGTCTCCGCATCTATTGAATATATTGCATTCCAAGTATTTGTTTACTCGGTTGTTAAAAATTGCCAAGGGGACAGAAACTGTCTGTCACTTCCAGAGCAATTAGTGTGTGAAAACTTATCAAAAGAAATCTGTCAAGTCTAAGGAAGTATAAATATTGCCTGCAAGTCCCTAAGGAAATCAAACAGAGTGGGATCTATTTTTTTTTTCTCTCTTGATCACTGCAGCAGAAGAGAATTTATTTTGTTTTATTTACTTGGCTTTATTTTTTTCCAGAATGTGAAGAGCATTTCACGTAACCCAGTGGATTAATGTTTTGCTCTGATAAAAATAGATTTGGGTTCTTAGGGGAAATCTGGACTGTCTCTGAGTGGTCTATCCATCCTGCTTTTGACTGTGAAATGTCAAGAGTGTTTGTTTTCTAGAAGAGCCCTGGAAACAGAGCTCAGTCAGGACTAGGTTGCTGCCCACTCTGCCTCTGGCACATGCCCCCACGCGACCCTTTCTGAGCCCCAGAATTTTCATACCTTCAAAAGGAAGGAGAAGTGATCGGTTGCTAACTTACTGCACATCTCTTGTCTGCTCCCATACAAGTGTTATTGCTGCATTATATTCCCCCGCTCCTCTGTAATGGCCCCGGACATCTCGACAAGCAAAACTACACTCTTCCGAGTGGTGATGTTTGCTGTAAAGAAAATCAAGTTGATATCCTGGTGAAAGTTGTCCCCTGCGTGCGGGAGTCTCGGCCCTGAGCCTAGCGTGATTCCACCAGATCAGCAGCAGAGCCCATGGCTGACCTTTGAACTTCAGGACGCCGCGGTGCATTCCTAAGTCCAAACTTGAACTTCTGAGACTCATCTTTGATACCCGTCTTGACCGTGGCGGTGGTCTCTTTTGGTTTGCAATATGCAAAAATGGGTTAAGTTGTGATATTGTTATCACGGTGACCGTCTAGGGGTGCTGGGTTCATGGTCTCCTGGAGCCAAAAAAAACTGAAGAACAGGGCACAGAGACATAGGAAAGCAGCAGTTTTATTGCAAAAAGTGACAGAGACATCTGGGAATCCCGAGGGGGGAGTGTTGGCCTGTTCTTTTTATGGTCTCTGGAATATTCTTCGTACCTTATCTCCTGTCCACATGCTCCTCACTAGTATTGATGGGTGGCCCCTCTGTCCACCTGTCTGTCTGAGTTTTTCTATTGGGTCCCCCACTTAGGAGCATGACTGGGTCCCCCACTTGGGTCCTCCAAGTTGACCTCACTGGAAGACCCTCTGCATGCTCCTTGTTCTGACCCTGTTCTGAACTCCTCTCTCGCCATCTTGCCTGGGCTGCCTCTGCCCCTCTACGTCTCCCTCGTTACAATTTTGGGAAATTTCTTACAACATAATCATTTTGCTATTGGATGGCTCTCTTTCATTTTTTTTGTTTTTTTTTTTGGATTTTTTCTCTCTATCCAATTTGGAGATCAACTCTTCTCTTTAGAGCAGAGTTCCAGAGAACTCTTCCAGTTGACTTCATGGAAATACTGGAGTCAGGCCAGGGGCCCAGTTTGGCCCCAGGAGACCCTAGAGAAGGTACCGTGAGAATTCACTGGCCCTTAATCGTGCAGGACAACGTGGACACGTATTATGACTGAACAGCTTGATCCCCCGCCCGAGGCTACACTAATGGGTGAGGCACCTCAAGTCTGTTCTGCAAATTATGTTTTAAAAGATCTGAGCAGGACTTGGCTAATCCATGATCGTACTTAAATTTCTCTTTAAAAAAAAAAAACACAAAACATTTTTTTATTTCCTTACTTTTAGTATGCAGGGCTGAGGATCAAACCCAGTTCCTCACACGTGCTAGTCCAGGGCTCTACCTCTGAGCCCACTTTAATTTCTCTTTACTACTCTATCTCCTTCATGAATTGGCCTTTTGTTTATTTACTTTTTATTCAATTTATTTATCAGGGGTACATTAGCACATGAAAATTGTACCTATTTGCAGGCCAGCATGTGATAAGTCAAGGCAGGTAAGATTTATGTTTGAAGCACGCTAACCCTATCTACTCTAGTATTTTCATTTCTGTATGATAAAAAGCTTCAAAATACTTTCTTCTATTTTTTTTTAAGAAGTATAGAGGAGTATTGCTAAGTTTGTGGGTTTTTTGTTCCATTTAATAACTTTCTCAAACACTGAAGTAATGCAGGTATCAGCTTTATTTTTTCTTATATTTTTAATTTTCTTATTTTTTTTAATTGAATTGTATTATTGCAGGATTTTCCAAGCTAATCTGTGTGAGCTATGAATGGATGTTTTAGAAAATCAATCTGTGTGTGTGTGTGTGTGTGTGTGTGTGTGTTGTAGGGGTGGTATTATCAAATATATTTAAGTAATTAAACACTCTAAGGAATTTCAAGGACATTGGCATGTTGAGATCTCCTCCCAGTTCTGAAAGGAAAAAAAAAAGTTTAATCTGTTTAACTTTGTTTAACGCAGTGCTTCTCAAAGTCATGGGATCAGATGACCCTTTAACTTTTGGGAAACGGGGGGGGGCAGAGAACAGGAAATATGCAAAAACTATGATTGATCATATGCCACAGGATACCTGGCATGGTGGTGCATGCCTGTCATCCCAGAGACTCAGGAGGCTGAGGCAGGAGGATCACAAGTTGAAAGCCGGCCTCAGCAACAGAGAGAGGCCCTAAGCAATTTAGCAAGACCCTGTCTCTAGATAAAACATAAAAAGGGTTGGGGATGAAAGAAAGAGAGAGACACTACAGTGTGCACATAGGCTTGTTTATGTCTCCCACTAAAGTACCAAGTCAGTTCAGTCTCAACGCAGTGAGACCAAAGGAATTAACTGGTTTGTCAATAGCTCAAGTAGCATGCTAATGGAATACGATTCCTTCACAATTTTTTATTTAACTCTTACAAGGATTCAGCTGGTGAAGGGTAAACCAGTCATGACGAGCTCAGTTCAGCCCTTGAGAGATTTCCAGGTGACATTTCACACAACGATTCTCACCTGTTGAAAATCAGCACTATTTCCAGGATTCAGAAGTTCAAAGTGACAGAGTTTACCCAGCTTTCCTTTTGCAAACTCAGACTTGAACATGGGTCTGACCTTCCGGATGCCTTTTTCTTTCTTATTTTTCTTAAATACTTATTTTTTTTAGTTTTTAGGTAGAAACAATATTTTTATTTTACGTTTACGTGGTGGTGGGGATCGAACCCAGGGCCTCGTGCATGCTAGGTGAACGCTCTACCACTGAGCCACAACCCCAGTCCCCTGGATGCCTATTTCTAAGCCCACTTAGAAGATGCTGTAGGTGCCTCCTCCCACAGAATCCCCAGAGCCCCGCAGCCACCACCCACGAGAAAAGTTTTGAAGGAAACATCTTCCGGGAAGACGTGTACAGTTGTCGGTGATCCATTGCAACTCTCTGCAGAGAGGTGTGTGCTTTGGTTCATATTGTGCTGGTGAATTACTTTCTAACTTCTAAAGCTTGTGGCTTTGGAGATGCTCATTTGTACTTAAAACTCTCTAAGGAGACAGACTGTGTGCTTCTTGAAGTGCTGAGACCTGGGCTAGCTGGAGACCCCCATGCTGTGCCTTCAGTTAAAATCCCTTCTTGCAGGAAGCCTGCCATAGTGATTGTACTTCAGGACCTAGGACAGAGGTTTCTTCTCTCTGTGGTTTTAATTTCTTAAGGAAGTGACTAGTTTACTAGGAAGCACTTGTTTATTTACGCTGCATACCCTCTTGACATCGGCATGGGGTGACTTCTAATTACAGGCACACGCATAAATAAAGTGATTAGCTCTTCTCCTATAAACATAATTGGGTCTCTCCAAAGCAACAGCAGGCGGAAATGTTCTAATCCTGGCGTAAAAGGGAAAGCAACCCGGCATAGACCCCTCCTTTGTACGTCAACAGCAGATCATTAAAGCCAAGAGGGTTTCCTCGATTTCCTCTTGTCCATCCAGTTCTCCAGGTCAACCGCAGTTGGGATTCATGGAAAGGACGGAACAGGCAAAAATACCTTTCGGGGTAAAATTAATGTTCTCTTTACAAGACTCAAGTGGCCTTTCTACCATGTTCGAAGGACACTCCGTGCATTTGGAATTTAACCCAGGAGCGCTTTAAAGAG
Source organism: Ictidomys tridecemlineatus (assembly GCF_052094955.1). Classification (NCBI taxonomy): domain Eukaryota; kingdom Metazoa; phylum Chordata; class Mammalia; order Rodentia; family Sciuridae; genus Ictidomys; species Ictidomys tridecemlineatus. Next base: position 47,117,114 of record NC_135492.1, on the reverse strand, counting down.
CAACGTGGTAACTCAGCCGACTACTTGGCGTTCCAATTGCTCCTTCCCCATCCCCTGAACCAAATGATTATTTCAGACAAAACGTTGGCTAATCGGGGCCAGGAGCTGGACTGTCACTTCTCAGCTTTGGACAACCTGGAGTTCATTAAGAGAGCCATCCTGGGGTGCCTGGCACTGAAGAAGTCAGGTTTCCTTGGACTATGTGGGGTCCCCGCCATCGATCATTCAAATTCACTGTCATTTAGGGTTTTTTTTGTTTTTTTTTTTTTGAAATTGAAAGCGTGGGGTTATATGTTCATTCAGAAAGCATTTACCTAATCCCTAGGAAAAATAAGACCTTTCAAAAGAGCATTTTCAAGCCTGATTGCCCGTTACATTTATGCCCCTGATATTCCGGGAAGAGTACATATTTGCAAATCTACTGCTGTGTCCCCAGGGTTCCCCCATGTACTCCCTGACGTAGAGAATAGCACATCCAACTATTTTTTAAAAAATACAGATTTATATTTGCAGGACCCGTCAATTCGTCAGCTTAGGTGGATTTAATGAGCGTTTGCAATGATTTTTTTTTTTTGAGTGTTTTTGTGATGTTAAACTGCTGTATCCCTAAAATGAGGCAGGAATGTTCAACCTCATAAATAAGAAGAGAGTAGAATTTGGGTCCATAGTGGGAGACATTGGGAGAAGACCGGATTGAGACTCTGGGTAGGATTCCGACTCTAACCAGGGCTAAGAGTGCGGATGTGCGTTATTTTGTTCCTTTGTGCCAAAGCATCTCAGTTAACGGGAAACTATCAGATGCACTGGAAACCAGAAGTTTGGTGCAGATATGTGGTGTTGTGGTGTATCGTACGGTTACCTATGAAATGAAAGTGTGAACCGTTTCCTGGGGGGTTCTATTACCGTATCAAGATGATAGATGCCCTGGGTGTGTGGTCTGAGCATGAGTAAGAGGTGCATAGACCTTGGTACACGCTTGGCAAACTATCAAGTCTGGACTTCTCAGCATCAGCTCTCAGTTCTAGTTCTCCACAAATAAAACCTTATTGAACTGACGAAGATACTGTGTGATTACTTTGTATCCATGTCTTACAGGCTGAAGGGGAATCACTGGGCAACAGTGTGAATTTCTACCTTGACCATTTCTTTCCTGAATACTGTCAAGTTCAAGTCTCCCCAAGTCGTATCTCTAACAACGATGCTTCCTTTTACTTTCAGAGCTGAGCTACGCCTGGATCTTCAACGAGTACCCTTCCTATCAGGATAATCGCCGTTTCGTGTCTCAAGAGACCGGGAATCTGTACATTGCCAAAGTAGAAAAATCAGATGTCGGGAACTATACCTGTGTGGTCACCAATACCGTGACGAATCACAAGGTCCTGGGGCCACCTACACCTCTGATACTGAGAAATGACGGTGAGTTGTCTAGCTTGATTTTGCTAATTCTGGGTGGGTGGGTGCATGTAAGAAAGAGGGAGAGGGAGAGAGAGAGAGAGAGAGAGAGAGAGAGAGAGAGAGAGAGAGAGAGAGAGCTCTCAGTCACAGCCTGAATATGTAATGATATCGTGTTACTGGCACACAGACCTTCAAAGTGTAATGCTCCCTTCATTTTGATACCCATATTTTCTCCAGTTTGTGTGAGAAAGGAGCCCTTGAATCCATTTTGGAAAACTAATTAGAAGTCTAATTGCCCGTCTCGACAGGCATGGAATGTGGACTTAGGTGAATATAAATAACAAGGGGATCTATTTCTTGTTTCTCTCCCACTGAAATTAGTATACACAGGCAGACTGGAGTGAAAGGTTGAGCAATTAGCTCGTTAATCAATTCGATGTGATTTCGCATTCAGAAAGAAGTTTTCCATGATCCCAAGTAACATCTGGATTTATAGAGCTAGAGTCATAGCTCCCATGGCCGTCCGATGGAGAATTAACGAGGCCCCTTTGAGACGGAAGTCCTAATTCCTCACACTATCATGAGGCTATTTCAAGAAAATATATGAAGTTCACCTTAATTGCTTAATGACCTCACAATGTATATAAATCACCCGTGCTTTTTTTTAATATATATATTTTTAATTGTAATTGGACACAATACCTTTGTTCTATTTTATTTTATTTTTATTTTATTTTATATAGTGCTGAGGATTGGACCCAGGGCTTTGCGTGTGCTAGGCTATAGCTCCCTATCACTGAGCCACAACCCCAGCCCCTCACCCCACATCAGGCTACTGCTCTAAACTCCAGTGAGAGACGTGTTCCACAGTGAATCCCCCGAGGCCACACAGTGGAAAAATCATGGCTCAGGATCCCCACCCAGTCCGATGGACTGCAGAGCCTGGTATTTTAATATCTCTCTCTCTCTCTCTCTCTCTCTCTCTCTCTCTCTCTCTCCTCTTTTTCGTTGGATGACATCACTTCTTAACCTGAATTTACACGAGACAGGCTTGGAAGATTCCAGATGAGAGCCCAGATTTCTATCTCCCAAGTTTGTAACTCTCCCCATGAATTTTTAACCCAAGTGGGACTCAGAACCGCCCAGAACAGGGAGTTTAGAGCAACACCAGCTGTGTAGACAGGGTCGGAGCATCCTTATAGTGTAGACCCTCCTGTGGAATTTGGGGGCAAACGATATAGACTTTGGTCTTTTGTTTAGTCATCCATGGAACATATATTTCTTTAGCACTTGCTGTGTTACAACCATGGCTTTGTGGGCTGATAAGCAAGGACCGGAAGGCCCCTCTCTGATGGTACCCATATTCTCCTCGCAGAAACCAACCCCCCCAAAAAACAAATAACCCTAACCAAAACCAAAAATCTGTTTATTTTAGAGAGCAGTAAATCTGTCCGTTTGGTGAAATGAAGGCTCTGTGGGGTGGATATCGACTTTAACATGATTTTGCATAGAAAGTCTTTCTGAGGCAGGACCTAGGGGCTGAATCCTGGATGATGAGAAATCCGTCCTATGAGGATCAGCTGGTGGAACAAGCCAGGCGGAGTTCGCTTCGTGTGCGATGGTCCTGAGGCCAGTGAATAGCTCTTTGCATGTTGTGGGAACATAAAGAATTAAGCATGCTTGGAGCACAGTGAGTCGGGAGAGCTTGCTTGACATTGAGCTTGGAAAGGGGTCAGGGGCCAGATCTGGAGGCCCTCGAGGGAAAACTGGGTTTTCTTTCTGGAGCACTCAGAAGACCTTAGAGAACTGCATTCTGGAGAGTGAATAACGCCTTTGTAAATAGAGAGGGAGGTCACAGAAGAGAAAAGCAAGATGCACTTGGAAATCTGGTGTGGCCACCAAGGGGAGAGGAAGGTCATTGGCTGAAATGGTGTCCCAGCCCGGGTTTGCCAAGGAAGAATCGAGAACATTATTTTAGACATTCTTTGTGAGGGCCAGACACAGCTTCTCTTCCTTGGCCCCATGAAGAATCATTTGTTTTCTGGTTTTAGGTGTATTTTTCTATCACGATGTTCACCTGATATATCCATATTAAATACTAAGTAGCTCACTCTCCCACCCTACCCAGATTAGAATCAAAGATCGCTGTTTCCATCCCTCTTTGTGCAGGGCCCAAGCATCCTGCCAGCCTCATGGAAAATGTGAAATCAGTATATTGGGGCGAAGATGCATTTCTCCTAGGTAAAGCCAAGCAACCATCCCTTTAAAGGGGACCAGTAGGCCAGTTCCCAGTGTTGTTGAGAGTGATCATCGCCACTTCTCCAGAACCCAAGGCGAAGGAGCTTTTCCAAAGACAGAAATTACTTTGTAAGAAATTATTTGAAAACACAGCTTCTCGGGCCTCTACCCAAAATGTTCTTGGGACACAATGTTTCTGCAGTGACTTGGTCAGTTGGGGTGCTGAGTCACAGAAGTCAGGGAAATATGGACTTTGATGCACAAACATGTAGCTGAAGGCAAGCATCATGTAAAGTGTCATTTAAGAAAGCAGGGACCTCTGGGTGCGATGGTGCATGCCTAGAATCCCAGCGGCTTGGGAGGCTGAGGAAGGAGGATCGCAAGTTCAAAGCCAGCCTCCACAAAAGCAAGGCACTAAGCAGCTCAGTGAGACCCTGTCTCTAAATAAAATACAAAATAGGGCTGGGGATGGGGCTCAGTGGCCGAGTGCCCCTGAGTCCAATCTCTGGTACCCACTCCCTGCCCCCCCAAAAGGAAGCAGGAACAAAAATTTAGGATCTCAAAAATTCCAAGATCGTCATGGACACCTCAAGTGGGTGTCATTCCCTCTTTCAGCCTGTCTAGTCTCTCTTCACGGGAATGACACATGTTTTGTATCAGAATACTTTATCACTAAATTAGCAGACTAAGTAAGGATCTCATTCTTCGGCAATTAATGGCCATTTAGTCTTAATTTCCGTGAGTGCTGCATGGCGAGAATTCATAAGGTCTTTCCCATTGAGGTTGCAGTACATAAAAGAGACACTCAAACTATACTGCTATGCACAAAGCCGGTTCTTTAATGAGGTCCTGTCTGCAGGTGAGAGAAAGGCGGAAATATCATTCAAACAGAGGTTGCAACGTAAAGATGACCCGAACGTCTCTCTTCTCTGGGAATAAAATCAATGAAGCGATCCCTCCACGAGATCTGGGATGGAGTGACTGGCTGTGTGTGGTCCGGTGTTCAGGTTATTTCTTTGGAGGTCCAGCTAAGCAGTTCTGCACTTGGATGCGTTGAATCCAGCCTCCAAAGGCACAGTGAATCATAGAAAGTTAAACCATGAGACTCAGCTCACGTCCTGATAGGAATCAGGTGCAGTACCCCATGGGTCCTCCTCATGGACAATAAGTGCCACCTGCCCCTGGCTCACCACGGTTCCACAGCGCCCCGGGACTTGCCTTTCCATTTTCCGTATCCCTACTTGTATCTTTCTTGATCCTTCCTATATCTCAGATCCTTAATTGAATATAGGTCAGGAAGACCTTGGAGGCAGGCTCTCTGGGTGGAATCTAGACCCCCCTATTTATTAGCTAAGCAACTTTGGAGGTATGGCTTTAACCCCATTGTCTTTTATTTTTCTCATCAGTAAAATTCAGATAGCAAAGAAATTCTGTGTATGAAAATACATACAAAGTGACAGGCACGGTGGCGCATGCCTGTAATCCCAGCAGCTCAGGAGGCTGAGGCAGGAGGATGGCAGGTCCAAAACCAGCCTCAGCAACAGCGAGGTGCTAAGCAACTCCGTGAGACCCTGTCTCTAAATAAAATACAAAATAGGGCTGGGGGAGGTGGCTCAGTAGTTGAGCATTCCTGGGTTCCAATCCCCCAGTACAAAAAAATAATAATAATCATAATGAGAATTCTTCCCAAGAGCTTCATCATTTAGTACTATTTACCCGTAAGAAGTATAAAATTGAGAGTTAGACCCAAGTGAGAGAAGGTTGTACCAGAGTTTATAGTTATTTATCTGAATATTTCAAAATCTGCTCTGAAAAGATGATATAACTTAGTCTCTGGGATCACACGGGAGCGTGCCATGTTTGCCTTAGGTGTTGTGAAAGGAAAATAAAAAGAGTCTAATTCAGAAAAGAGCCTCCTTGTTATTATTGCCGCAGTAGCTCATTGATCAGCATCAGCCTCATTGCTGGTTAGTAATAATCACGAGCTTGCTCTCTTATGTGTTTTGCACGGATCTCAAAAGAATTGCCTCTCCACTTGCATAAGCAGAGGCAGAAGACCGCCACGTAACACGACTAACTAGAGAAATAATAGAACTGGATGAGGATCGTAATGGCTATTCCCTCCATCTTCCATCATGGCCCCTGACTCCCCCATCAGATGGCTAAAGAGGCAAAGAATTAACATAGAAATGAGAAATTGGGAAAAGGAGACCGAGTCTGTGAGGATGTTTATGTCTGGTACATGCAAGACTCCCTAATTGAGCATGGAGAATCCTCGTCTGGTCTCCATATTTTTTTTTCCATTTTCCTTGAGATCTGGCTGCAGATGGGTTTGGCAGATCTTGGTTTTGCTTATTAGAATCAAGACATATGCTGAGTGGTGTACGGCCTGGGTCTATCTGCTGGTTCCTAAATATTGTTGAATATTATCCCTGATTAGAAATCTACCCAGAAGAGATACCAGGAAACAGGGGGAATTAAATATGTCCTCTCTTAGAGTCTAAAATTCTTTCCTCTCTTTCCCTTTGTCTGATTCATCTCCCTATTTCTACGCATTGATAAGCATATGTATATATATACGTTTGTGTGCGTATCTGTGTGCACATAAAAAGGAGTGATTTCTAAGCAACTCAGTGAGACCCTGTCTCTAAAGAAAATACAAAATAGGGCTGTGGATGTGGCTCAGTGGTCGAGTGCCCCTGAGTTCAATGCCTAGAACCTCTTTCCCCCAAATAAGTGATGATATCTAAGTTGTATCTAAGTTGTCTGCGGGATTCCAGGCATAACTTTCTAACTTGATTGACTCCAGACTCAATTTGGGCACAGGCCAGGGAATATCAAATACAACTCCACAGACAAATACTATTCATTTGGGTTAGATTCCCTTCAAACACCAACAACCCATCCGAGTGGGCAACAAGGTGAATTCTTGCAGGATACGATGAGCCATGGGGTGAGCTTCCACCTCGGTGACTCTGCCGTGGCTCAGAGTACGTTCCCTGCAAGGCTCCAGATTTAAGAGCAAAGGAAACCTTAAATAATGGAAAGGAGGAAATTAGAACATTCTGGAAATTTATTACCATGGTTATCGTGTATCCTTGATGGCGATCCCGCCAGCGGTTGACAGTAAACTTTCCTGATATTGACCCCCCCCCCAAACTGCATTAGGGTCTCCTGTGGGCCTTAACAACCACTATTTGTCTTCGGGAGCAGATTAGCTTTATTTGCAGGCCACTTAATTAACCCAGTGGTCAGATCCAAAACCCAGTCATTCAGGGGAATCTCTTTTAAATCGTACGCTCGACCTACCCGGTTTCTGTCGATGACCTTGCGTTTAGAGAGGCAGCAGGCAAAGTCTCTTCAGTCTATGTTTGCATGGGCTTGCACGTCGTCTTATATCATTCAAGATCTGGAGCTGATTGCCAACGTGCTTGGCTTTGTTTTACTGCTGTGTCTGATGGCAACTTTGGTGTAGCTTGGTCCCGGCCATCTTTTCATTCTCCCACAGCATCGCAGCTGAGGAGTCTTGGGTGCAAATCACGTCCGATGAGAACATTTTACACGACTGAGGGATATGAGATGGTTGGCCAAACGGCCATGGCTCATCGGGTGCAGTGGAGTCTTATTGGCCCTGGATATTTCGAGGAAGGCTTGACAAACTAGCCAATTCCCATAAAGGTCCCTGGAAGCCAGAGGCCTTGGGTAGTCATTGGGCTCGTCAGTCACAAAGCATCTGTTCCATGCCCAGGGTCCGCCCGTGGTGCGCGGTGAAATCAACAGACCTTAGAGAACTTCTCGTTGGCGGAGGATCCAACGTTTCCTTCTTTATTGGGATGACATCATGGAGCTCTAAAGAGTACATTCAACCCAACGGAGGGATTCGGATTGCAGGAGAGGGCAGCGTTGACCCGGGCAGTCTTTTGATCTTGCATAGAGCTAGCAGGTGTTCGTGGAGCACCTGCTGTGGACTTATCGCTCAGGATGCAAAAGTCTTTATGTGCCCCTCACGGGCTCCAGTCGGGTTGGAGAGTCTAATTGCAATCTCCTCTTGGGGGAGACTGGAGAACTAAAGTTGATCCACTCAAGTTTCGGTTGTGAGAAGATCTACTGCAGAGGGGTCAAGGACACAGTAAAATAATGTATAGATTTCGACCCTGGGGGTAAGGAAAACCTGGGTGCATGCTGGGAATCAGCCCAGGCTTCCAGAAAGGGTTGCATAACCAACCAAAGAGGGAGAGAAAGAATCCCAGGCAGAAGGCGTAGTTTTTGTTTAAACCAGTGATTGACAGACTCCCTCTTGAAGGTCTGGTCTTGCCCATGGTCTGTTTCTGTAAATAAAATTTTCTCCATAGAAGTCTTGAATATTCATATAAATTTTTTTTTTTTGCTTTTCTAAATAGTATTTTGCTTGAATCTTATTCTAGGATTCGTTATTGCTAATACATGGAAGTTGCTGTTAACCTTCTAAGTGACACAGTATCTGGGAGGCTCACCGACATCTCTTGTTAGTTCCAATGGTTTGTGGAATCGAATGATTCTTTTGGACTTTGCTATCTTCTCATTTCGTCTGTGATAGGGGCCAGACAGCTAGGACTCGTGGCTTTATTTACAAAAACCACCTGTTTTTTGTAAAGGGAGTTTATTGGGACACAACCTCTCAACTTGTTGACATTTTGCAGTGGTAATAGGAAAGTGGAGTAGTAACAGAGACCACCGAGCCCACAAAACCTAATAAAATCCTGGCTCTCTGACCTTCTATAGAAAAACTTTACTGACTTCTGACAACATGATGATATCTTTAAGTAGCTGGAGACGGTCGGTCAGAAGACTTTTCCTTTGTGACTCCAAACACTTGAACGAGGACCAGAGGCCAAGAAAGGGTTTAGTTCCACACAAGAGGAGGAACATTTTAATAGGACAAATAGAAGAGAAGAAAAAAGTTGGCTTAAAAGATGATCCTGATTCCTTCAGGAATTCAGGTAAAACAAGAGTGTCCCAAGCCCAGGAGCTCTGGTGCAGACCTGCAATCCCAGCGGCTCGGGAGGCTGAGGCAGGAGGATCGTGAGTTCAAATCCAGCTCCAGCAACTTAGCGAGGCCCTAAGCAACTTAGTGAGACCCTGTCTCTAAGTAAAAAATAAAAAGGGCTGGGGAGGTGGCTCAGTGGTTAAGCACCCCTGGGTTCAATTCCTAGTGCCAAAAAAAAAAGTATCCAAGTAGGGATACTCGCTCATTCTATCTTTGTATGAGAACAATTTCTAGAAAAAGAGTTTCTCTGCATTTTGGTTATTGAAAAGGAATGAAGGCTGAAGATTTGGGTTTGTCTTAAGACAAATAACGAGGCTTATTTTTATTACTCACAGGTTTCTGAAGATACATTGGATTTTTTTTCTTTCTTGTTCTTTATTTAATCCCTAAGTGTCAGGATGCACAGCCGTAAGGTTCTTATTTCTCCTTTCCAGTGGTGGGGACATTCTTGTTAGGAGAGCTGTTCCCTCCAACTCGGGGGGAGTTAACCCACAGGGTGTGCTGGGCAGTGATCCAAGATACCCCTTGGACAGTTCACCAGAACTTCCTATGTGCCCTTCCACCAGGAAGAAAACAAACTTTTTTTTGGGGAAAGGGCAGGAGGTAGACTCAGCCAAGGGACTCTGTGTGTCACGTCGGGTATTGCCAAGAGCTTGCCTCTTGACGGAAGACGCATGGTATGACTTGTTTCTCATACCAGAGGAACGTTCCTGGGAACGCTTCCTAAAGCAATTTCCACCGTATTTTTTTTTTTTTTTTTTTTTTTTTTGCAGTGGGAAATCCCACTCGGTGGAAGCCGGTCACTGTTCCTTCTGTGATTTCGTTTAGCGAGCACAGATTCCAGCTAAGGCAGGCGCTGGCAAAAATCTCATGGCACCGCATTCTGCAGACGGGCCTCCTCCTGCCAACGCAGCACGCCGCAGATTGTACTCAAACAAGCGCAGCGGGTGTCTGATTTCTCTCTCCTGTTCTGTAAATCGCCGGTTATTTTGTTAAACGCTGTGTTCTCGCAGACATTGGCTTCGGCTCTTGAAAGTGGGCCAGTCATTGCCACAAGGTCATCTGCAGAGTCCCAGGCTCCTCGGGGGGCCTTGTCCCTGGTGGGACTCCATGAGCAGTACCCTCCTGCTGACCAGCCCAGAAAACACCCCTATTTATGGATGTCCCTTGTGTGAGCAAAAAAATAATAATAATAACCAAAATGGTTTCAGCACCATAAGAAAATCCAAAGAACCAGGAGTGGGCTTCATGGATCAGCTTTGCCTTTTATTTAGTACCGGAGTCAAGCATCCCATGGGCCCACTTTCTGGGTAGAAAATGGCGCCCGTTACAAGAGCGCTCCTGGGTTTATGTAGGTGACACACTGGGAGACGGCTTGATCCTTGGAGACTTTGGCAGAACATATCCGTGTGGGCATTCAGGAAACAGGTGGTGAGAATTTGAAACTTGTCTTTCCTGGATAAGGATGGAGGATCCGGAGTTTAGCATTCAGCCCTTGTCTCTTTCCGTCCAGGGTCTATTGTCCTGTCACTGGGAAAGGATTTATTTGGGGAAGGATCGATGCTATCAATGTGTCCCTCCCTCGCTCCTTCTTCCAAGGACAAACTATTGAGGGGGTGGTCTTTTCTACATCCTTCAAGTTGGACCGTTTGTTCGTGTTAATCGGAACACCTTGCTTTTGCTCCCATGGAGAAAAGTGATTCTCAAAGTGCATCCTTCCCATCATCAATATCGGCACCATCTGGGCGCTTCTTAGAGATGCAGATTCTCAGTTTTAGAGTCCACTTATACCCCAAACTCAAACCCTCCAGGTGATGTGAGAATCTGTTTTAGAAGAAACACCTAGGAATGGGTAGGCTGGTCATCCTCACGAAACCCACTCTTTCTGTTATTCAGTAGGTGATTAATCATTGCCTGCATGTGCCACATGACCATACGATGCATAGATCAGAGAGGCAGGGGAGGGTCCTACAGAGTCAGGACGAGGTCTGCGCCATCCACAGTGTGTCCCCCGGGTAGGCACAGGGCATGGTTCATGGTCTCTGTTAGATAAATATTTACCAAGTTTCCTAGAGCTAAGCCCACGCCTTCTGAGGTCTTTGACACATGGAATTTCAAGTTCTGCAACTTCCATTCTTGTTCCCTCTTCTGCCAAAGAATAGAAAACATTCACCGTGCAGGAACTAAGACCCTTCTGCTATACAAGCAAAATTATTGGTACTGCTATCTTTATTTAAAATTAATAACAAGAGTTGCCTCTATCGACAAATCATACAGTAGAAGATGAAGATGGCTGAGATGATATTTCCGTTTGAGTGAGAATAGGTTCCACACCTTCTCTATGTCCGAGACATCTAGGTCGCGTAGTCACGGCCGAACCTCTACATCTTCCCACCTTGTAAAAAACTCTGGAAGATGGAAAAAGTGTCGTGGAACAATTTCATCCCTCGGTTTCCACTTTTTTAGCCTGATCGTTCCATAAATCACCAGAGTAGTGCACAGGTGGATAGAGGGAACGACTTTTAAAAAAAAAAAAAATGGATGCCTCTTTTAGTGGTCTTTTTTTTTTTAAGGAAAAAGGCAACTACTTTTCCATTGAATGCAGAGAGTAAAGGCCAAGATGGTTAAAGTGAAAGCAAGCGTCAAAATAAAAACACAACTCGTGCCAGACGTAACCAAATTAAATGGGAGAGTTCACGGGTATTCCAAAAAAATCGCTTATACTATAGCTGGAGACGATTGCTTCCCTCATCTTTATGACTTTAAAACTGGAGCAGTAGTTCTATAAGAATGAACATTTTTCAACAACCCCGATAGCATTCCACCTCTCGTCCAAGTCTCTGTGCGTATGATAACTACTGATCGGCCCGTTATTCCTGTTGAGTCTTAATTATGGTTCACCTTGTAAACCGAGCAGAAATTCCATGGGACCAGATACACAACCTGCACAGTTCTTCTCAAGGGAACTTGAGGTAGAAATCCGCGATTCTTAATGAACGGCTTCCACGCCTCGAAAGAAATAGGTTTAACTGAGTAACTATTATGGGCTGCATTCCTGTTTAACTGAATTCCTGTTGAGCTGAGTAACTATTATGACCTCCACTCCTGTTTCTCCAACGCCCCCACCCACCGTCCGTGTCTCCTGATCACGCTTCATTTTTTTAGTATATATTCTTAGTAATGCGCAAGGATTTGCGAAGGATGTAGAAAGAAAAAAAATCAAAATGATTTTCATTCCTCAAGGAGGTAAAAAGTGGAAGAGACACCGTAAAGAAGATGGAACACGGTGATGCTGTTTGAGGCGTACCCTGAAATCTGTAAAAGGTCTTATGTCAGCGGTGATTTACTGAGTCCCTATTAAGCAGGGAGACTGCCATAGAAGGTGGGAATCGAGGAGTGAAAGAGACTTATCTACCTGACGTGACAGGTTTCATCATCCAGACGGAGGACAGAGACGCAACAGGCAGGCAGAGGAGAGAAGTGCAAATTGTCATCAGTCCCAGGAAAGAAGCAGGATGGTAACAGAGAGTAGCGGCAGGGACCTGTTTTAGAGTGATCAGGAAATACCTCTCTGAGGGTGGCGTCGTTCGAGCCGAGACACAAGCAAGAGATTTTCATCCGGGGAAATTCAAGGGGAAAAAACAAGAGAAAAGAAAAAGAGTTACACAAAACCAGTGTTCACAGGAGCATGATCGCCAAGATCTAAAAATACGAACAACCCAGAGGCTTGTCCGCTCAGGACAACATGGCAACCAGCCACTGTCACAACCTCAGAAACAGCTAACCAGTATGAACCCAGAGTCTTAGAGCAAGGTCCCATCAAATGTTTTTGTTTTTGTTTTTTGTTTCTGTACCAAGGATTGGACCCAGGGAGCACTTTACCACTGAGCCACATCCCCACCCCTTTTCTTCTATTTTATTTAGACACAGGGTCTTGCTGCATTGCCAAGGGCCTTGCTGAATTGGTGAGGCTGGCTTTGAACTCACGATCCTCCTGCCTCGGCCTCCTGAGCCACTGGGATGACAGGCCTGTGTCACTGGGTCCAGCAACATGCCCATTTTTAACTTCTAGCGTTCAGAACTGTGAGGCAATAATTTTATTTTTTTCTCCTTGAACTGCTCGGGTTGGGGTTCTTTGTTTTGGCATCCGTAGGAAACTAATACAGCCTGCCGCAGTCCGGCTGCAGCATAATAACCGGGGGGTGACGAATAACTTCTGTAGATTGATGCAGCAGGAATAGGAGCCGTTTATTGTACGACAACAGAGCTATTTATACATTTTGCACAGCTTATCTAATTAGCATAAACTAGATACATCAGTCAACCAATAAGGAATCTCCACACTTAATGGCTTGCTTTTGTTATTTCTCAAACCACTCCCTCTGGCATTTTGCCAGGCACCATTTAGACTTGTTTACGAACTCTAACATTTCTCTGGCAAAATACCAGGTGTTATTTTTGACTTGTTTACAGACCTTAACACAGCCAGCAAGTAGATCATGAGCAGCTAGTGCCGCTGCACGGTAGAGTCCTCTTCTGCAATAAATAGGAAGGAACGTCTGGTTCGTGCTACAAGGTGGATGAACCTTGAAGCCAGACACAAAAGGCCACATCTTGTGTGATTCCATTTATAGGGAATGTCCCCGAAGAGCAAATGCATAGAGACAGAAAGCAGATGAGGGGTCACCCAGGGCTGGGACCCGCAATGGTAATTTACTGCAGGTGGCCTTCGGGGGTCTTATTGGGCTGCTAGAGATAGTCCCAAAGTGAGTTATGTGGACAGCTGCAGGCCTCAATGAAATTGCTAAAAAATCACCGAATCATACTCTTAAAATGGGTGAATTTTTGGTATGTGTGTTAAATCTCAACCAAAGCCATTTTCTTAAAATGTCATAAAAACAGTGAGAAAGGAGTCAGAACAAGTTTTTTGTTGTTTTTTTGGTACCAGGGATTGAACTCAGGGACACTGGACTGCTGAGCCCCATCCCCAGCCGTATTTTGAATTTTATTTAGAGACAGGGTCTCACTGAGTGGCTTAGGGCCTCCCTACGTGGCTGAGGCTGGCTTTGAACACGCCATCCTCCTGCCTCAGCCTCCTGAGCTGCTGGGATGACGGGCGTGCGCCACCACACCGGGCTCAGAACAAGTTCTGAGAGGAGATTTTAGTGGAATAGACTGGGCCCATAGTCCAGTGTGACTCGTGTCCTTAGAAAGACCCACAGAGAGAAGGTCGAGTGACCACAGCCCCTACCGCAGCTCCAAGCTAGGGGACACTGCAGGTTGACAGCCACCACCAGAGCTTCAGAAGCAGCAGAGGCGTCCTGGGCACAGGGCTTTGGAGACCCCTGCCAGCTACAGAGTAGGGCACCTGGAGGGGACCAGGGGGCAGCCAGAATGGGGACAGCATCCAGGGAGAGCAGGCTCCCAGCCTAGACCCTCACAGGCAGGATCCTAGGGTGGGGAAGTAGCAGTTCCAACCCCCGCTTTTCCGGTGATATTTTAGTCCAACAAAGTCGTGTGACATAGATTTTGCTCCTGGGCATGATTTTCATAGGACAATCTCGAGGTCACGTTTCTAGAAATGGGTGCGCTGGGGGAAACGCCCGGTGGCTTCTGAAACATCCTCGTCCCTGGCATTTTTTTACCTTAGAGTCTCACCTGCCTCCAGAACGTGACACACGGCAGCGCGGAGTGACGTGGTCCCCTGGGAGGACAAGAGACCTCTCGCTGCTCCCAAGGCAGATCTTTGTTTTTAATCAGCGCCGCTCTCGGGCACCCAGCCACACGCACCCCACTAAGAGGTGCGAACTTGCCGGCTGCGCTCAGAGTCATGCCCCTGATATTTACGGGGCGATGGGTGATTCAGCAGATCAGGCCGTTTGTTAGCAAGCTGGCAGCGGCGTGGGAGGCCTGGTGTCAGCAGGCGCCGCACCACCTCCAGCCAGATCTGGGCAAGAGCCAAACTCAGGTGCAAGCCAGCTCAGGAGGCGGAGATGGGCCACCACGGGAGGAAAGTCCCGTGTCCTGGGAACACGTCAAGCCCAGATTCCGTGGGCTGGAGTTGTAGAGGGTCATCCGCTGCAGTGACGAAAGGACCCGAGTGAAAGATGGAGATGAGTTTTTACCTTGAACCCTGGTTCACTGGCTGGTTGCACGCCTTTGAGGCTGCAGCCTAGTTGCAGAAGGAAGGGATCCTTCTGGATCCCGATGGGGAGCCCAGGGGAGCGATGCAGTGCAGAGTCAGGACAATGGCAGAGTGATCTAGGTGATGGCAGATACTTTACTGGCACTGCTGAGTCAGACATCAAGGAGAGCGACCCGAAACGGGACAGGAATGACTGTATCAAAACAAGGAGAGAGACAGTAGACAGAGCCTAGAAGGTACGGATAGGGAAGAATCGGTAAGTACTTAGGATGCACCAAAGCGGGAGAGAAGGCTTTCAA
The DNA here is from genome assembly GCF_052094955.1 of Ictidomys tridecemlineatus. Lineage (NCBI taxonomy): Eukaryota > Metazoa > Chordata > Mammalia > Rodentia > Sciuridae > Ictidomys > Ictidomys tridecemlineatus. The sequence continues at coordinate 47,102,011 of NC_135492.1, read as the reverse complement.
GGTCAGCCATGGGTTAAGGCTGTCAGAACTGAAAGGTTTTTTCTTTTTTTTTTTTCCTGTAGATGCTTCTTATTTTTACATGGGTTCAGAGTACAATAACAACTCAAGCTTTTGATGCTACTTTGCACGCACTAATTAATGATTAATTAAGATGAGTCCTGGAAGTGAAAGTAAAAATTGTGATCACAGAAAGAAGGCACCAAAAAAAATTTGATTTTTTAAAAATATGTATGTTTGTTTGTATTTTGTTGTTTTATACCGGGGATTGTACTCAGGGGCACTCGACCACTGAGCCCCATCCCCAGCCCTATTTTGTATTTTATTGAGAGACAGGGTCTCACGGAGTTGCTGAGCACCTCCCTTTGGCTGAGGCTGGCTTGGAACTCTCGATCCTCCTGCCTCAGCCTCCCGAGCCACCGGGATGACAGGTGTGCGCCACCGCACCTGGTGGCTAGTATTTTTTTTAAGGTACCTTTACATATTTTATTTTTTTCCACCTTGTTATTCTGAAAAAAGGTGACTTTCTTGGTGACTCAGACTTTATCAATCCTGTATTTTCATGACCACCTTTAGAAAAGTCTTTTTCGAGAAGCGAAGTTGGGTGCATAGAGAATATCATCCTAGGCCGATGGTGTGGCTCTGTGAGACCGAGTCTTCTCTCAGGGCCACAATCTCATGGACCTGCTTCGAGTGAAGGAATTCACTGAGCACCTCATGGTGTGCGGGAGCAGCCTGCGTTGTCTCAAAAGCACTTGAGTCCGTTTCCACAGAGCCTCTGAGACTCAGCTCTTCTGTTTGTTTGCAGGGGTGATGGGGGAATACGAGCCCAAAATCGAAGTGCAGTTCCCAGAGACCGTCCCGACTGCCAAAGGAGCCACCGTCAAGCTAGAGTGCTTTGCTTTAGGAAAGTAAGTTCTACCTACAGTCCCTCCCTTCTGCTGGGTGGGGCAGGTGTAGAGTTCTCCTTAGGCTGTTCACGGGGATGGCTTCCGCAGGGGACTGAAAAGCCAGTCGGACCCTTCTCTGCCACTCTGCACGTGCCTCTTGGATTCTGTCCACACCCAGAGAGACACAGGTAATGGCCAGAATTTCTTTTAAAATTGAATTCAGGGGCACTCCGCCACTGAGCCCCATCCCCAGCCCCTATTTTTGTGTTTTATTTAGAGACAGGGTCTCACTGAGCTGCTTAGGGCCTCACTTTTGCTGAGGCTGGCTTTGAACTCACGATCCTCCTGCCTCAGCCTCCCGAGCCACTGAGGGATTGATGACAGGTGTGCACCACCACGCTGGGCTGCTTATAATCTTTTTTTTTTTTTTAATGATTTTTGTGTTCTACATGAACCATAGAAAATATTCCTTATTGTTTTTTTTTTTTCATTGTATATTCAGTTCTAACGGAAGGGTTATTTTGGGTTCCCCTGTGTTTCCAAATCACGGCAATATCAACCACAGCAGTATCTTTATTTTGGTGTAGTACAATACGATGATGATATTTTTTTTTCCATGTCCCGAAGACTTGCCGTTTGAAATGAATTATGATACGCCTGCAGGATGATACACCGCACAGACACTTAAAGTCAAGTTGAAAAACATGCAAGACGTAGAAAACACCCGTGATTTATGGCTAAGGGAGTTAAAGCAGGTTGCTCACCAAGTACACCGTGGTTGTGTTTTTAAAATTCATCTTTGTTTTCAAGGGCCTGTGTGAAGTTAGTTGGAGAAGAGTTCAGAGCAGGTAACCGGATCATCCGGGTTGTGTGTGTGGTGAGATGGGTAAAGGAGACGTCTTGAAAGGTCTTCAGTTCCCTTTAGCACATCAAAGGGGGGCTAGGAATTAAAGTCTATTCACCGTGCTTGAATGGCTCCTAGAATAAAAACAAAAGGCCACAAATTGGGCTCCTGTCTTGCACGGGGGAGATGTTTGGGTCGGCCCACGGAGCTGCTGAAATAAGTAGAGTTATTTTTAAAGGCCCAGGATGAAGTGTGCATCTCCTTGGAGCGGGAGGCCGTCCATCATACACTTTCGATAGAGCCTTTCCGCAATTGGAGCTCTGTGTGTGTCTCTCTGATGAATTTAAAATCCTTCTAAAACAAATATAGTGGAGTGGATGGCTTTAATTTTTTTTAGAATACCATCTCAGGTTTCCCAGAGAAGATTAGCAAGTCCTTTCGACTAATTACTTCTCGGTGAGTGTTTTTCTTTTTTTTGTGAAAAAATAAATAAGTAAATGATTATATCCCCTGCTAGGAAGCCGCAGTCTTCAAAGCTGTGGTTAACTTGCTGAAGCCATCGATTTGCAGGCTCAACGCTACCCTCCTTGCAGTTTAGGCTGTCTGCTAAACAGTTATGGCACGGGGCATGATGGATGTCTTGAGAGCACATAATAGACCCTCGCAGACTGCGGCTGACTTTATCTCACTGTTTTAATTAAAGTCCCTCCAAGCCACCTTCCAAATGGAATGCATCAAGTGGGTAAGGTTCTCCATATAGAAATGATGTGAACCGTTCCTCCAAGTCAACACGTGGGCTGTATCTCCCAGATTTCCATGAGTTCAGTCATTTCTACTATTATTTCGGTGTTTCTCAAGGCGGGGTACTTTCCTTGTTGGGCATGAAATATACGGGTACATACATGCACTGTGGTGCACGCCTGTCATCCCAGCGGCTCGGGAGGCTGAGGCAGGAGGATCATGAGTTCAAAGCCAGCCTCAGCAAAAAAGCAAGACGCTAAGCAACTCAGTGAGACCCTGTCTCTAAGTAAAATACAAAATAGGGCTGGGGAGGTGGCCGAGTGTTTGAGTGCCCCTGAGTTCAATCCCCGGTACCCAAAAAAGAAGAACGTATTGCCTCTGTTGTCCCCAACTAACAAGAGACAAACATCTCAGGTAATAAGCATCTCATTATCTCCCAGTTGATGGGTCCAGAATTGAGGCCGGGCATGGCCAGGTGACTCTCGCCCCATGTGGCATCCGCTGAGGTCCCAGTGGCCGTAAGCTGACAGATCCGGTGGTGTTGAGAGCTTGGGAGAGTCGCACCCCTACTTCTGGTGTCGTGGTGAGGATGCTGGAAGCTGAGCTCACGGAGATCCTAGACAGAGGGTTCCACTGGGGCGGCTCTGTGTGGTGGTCTCAAAGTCACAGGCTCTTCACAGGTGCCTCACGGACACCTTAAACTCTTACCTGAGTTTAAGAAAACACAAAGAATACCAGAGATGGATATGATATTTTTTAAATTGGTTTTATTTTTGTGACTACACGACGGTGGAATGCATGACAATTCTTGGTACACATACAGAGCACGATTTTTCATATCTTTGTACATAAAGTATGTTCATCCCAATTCATGTCTTTATATATGTACTTTGTGGGGGTTTTTTTGCACTATATTTCTATTACACATACATACCACAAATTTTTATATCTCTGTTTGTATATGAAGTAGGTTGACATCCAATTCATGTCTCCATACCTGTACTTTGGATGATGATGTCCATCACATTCACTGCCCTTGCTAATCCCCTACCCCCTCCGTTCCCCTCCCAACCCTCTGCCCTATCTGGAGTTCACCTATTCCTCCCATGCTCCCCCTCCCTACCCCACTATGAGTCAGTCTCCTTATATCAGAGAAAACATTCAGCATTTGGTTTGGGGGGATTGGCTAACTTCACTTAGCATGATCTTCTCCAACTCCATCCATTTACCTGCAAATGCCATGATTTTATTCTCTTTTATTGCTGAGTAATATTCCATTGTGTGTATATATACCACCGTTTCCCTATCCACTCATCCACTGAAGGGCATCTAGGTTGGCTCCACAGTTTATCTACTGTAAATTGTGCTGCTATGAACATGGATGTGGCTGCGTCCCTGTAGTGTGCTGATTTCAATGATATTAGTGGTAACATAAAATAAATGAAGTTCGGAGAACACTCCGGTGAGCTTGCATGTTTATAAGCCAAGAAGGCAAGGGCTGTGGGGACGGATTCTAACTCGATCTGCTTCTTTGCGTTCTTGCCACCATCAGCCCGGTGCCAACGATCGTCTGGCGAAGAGCCGACGGGAGGCCCATCGCCAGGAAAGCCAGAAGACACAAGTCCAATGGAATTCTCGAAATCCCCAATTTTCAGCAGGAGGACGCCGGCATCTACGAATGTGTGGCCGAGAACTCCAGGGGCAAAAACGTAGCCCGGGGGCAGCTGACTTTCTATGGTGAGTGGGCGATTCCAGTCTGGCATTCGAGATCCCTGTAGGACGTCTTGGTATTAAAAAAAAAAAGAAAAAATCATGTAAGATCCTATATGAAAAGCACTTTCCAGTGAAGCTGGTCTCGTAGGCACTGTGCAGAACAAGCCTGTGCATTCCTCTGCGCCGGCTCCACGATCAGCCTTCCCTGGATGATTCTGGGTGCGGAAAGTGAGGATGGGGTGGGGGGGCAGGATGTTGTGGGAGCAGAAAGGAAGAAATTAGGCCGCTGTGTTTGGGGTTGGAGGTGAGTGTGAACACACTTTCAGAGGAACCTGTTTCTCGTCTTCCCATCAAAGCTGCAAACTCAACACAGGAAACAATCTGTTATTCCTGCTCCTGAATTAAAAAAAAAAAAAAAAAAACGCTCTGTGCTTCATCCGAGGGCCTGTGTGACTCCTCGGTCACTGGTCCTTATTGGTCGCTATTTAGTGTGATACCGTGAACATTTCAAAACGCACGCGGTCCCCATGGAGTCCTCCTCAGATAGGACCGTGACACATCTCTGTCCCGCCCCCCCAAGACTCTGTAGGAACAGCTGCTCCTGTTCCAATCAAAGCACCGGCCTTGATCCAAACATCAGATCCGGGTGCAGCGTCCAGCCTGGTGGCCGTCACTGAGTCCGTCTTGGACACCCGGTTAGGGTGTCGGTCTGAAATTCAGCAAAGGATTTCGCCGGACAGGCATTTGGAAAGAAAAAAAAAACTGAGTTCTGTCCAGTTGGGCCACGTCTGCCTCCCCTCTCTGTGGGGTATGGGAGATGAACATCACAGATGGGTCACGGTTCAAGAAGGGTCTTAGTCAACATTGTGGCCTGTCACCATGATGAGAGCAGTGGCGGGTGGCCACAGCTGGGGGGACCTTTTTTGATCCATGACCTTCTGCGCCATCTGGACTCTGATCGCCCGGACACAGGGAGGATGGTGAGGGTAAGCGTTCAGGGTTCTGGAACGTTCTTCACCAGACGGGGCCAAATAACAGTTGTTGGGATAAACCTGCGTTTTCTCTTTGATCGTGCGTGTCCCCGTACGTACCAAAGGACAGACGTGATAAGTGTTCTCTGCGCTTTCTTAACTGAGGGTAGCTGATCTGGTGTTGATACCGCAGTCAACTCACTGGGAAAACGTCAAATGAAGAAACCACGAACCCTAGGAATGAACGTATTCGTGCATTCCGTGAGATTCAGGGAGTTCATTTAGGTCTTGGGGGACTTTAAAACCTGAGTTTATTTAAAAGGTCACTGGGGAGCCTCGTCCCCTTCTCCTTCACGGAATAGACTCCTCCGCTTACGGGGGGGTGTGCCGGTTCCCAAATGGCATCCAAGCGGCTCCAACCGATCCAACGAAGCCATCGTCACCTCCATAATTCCCCTTTTAAGAGAAAAGCCCGCTGTTTCTGTTGGTGACAAAGAGGTGACACTTTCTGTGACCCAGGGCTTGGCACACACACACACACGACTTTTCCTAGGGGTTCGAGATTTTTCCTGCTCTGGAAATGACCGCCACCTGCAGTGACCGTGATGGAGAGGCGGCCTTGTCACTCGGTCCTGAGCAACGCTGTGTCTTTTCAGGGATCCTGTCCCAGAGATGAAACTCAGGTGCTCACGGCGTCTGCCTGGTAAATGAAGTCGTCTGCTAAGTGCTTGGCTGTCATTCCCCCCGCCCCTCCACTCTCTTTCTGTCTCTCTCTTTATTTTTTAATCTGGATCTACCCCAGCGCTCTATTTCCAACTCCCAGCTGCCCATATCTCCAAGTTAAATGGATTATCACAATTAACACCACACTGTCTGTCCATTCCCCCCAAAAGGGGAGCAGGCCACCCCCACTACTTATCCAGGAGCCGCCTGCCTCCGTTGACAGGAGAGATTCTTAGGTGTGTGCTAGTTCCGGGAGGAGGTCACCAGGAACGTGGGCTGGGACACCTCCGTTTCTTGATCGATTTGGGGTTTTCACGTTCCACCTCTCAGCTCTGCACGTGGGTAGCCACACAGGGGCCCGATGACCCTCCTGGTCTGGCTGCGTGGGACCTTTTCTCTTCTTCTCACACCTTTCTCCAAAGACATCCTGAGTGCCGCAGCAGGACTCTGGCCCTCCCTGGGTCAGCACCAGGGACGCCCCTGTCCCTTGCCAGTGTGTTCCCATGGGGCCCGTGTCCGTGGGTCAGCCGGTGCCACTTGGGTTGGACACACGAGGACAACTCAGCCGAGTTCAGCCACAAAACATCTCCACCCCACCCCTCGTCCCTGTACGAGGCCGGCACGGCCTAGTTCCAATCTGCTCTTTCAGCCGTTTTTTTTTTTTTTTTTTCCATTTGAAAAACTTCCTGAAAAACAGATCTGTCTTTCAGAACAAGACTGTGACGGATCTTTGTTCCTCGAGGTAGAAATTGACTGAGAGGACTTCAGTCCGTCATTCATGGACTCGACAAATCCCTTTCCGTTGCCCACCCTGGGGCGGGCACTGCTGGGTACCAGGGCTGCAAGACAAATCTGTGCCCTCCAGGACCTGATATGTCACGAGAAGTCTCACTAAAAGACAAGGTGCTCTTGAGCGAATGAATGAGCTAGAAATTTTCATTTTGCAGGCAGAGTTAGGAAGAATCCGTTTGTTGTGATAGGAAGTAACTAGGAGCAAGAGAAAGGCTTCATAAGATACAGTAGTTACTTGGCTTCCAGGAAGTTGTACCTTCAAGCAGAACGTAAGGGCATGCAAAGGCCCTGAGGCAGAAAACTATCTGACCCGGTTGAGATGCATCAAGGACACGAGGGTGACTAAATCATGATGGGTGAGGGCCCAAGGTTTGAAACAGAGGCAGGTGACAGATAGTACCTTCCAAGCCTGGTGCAGGTGGGTTTTACCCAGAGTACCCTGGGAAGCCATAGGAGGATTTTAAAGAAAGGAATGAATAATCTGGTTCATGCTTTGAAAAACCCCACTCTGTTTGCTTCGAGGAGAATAGATTACTGAGGACCAACCCTAGGAGCAGAACATTCAGGAGGCCATCACTAGTATCTGGGTGAGAGATATCGGTGGCAAGATCTCAGGGGGAAGAAAAGCGTAGACAGACGGGAGAGCTATTTGGGAGTTAGTCCATAGGAGTTTCTTAGGTCAAATTCCTATAGTTTATAGACAAAGAAACTGACTCCCCAAAGAGATTGCGTGACTCAAGTTTACATGGTGAGAAGCAGAACTAGGCTTCCAAGGCTACTCTGCAGCCTCTGAGACTCCCTGTTGCATCAGGAGAACTTGGAAGTCTTATAAAAATACAGAATACTGAGCACTGTGCAAGAGATTTTGATCTGGTAGGTCTGGGCGAGGATGTAAAAATTTGCATTTTGATTCATTCCCCAGGTAATGCCCACGCTGCTGGTCTGGGGACCCCCCCGTGGTGAGCACCATCACCCTGTACTAGGCAATCCCAATGCTACAGTGAGGCTCAGTTTTGATTCCATTCAGGAGCCAGGCACGGTGTGGCACGCCTGTCATCCTAGCAGCTCGGGAGGCTGAGGCAGGAGGATCTCAAGTTCAAGGCCAGCCTCAGCAAAAGGGAGGCTGCTAAGCAACTCAGGGAGACCCTGTCTCTAAATAAAATACAAACTAGGGCTGGGGATATGGCTCAGGGGTCGAGTGCTCCTGAGTTCAATCTCCAGTACAAAGAAAAAAGAAACCACTTCCACGCAGGAGAAGGTGATTCTATTCTTGCTGTCCCTTGGTCATTGCAGCCAGTCTACACAGACAAAGGAGAAGAAAGGTGCTAGAGCAATTAGCTTTGAAGCAAGGAGAGGAACGTCTAAAATGGGACTTAATTCAGTGGATGATTGCTCCTCTTTCCACCTGACTGTGTCCATATTCCCTTTTGAACCAAGTGACTGATAGAATTATAGTCATCATGGAAAAGAAAGAACCCGACTGAAGGGACCTGGTATTTAGAGCCTTTAGTACACCTTCTCCTACACCTGACTGCCACCGTGGGGTGGGGGTGGAGCCAGCGCATCACTCGGAAATAGGGAGCACGGCGTCTTGGTAGTGAACCAGCCTTGACTTCACAGGAGTGGGAAGGAACCCTCTGATTTTCAAAAATAAAGAAAATAAGGCCCAGAGACGTTGAAATAACCCCATCACCCAGTGACTGGGAGTCGGATCCAAGACGAGAAGCGGCTTTCTCCTCTTGGCACATGCATTGCTTTTCTGACCCCAAGAACGCTGTCGGAAGGGAGGTCAGGGAAAAATCCTTGCGTCACCCGTATCCTCTCTCTGCGAGTTTCCACGGCCAGAATGCGTTCCCAGATGGAGACGTGCCCATGAACAATGGAGAGGGATCGGTTTGCTTTCTGTTTTCTAATCTGGCCACCTAAATGTTGAGTTCAAATGGTTTCCTTCTTTCTCTTCTTCTTCTCCCAGTTACACGCAGGCTGTACTTCTAGACCTTAGATAAGCAAAACCGGCCCAGCGTGGTGGCACACGCCTGTAAGCCCAGCAGCTCAGGAGGCTGAGGCAGGAGGATCCTGAGTTCAAGGCCAGCCTCAGCAATTTAGCAAGGCCCTAAGCAACTCTGCGAGACCCTGTCTCTAAATAAAATTCAGAAAAAAAAAAAAAAGGACTTGGGATGGCTCAGGGGTTAAACACCCCTGGGTTCAGTACCTGGTACCAAAAAAAAAAAAAAAAAAAAAAAAAAAGAAAGAAAGAAAAAGAAATATAAAGAAATCAATTCGTATGAGCCTAGAGTCCTAGCTTGGTTAATCTGGGTAGAACTGGGCTGAGTAAATCAGACTTAAGGATTCTTTTAAAAAATGAATATATTGCCCATTTGTTAAAAAAAATTTTATGACTCCTTCATGAAGTTCTGAACCGCTCACAGCACCTCTGGGAAGAAAAGAGAATCTGTCTTTTCTAGAAACTGGTTAACAATCAAATGAGTTGAACCAGAACGTAAGGAAATGATGCACCTGATCGCAAGAAATGGTTCTGCTGCTTGTACCCAGTGGTCTGTAGGGGTTCGGGAGGATTGCAGGTGGCAAGACAGAAAAGATTTATGGAGAGTTGCTCCAGCAGAGTAAAAAGCTTGTTAGGGAGGGAAGGGGAAGCAGAGTATTCCTGAAAAACAATATGGTACCCACGGAGGTTTGGAGGCAGGAGCTAGCTTATTGGAAAGGAGGAGAGAGAGGACTTAGCTGGAGAAAAAATAAGAAAACGAGATGAGACCAGACGGTAGAGGAGTTTGAGTTGTAGCCTAAAGATATGGGATAATGGTCATGTCCTCTTAATGTATGTAACATCTCCAGCTTGTGAAGCCCATTCACAAACCTTATCCAGGGCCTCGCACAGAGACCGCCTCCATAGTGTGTTTGATTTAGTCATGAACGGGCACCTGTAGCAGAAATATGCCCCCTTCTAGTGCATGTTCACATAGCTGGTTTCTGCATTTTGTCATTGGTATCTGCAGGAGGCCTGACGTCCCAGCCCTCTCCCTCTCTCCACTGCCAGATGCGAAGGTCACAATTGTTACTTACGTAGGGACGAAGAAACCGCCAACGAGAATATGTGCATGAAAAAAAAACAAACAAAAGCTATACAAAACCCAGGAGAACTATGAATCCGGTTAGCTGATGAGGCTGTCGAAAGACTAATGGCCTCACAGGTTAAAGTCAGAGGTCACTTCAGACATGACCAAGTTCCAGGATCCCTGGGTTCATGGGTTAAAACTTAGACTTTCAACCTCCAGACTCCAAATCCTCAGCTCTCCTTGTTACAGCAAGCTCTCCGAGCAGCGTGGCCCATTTCAAAATACGTGTGGGTGTCATCGTGAATTCGCTTTTTAAAATTATTTTTTAAATTGTATGTGACAGTGGAATGCATTACAATTCTTATTACACATAGAGAGCACAATTTTTTTTCATATCTCTGGTTGTTTATAAAGTATGTTGACACCAATTTGTGTCTTCATGCATGTACTTTGGATAATGATGTCCATCCCATTCCACCATCATTTCTTACCCCCTGCCCCCTCCCTTTCCCTCCCACCCCTCTGCCGTATCTAGAGTTCATCTATTCCTCCCATGCTCCCTCTCCCTAACCCACTATGAGTCAGCCTCCTTATATCAGAGAAAACATTCGGCATTTGCTTTTGGGGGATTGGCTAACTTCACTTAGCATTATCTTCTCTAACTCCATCCATTTACCTGCTGGTGGGACTGCAAATTGGTGCAGCCAATCTGGAAAGCAGTATGGAGATTTCTTGGAAAACTGGGAATGGAACCACCATTTGACGCAGCGCTATCCCACTTCTCCGTCTATACCCAAAGGACCTAAAAACAGCACACTACAGGGACACAGCCACATCAGTGTTTATAGCAACACAATTCACAGTAGCTAAACTGGGGCGCTAACCTAGATGCTCTAGGCCTTTGATGTTGTGTGGGGAATGGATGAGAACCTGGAGTCAGAAGAGGGGAGATTCTCATGGCTGAACAGAGACCCAAGTCGGATCCAAACTCAGAATGCAGCACCTACCTTTCTTATAAAGCTGGCTCTTGCTTCCGGTGGTTTCTACACATTGGAAGTTGGGCGAGGGTTTCAAGAAATCTATTTTTTATAGACTGGAAGGCTCTGTGATCGCCGTGGGAAATGAGTTGAGCCCCTGCCAACAGGAGTAACATGGGGTCTGAGGTCCACTGAGAGCATCTCCATGTCTCCATGAATGGTGTGAGGATGCCAGGCTAGAGATAAAGATTTTGGAAGCACCTACATACAGATCGGTGGTTAAACTAAAGTGAAGTCATTACCTTCAGACTCAGGAAGCCCCCTACCCATATGACTCTTAAGCAATGGTAGCAAGATCTCCACCGAATCCCAGAAAGGACTCCTCTTCTCCATCAGAAAGAATCGCAAAGGTCTACTGGTCATCTTTTCAGTAGGAGTTGAGGGGTTTGGCTGTCTCTGTCTTTTCTTTAAGATTCTAAAGTCTCCAAAGCTGAAGGGCCTTGGCGAGCATTTCTTTCTGTTAAAAAAAAAATCACTGATTTGGGAAAAATTGGAGAGCCGCATACCTTGGAGAACTGCTTGGCCCGTGGAGTTCCAATGATATCTGCTCGCCGTGAAGATGATGATTGGAAAAGAGGCTGAATCCCGCGGCTGGAACAGGCCCACATTGATTCAGGTCATTCTGACAGTTATTGAACAAACAAAGATTGAGATGAAGGGGTTGTTCATCGGTCTCAGAGACTAGCCATGTGACAAGGTCAGATTCCCAGCCCGACTATTGAACCCACGGTTTGAATTTGTAGCTTGGAAACGAGGCTAACATGTCCCAGAGAAGATGATGGCGCTCGATATTCTCAACATGTCCTTCAGCTGCCTTGACCTTGGGAGAACCCAGAAGGCCCAAATGGATGTTTCTCTTTTAACATGTGAATTTAATTCCGTTTAATATGTGGGATCAGTATGGAAAGCACGGGAAAAGGGAATTTCAGAATGAAAAAGAGGAATGGTCCTTCATGGACCGGCGATGCTTTATTCAGCACCAGAGGGGCACATCATCCAGGGGCAAAATGGCGGCAGGGCACTACTTAACTTTTGGCAGAGCCAGATGGTGGGAGGAGTTTAGGGCAGGACAGGAAGACTGGTAGGTAACGCATCCTTCAACTATCTCTGTATAGTACTAAAGAAAGCACTTAGAAATACAGTAGTACTGAACTTTAGTACCCAATAGTTCTAAAATCATTTAGCATTTGTTTAGTATTTATTCCTAAATACTAAATGGTACAATAATATTTAGAATAATACTATTTAGAAATAATAGTACTGAACCATCCTGCCTGGGCCTTTCTCTGAGCTGGTATTTTGACATGGAGTTGAAAAATGTAGATGGATTTTGGTATCTGATATCCAGATGCATCATCAAAAAAAAAAAAAAAAAGAAAAAATTGAGGATGGCCGGGCATGGTGGTACATGCCTATAATCCCAGCAGCTCAGGAGGCTGAGGCAGGAGGATCGTGAGTTCAAAGCCAGCCTCAGCAAAAAGCAAGGCACTAAGCAACTCAGTGAGACCCTGTCTCTAAATAAAATACAAAATAGGGCTGGGGATGGGGCTCAGTGGTCGAGTGTCCCTGAGTTCAGACCCTGGTAACTCCATTCTCAAATCCCCCCAAAAAAAGCTGGAGGTGGAGGTGGGTTTAACAAATGATATTTCCTATAATGGACTAAACAGGAATGTCTGTTATCCATAGACTCTGGTGACTCAAAGAGATTTATGAGCTATTTCTATTAAGCGTCAAACTTTATTCTAGCACAAAAATCTCACCCACTTAGCTATGATTCATCCAACCTTAGTGAGTAGGAAGGAAAACTGTTAACTAGGTGGGATTTTGCCCTGAAGATCTTCCGTTGGCATGTGAACATAAAATCCACTTCGTTCTCTTTTTTTTTTTTTAACCTAATAGGCTATTCTGTTCCTCATCTCCACGGGCCCGCGTGCAGATATGCACTTTAAGAAGCAGATGTTTGCCGTACGTCAGATTCAGCTTTTGTGAATCCCTTTTACTTTAAAAACCCAGAGGTGGTCCACAAACACCAAATGAGCTGTTCATTTCACCTTGGCCCCCGCAAAAAAACAACAGCCCTTGTGGGTTCAGGTACCAGGACCCCCAGGGTCCCCGAAGGAAGAAACAGAACGGATCAGAACTTTGCAGAATTCTCCCCAGGACCTTCCTTCCCTGGCCCCACCTGCTTTATAAGATGGCAAGGTTTTTGTTTTATTTTTTCCTTCCTGCCTTCTCTAGGTTTGAAAGAAAGCAACTCCTCGTAAGCCCAAGTGTTGCAGAGAAACCCGTGACATTGAAATCTGTGTCTCGGCGTGTGGTTTTGATGTTTCCTCTTTTGAACTTCAACTTGACATTGCTCCATAACTTACATTTGCCCTTCCGGATTTTTCCCCACCCCCCCTCCTCTGCCCCCACCCCTCCACTGTCTTTTCCAAAGTTTGGCTTCGTGGTGAATATTGCACACAGATTTCTGGTTCTTTTCTTGTTTGCTCTGTTTTCCTGGACTCGACGCAGGGTGTGTGGGGGGGTCAATATTCAGCCGCTGAACGTGAATCAGGCGCACAGCAGCCGTGAGTCCTATGGGGGTTGCACATCGGGGTCCTCCCGGGGGGAGATGTGGAAAGGCGTTCTTTGGGGCTCCCTCTGCATTAGAAGCAGGAAGATGGAGAGCCGCGGCCCACGGGGCGGCTCTTTCGAGGATGTAGGTCATCACCCTTCATTCAAGCTAATGCTTGTTGATGTTCTAACTTTTTTTTTTTTGAAGTTGACCCTTTTGGCCTCCTGTATTATGCAGCCATGCATCAGGCCCATCCGTAGAGGATGGGTAAACCTGTTTGGCTCTCTGGAAAAATGAAAATATGAAATTGCTCATAGATGGGAAAAAGAAGAAAGCTCTCAGGTATGCAAGGACCTGGAGACCTCTACTGGATGAGGGACTCACGGAGCGCTTCCCCACTTTGGTTTATGACGGAGAAAGCAAGACACGCACAGTTTGGCCTCAACCCGAGCAGTTTCCTTTGGAGTTCGATTGTGGATGCTTCGAAGCCTCACGGGATGAAGCTCGCTGGGGTCAAGCCCGTCAAAGGACGTGTGAAGAAGATTGAGCAGCGTCTTCTCATATCGGACGGATATGGGCTCTGATCCGGTGGGCCTCAGGAGCCCTGCCCCTCCAGAGACATCCTGTCGACAGAGAGCCTCCAGGAGAGAGCTGCGATGTCTTCCATGTGACTCTGGACAAAAAGGTCCCCTTCCTGATTCGTGTGACGTTAGAGTTAACGGCCTCCACGGTGCTCCACGCAAGATTTGATGGAACATGTCTTTATGTCCCTTGAGACCAAGGAAGATTAAAAAAAAAATTTAATTTCAGTGGAAGCTTGAAAACTGTGGTACCGTTTGGCTGGTGGAGGTGGTGCGCAGCTGGGGGCAGTGAGAGAATTTCCTGCTGCTTTGAATTCCTACGTGAGACTGTGGGCAGCTCTTGATGGCATAAGAAGGTTTTGTCGTTGTTGTTGTTTTGGGTACCAGGGATTGAATTCAGGGGTACTCGACCCCTGAGCCACCTCCCCAGCCCTATTTTGTATTTTATTTAGAGACAGAGTCTCACGGAGTTGCAAAAGCCTCACTTTTGCTGAGGCTGGCTTGGAACTCACCATCCTCCTGCCTCAGCCTCCTGAGCCACTGGGATCACAGGCATGGGCCACCGCACCCAGGTGCATCAGAAGGTTCGGTAAAGATCAAGACTCACTCAGAGAGCAGGGCTTCTCAGGGATGTACTGCTTCGGTCCTGGAATCTGACATCAGTGCGGAACCATCAGTGATAAACAGTGATGGCCTTGTTGAGGGAGAAAGGAGTCCCAGAGTTTGTCTGCACAACACGTGGGAGTGAAGTCTGTTAGTCGGGGACAGGCCAAGTGACACTAAGAAAGGACACCCCCAAAATGCAGTGGCTTAAATAAATCCAAGTGGCTCTTGTGTTTCTCCATCCAAAAATAAACAAGTAGGTCTAGGGCTGCTTTTCCTCAAGGTCATTCAAGGTGAAAAGGGGGTCCTTCTGTCGCTCAAAGCCTCTCTATGTGCCTGGATTGTTCAGTTATGATCGTTTTCCAATCAGGGTGAAGGGACAAGAAGAATGCAGGGCAGGTATCTTTAAATGGATAACCGGCAAGTTGTTCTGTCCAATCATATACTTGTGCCGTCGGCCTGAGCCTGGGTACTTGGTTGCCTCTTGCCGCAGAGCAATGTGGAAGCGCAGTGTGAGCCGAGAACTCGGCAGCTCAGCCAGACGTGGTGGGAGGGTGGGAAAGGGTTTCTCCTTCTAATTATAACAACAGATGTGTAAGGGTGAGGGGCAGTTCATTCTGCCCCTTCTGCCCATAAGTGATTTTGAAAGTTCAAAAAAAAAAATAATTAAAAAATTAATTTCAGTGGAAGCTTGAAAAATCACAAAGAGAATCTTCAGAGTAGGGTACAGATACGCCCCCCCACACACACTCACACCCCAACAACACTCTGTTGTTTGCATAACATCTGGGAAAAGAATCTTATTTAAAGACTTAGGTTCCCGTTGGATGGCATACCATGAAAACAGGTTGAGCACACGCCCCCGTTTACGCCCTGTTCCTTGCTTTCTCCACGGCTACAGCTCAACCTAATTGGGTTCAGAAGATCAGTGACATCCACGTGGCCATGGAGGAGAACGTGTTTTGGGAATGTAAAGCGAACGGGAGACCCAAGCCCACGTACAGGTGGCTGAAGAATGGCGAACCACTGTTAACTCGGGTAAGCAAACTCGGATGGCCGGCCGCTGTCGTGTCTCGGGATGGACAGTCCTGTTCAAGGTGGCCTTGTTGCTATGGAAACAGGGAGTTGTTTCCAAAACCACCCGCAACGAAAGGCCAACTCATAGTGGAAAAGGGGGAAAGGGAATGCACGTGACCAAGAGAAACCCTACATAAACCCCCGGGTCTCCAAAGCCGCGTTGAGTCAGTTCAGCATCGATCCTAAAGCACTGGTTTTTTATTTCCCAGATGGATATTTGTGGCTCTGCCCTGGGTAAGATCCCAACAGCAGGCCTGGGACATGTCCTTTTGCTCCGGTACAGACCAAGGTACATCCTTGGATCCACTACAGGGAGTGGGTATCAATCTGATTCTGGAAATTTCCATCTAAATGGAATAAGATCGTGGCAGAGAATGCTGAATGAAGGAGGAGGAACGATGGTGTCCGATTGAATTTTCCTTATTGTGTTTTCCCCCGCTAAACTTCAAATGTTAACTGGGATTTGACATTTTCCTCAGGCACCAAACTGAGAGCCTGTTTCTCATGGTCAGGTCTCGTCCCCCCGTCCTCCACCCATAAGAGCCCTAGGAAAGATTACTGCTCTGGGCACCAGGAAGAGAAAGGGGACTGTTTGTCCTCACCAACCCGGGTCACACGGACCTCCTCCTCCGTTGCCTGGAAGGGCTCCTCTTGGTGCAGGAATCTCTCAGTGATAAAGGCCAAGCTCAAACAAATGGCTGGATTGTAGGTCCCCAGGTAACAGGCGTGACGGTCCCTCTGTTTAACGCAGGGGGACTTGGAGAGGAGGTGATACTTACAGAGCTGGATTTGCAAGTTGCAACACCTTCAGGGTGACAGACATCCAAGGTCTTTTGTGCCACACACCGTCTTTGCCCCCACAGCTAGACTCGCAGAAGATGGTCCCCACCTTCCACCATACCACCCAATGCCATCCAGTACAGGAACGTTAAATTGTTCAAATGCATTTCGGGGGTAAACCTGAACTGACATTAAACATTTTCCTCCGCTTCCTCCAAGAAGGTTATAATCCTGGGAACCTTCAAAGGGTTGCCTGCTGGTCATTTGAGCGTCCTCAGCCCTCCACGGTCAACTCCCACCCCCAACTTTGCCCAGTTAAGCCCAAAGCCTTGAAGTAAAAAAAAAAAAAAAAAAAAAAAACCATTTACATTTCAAGTTCATCTATTTGGAGGGGGATATTAATCTGAATGGTTTCACTATTAAATCAGTGAGAACTCAAGAGAATCCCACCATTTAAATTCCATTTACCCACTGATGCCCTGGACGTTCTATTTAGCATCTGACCTGCCACGAGTTTAGTTGACAGACGCATGGATCATGTTATGTAAATTGCTTGTACGATGGCTGTTCTCTTTCCATTAAGTCCCCTTTGATAGAACGTGTAGCAGAATTGCCTTCAGGTCTCAGTTGCAGAAGGTCATTGTTTTGGCATTTTCTCTCCTCCCCCCCCCCCACAGGACAGAATTCAGATCGAGCAAGGAACGCTCAACATAACCGTCGTGAATCTCTCGGATGCCGGGATGTATCAGTGTGTGGCAGAGAATAAACATGGAGTTATCTTTTCCAGCGCGGAGCTCAGCGTAATAGGTGAGTACTTTATCTGGGGAAAGAAATGAAAAAAAAGAATTTTTTTAAAGCACTGGGGATTATTGAACCCCGGGGTGCTTTACCACTGAGCCACATCCTCAGCCTTTTTATTTGTTTTTATTTCGAGAAAGGGTCTCACTAAAGTTGCTTAGGGCCTCAGTAAACTGCTGAGGCTGGCTTTGCACTTGCGATCCTCCTGCCTCAGCCTCCCGAGTCGCTGGGATTACGGGCGTGCGCCACGGCGCCTGGCTCAACATAGAATTTTGAGATACCACGAACATTCAGACTGTAGCACTAAGCGAAGAGGACTATTGCCGATTCCAGCAATGCTTGACACAGAAACAATCAATAAATGACAAAGGTTAAAAAAAAAAATAGTGAAAGTCGTAAGTCTTGCAGGAATTTAGGATGGAGAGTTTAACGGGCTGTACGGGCCATCTAAGTTTGTACAGTTTGGATCTGGACAGACAGAATAGAGAAGCAGGACTGTTCCAGATTAGAGGGACACAGAGCAAAAGCTCAGAGTCACAAACTACCCAGGGTCGTTTTCTACACGTCCTGAATATTTTTTTTCCAAAATTTTTGATTCAGATGCACAAAGCAGGTAGACGCAGAGTTTCAACCTGGGAAATAAAGATGGAAAAATAATTCATGGCCACATTCAGAGATTCTTAAGTGACAGACTTAGAAGCCCCCTCTTAAATCCCTTTTTCTTTTTCGGAAAGCTCCTATTCATATATTTCAAGTGAGTTTGAAAGCCGGCTAAGTGTTTATTTGGTAAATCTCTGAAGTCCCTCTTAAGGTGCATGAGGGAGATGTTTGACTGTTTGTAAAAGTACCCAGGAATTAATATTGGTAAACAGCAGTCAGCTATGATATTATTCCATGAGACGGGAGAGTGATAATTTGGCTCTTTGGGGTCAGACGAGTGACTTGTTGTTACGTGTATTCAAATCTCGGTGAGGTTCAAAATGGTAAGAAACAAAACAGGGGAAAAAAATGCTTCTCTTTAGCAAAGGAAAAAGTGTGTGGGTACCTGCTGTGGGTCAAATATTAGCATCCCCTGTGCCCGAGAGGAGATTCCCCTTAATGCTTGATAATAGCTCTGCAGTCATGAATAAAGAGTTAGTTTTGAGGAAGCACATATTTAACAGGTTTTTTTTTCCTTGATCATGTTTTATACCTTCTCTCTGGTTATTTAATGCATATGTAACATATCTATATTTAATGGATTAAAACTGCTAAATCATTAAGCTAGGCGCTGGGTGACGTACTCACTCGGAGGACAAAGGCTAGAGAGAGACTTTTATCTTGAAGTCCGTCTACGTAGAACTGATTACAAGTCCATCACATTGAAATGGCCTTGTTTGGAACGGACCTATTACCAATTCATAATTCATCATTTCCCAAGGTAACTGTTTCCAGATCTTCTTTCCTGTAGGAACCTGTATTATGGATGAGGTTTGCTTGGGGGACCTACTCCGGTGGGCATCCGGGGGTGCCGTGTAGGTAGGGATACCCCTCATGCCATCCCTGTCTTCACTCCTGAGGGTATAGTGGAATCGGAGTGAAGACAATCTTGCAATCCAGGGAAACTTGAATCTTCTATGGGCGACTCAAAATGAGGTGATAAATGTGGCAGTCCAGTACTTTGTGGATAAAAAAAAGAAAACTTTGCTGTTCTTTCTACTCCTTGTGTCCCCTGAGACGACCGTGCAGGTGACTGCGATTGCTGATCCAATTGCCCATCTGAAGTCCTCTGTCATTCTGGTCCTACGGCGCTCAGGATGCATGGGTAATGATGATGGAGAAGATAGCTAAGGTCTCAAAGCCGTCTGAGGCAGGGCTTCGAGGACCTGTAATTCACTGAAGAGTGTTCTCCAGGAAACACCTAGAAGAGAAGGCAGAATAGGGAAGAGGAGGGGCTGAGAAGTGGGTCTCAGGTACAGTCTGGTCTGGGCCTCGTCACCAAGAGAGGTTTTTAAAACATAAACTGCATCTCAGAGCAAAGGGAAGAGGCTGGCCTTATTTAAATATCTTGATCGGCGGGTCCTCGGGCTGCCTCATTGGTGGTGGAGGTGGAGGAGGTAGGAGGAGGGAGAGAGAGTGAGACCAAGCCTTCCGAAGTCCGGTTCCCAGAGGAGTAGGCAGTTGGGTTGGCAAATGTCCACCATTTACAGCCCCTGGGGAGAGCGGAGAGGATCTGTGTGAAGGTATTGGTGACTTTCTCTACAGAGAAGGGATTGTGACCGCCAAGATCTTGGGTACTTTTTCCAACTCACCTGGGTCAGAAAAGGTACTCTAACAACCGGGCAATTTTCATTTCACAACGGGATGAGCTATCCCTAAGAGCCAGCAGACATCTGCTGGATTTTGAATATGACCTGACTTGACCATGACTTTATATGGTGCAGAAGTAACTGTGTCTTGAGAAATTTCTTTTTTCTTTTTATTTAATTGACACATCTGTAAAAACATAAAAATCGTACACATCCGTGGGTTACTGTGTGACCTTTCAATGTTTGCCTACTTTGTAGTCTATAGTGTTTAAATCAGGTTAAACGTATCTACATCCAGAAGCATTCAGCATTTCTTCATGGCAAAACCTTTAATAACCTGCCCTGGAGCTTTCTGAGACGCACAGCACGGGGTCTTGCGCATAGTAACCCTTCTTTGTCGCGGGACATCAGGATTTCTTCTGTCCAACTGTGACGTACTGCCCGTTGATCCGTCTTTCCCCGTCTCTCCCGCCTTTCTATTCTCCTCTGCCTCTGATAACCACCATGTTATGCACTGTGTCCTGAGGACGTTTTATGTAATCGTTTAGTATTAAGCGATTCTCCGGGCCTGCATGGTAGAGGGCATCTGACCCTGGCCGGGCACTGGAATAGCATCGAGTAACTCATGTTCCAATTACAGTGAGGTGCAGGGCTGAGCAATTATCCAGTTAATCTGGCATTTATCCAGATGATTGGCTCCCAAATTAGAAAACCATTAAGGCTAAAGCCAGAGTTATTTCAGAGGGACTTTCACAAGTGCTCATCTGCATCGGAGTCTGATTTCTCAGCTGCCTCGTTGAGCCAGATTACAAAATAATCAAATGGGCTGAGTGTGATCAGCATCTAATGAGAGGACAAATGCTCTTCTTCCCCAAATGTAGTTATCGAGGCAGAACCTTTACTTAAGTCATCAGGAAGAGGTGAGCTATGCACTTGGATCTCAAATTCCCTTACCGGTAGAATGAGGAAGGCCCTATGCAAATCTAAAAGTGTTTATAGCACTACAGAATTTTTTTTGCTGTTTTAATGATTATTCATACCCCAAATCTGA
Organism: Ictidomys tridecemlineatus; assembly: GCF_052094955.1. NCBI lineage: Eukaryota > Metazoa > Chordata > Mammalia > Rodentia > Sciuridae > Ictidomys > Ictidomys tridecemlineatus. The sequence goes on along the minus strand of NC_135492.1, from coordinate 47,081,494 downwards.
ATTGCACATAGCTGCAGAATCACCAGTATATCCCACTTCTGTAATTCTCAAATTCTGCTGTAGATTATATTCTTCAGGGGAATTTTTTAATATTCTGATTCAGTACCTTATTCCATTGTCAACTAATCCCATCTCTAAGCCTGGGATCCAGGGATTTGTCCTTGGAAGTGTCCCACATGTAGCTCCAATGAACGGCGCTATTTAGGAACTATGGATGTATTGAATCAGATCAGAAGGTCATTGGGTTTGCGTAAAGGATCAATTCTTAAACTTGACCATGCATCAGATCGCCCAGAGAACATGCTAAGACAGATTGCTGAGTCCTCTCCCAGGGTTTCTGTGATGGTCATTCTGAGACGAGACCTCAGAATTTGCATTTCTAGTAGATTGCCAGGTGATACTAATCCAAATGCTAGTCCGAGATCCCGCCTTGAGAACCACTCTCCTAAAATAGGAAATCTGTTCTGCCCAGAATGTTCTTGTAAACTTGAACATACTCTACCTACTGAAAATTACAATGAGGATCCAAACTCTGAGCCAGAAGTCCCCCCCACCACCACCATACAAGGGAAATATCAGGAATCAAGATGGCGGCATGGGTCCATGCACCATTTCACCAAGTCAGTGACTAGCAATGGGCACATGGGGTGGCTTTATAGACTACCACATGAGGATTATGCTGAGGTATTACATGGTGTGGCTGTGGTCACTTAAACCAAACCCAGTGGGGGACATAGGAAACAGAGAAATCAGTATTATGATAATTACTTCCCCCCCAAAAATGCCATGTGTTACGAGTTTAAGTAGTAACTCAGAAACACAGCCAAGGCATCTCTGAGTACTGGTGCACGTACACTGTCCTACAACCAAACTCTCTGTGAAGATATTCTCCATCTTGAAATTCATCATCCTTTACATGAAGAGATTTCCAAAAAATCACTCCTAAAACGTAGAACCCTGCTCTCAAGAGCAGAAAAATTCCACTCTTTGAGCCCACAACCAAAGTCCTTTATCAGGCAATAAAAAATGTGCTCTCCCCCCACCTCCTCACCATATTGCGCTGTAGCTGTTTTTCCTTCCAGAAATCCAGGGTTAATTTAACTCTGTTTGTATGAATGCTAGCAAGATGGTTTCCTGCCTTTCCTCCGTTTGACTTCTACCATATTTTAAGTGTATTTATTTCTTTACATCTTTCACTATTATCCACCTCAAGTGTCTTTAAATTAGTGAATAAATTAAATGAAATGAAGTAATTATTTTTCCCCCCTCTACCTCCCTCTGGCAGCAAATTAATTACATTTCGGTAGTCTGTCCTAGGGGCGTATGAGAATTGACATTCAGGAAGATTTATAAGCAATGTCAGCAAGACTCCAGACTAGGAAGCCCCAGACCCTCAGTGGAGATACTGACTTCACCACAATCCACACACCTTTGTGAGACCAATTAAGAGATTTCTGCATTGTAGTCAAGGATAAATCCAAGCACCTCAAGGTACAGAGGAAAATGAGGGCACTTACTACTACAGCACCTCCTTCCTCCCCAGAAGAACATCAGGAAAATACTCCCAACTCCTGACATTTCCCTTGGAGAGAAAGGGAAGAATGGAAAGTGCATTCAACATTGTGACTTGGGGGGGACCTGCCAAAGAGGGTGGTTTTTTTCTGTACCTAAATCTAAGGGTTAACAGAAACATCAGGTAGGAAGGACACTGAGAAAACAAAAAAATGCTATTGCCCCAGCTTGGTTTGGCATCAGACTCAGCTAGCTGTACAACACACACTACGGGGAACTCTGGTGCCACAACTTGCTTATAGCAAGAGAGGTCACAATAACTCATAAAGACACTCAAGGGAGCTGCTGAGAAGAAACAGGCAGACCTCTTCAGGAAATGACACATAAAACCCCGGAGAGGACTCACCCTAGAAAAGGCTTAAGAAAGTCTCCAGAATCTCTGGCTTGGGGTAATTGACGGAATTCCTCTCTGTAGGAAACCACATCACAAAGACCGGGAGAGCTGTCTGGTTTCTCATAGGCCACAGTCCAAACAGAAGACGAGAAATCATACGTGGGGAAAAAAAATAGCCTTTTCAAAGGAACAGTTGAAATCTCTAGAAATTCTAAAGAAACGGAAACACATCAATGACCCAAGAATTTGCATGAATGATAATTTGGAGGCTGAATGAATTTTTCATAACAAACAAAGATAACAAAATCAGGAAATTGATGCGTGGGTAGAAGGAGAGTACCAGCAGACGCAGAAGGTGAAGAACCTCTGCTGATGCTGAAAGTCTGGTGCTGAAGAATACAATAACTGAATTGAAAAATCCACTCGAGGGTTCAATAGCCAGACAGAAGAAATGATCAGCAAAATTAAAGACGAATGAACACTGGAAATTATTGAGACAAAGGAACAAAAAAGGAAGGAAAGAGGGAGGGAGGGAGGAAGAAAGTAAAGTGAGTGAAGCCGACAGGACTTATGATGCAACATCTAGTAGGACAATATGCATATTATGTAATTCACAGAAGGAAAAGAAAAACAAAAGAGGGCTGGGGATGTGGCTCAAGCGGTAGCACACTCGCCTGGTATGCGTGCGACCCGGGTTCGATCCTCAGCACCACATACCAACAAAGATGTTGTGTCCGCCGAGAACTGAAAAATAAATATTAAAAATTCTCTCTGTCTCTCTCTCCTCTCTCACTCTCTCTTTAAAAAAAAAAAAGAAAAGAAAAACAAAAGAGGCAAAGAGCCTATTGGAATAAATAATGGCTGAAATTTTCCTCAAATACCAGGGGGAAATGAATTTACAGATTTAAGAAGTTCAACTGCCATTGATGTGACTCCAAAGAGGTATACACTGAAACACGCTATAATCATACTGTCAAAATTCAGAGACAACTGATATGTGAATGCTAACAGTAAGTGGGGGAGGGAAGAATACAAATTCATCAGATTAGACAAAGGAGAATGAAGGGAAGGGAGGGAAACAGGAATAGGAAACACAGTGGAATGAATCGGACATCACTTTCCTGTGTTCGTATATGAATACACAACCAGTGTAACGACACATCATGTACAACCGCAAGAATGGCATCCTAAGTAGAATAAGTTATACTCTATGTGTGTATAATATGTCAAAATACACTCTACTGTCATGTATCTCTAAAAGCAACAAAGTGAAAAAATAAATTCAGAGACAATAAGAGACTATTTGAGACAGCAAGAAAAAAGGAGACTGAAGTAATAATTAAAATCTTTCAAACAAACAAACAAACAAACCCAGGACCAGATGCTTCACTGGAGAATTCTACCAAATATTGAATGAAGAACTAACACCTTTTTTCCTCCACCCTGTCATGTAATTGAAGAAGAGGGAATACACCTAGCCTATAAGCTCAGTATGGTCAGCATTAACCTGTTACCACGGTCAGATGATGACACTAGAAAACTACAGACCAGTATCCCTGAGGAATATTGATGTAAAAGTCCTCATCAAAACTCTTCAGTTCCATTCAGCAAACTGAGGTCAACAGAATAGCTAAAGGATTATCTATCATACCCAAGTGGAATTTATACATGGAATGCCAAGATGGTTCAATATATGAAAAATCAATGTTACACATCACATTAATGGAATAAAGAGTAAAAAAAAAAAAAAATGATGATTTCAATTGATGAAGAGAAAAGTGTTCAAAAACCTTAAGCACCAAAACACTAAAGAAACTGAGAATAAAAGGAAGGTACTTAACATTATGAATACCACCTGGGAAAAACTCATAGCAAGCATCACATTCAATAATGAAAATTGAAAGCTGCTCTACTAAGATTAGGAAAAAGGTAAGGATGCCCATTCTTACCATTACTGTTTGACCAGTACTGGAAATGCTAGACCAAGCAATTAGACGAGAAAAGGAAATATCCTTAAAACTGGAGAGGGAATATGGTGAAATTAACTACATACAAGATCATGCAAATGACAAGGTCTTACATGTATAAAACTCTAAAATATCTACAACCAAACTCTTCAATGAACAAGTGGTTTCAGAAAAGCAGCAGGATATACCCTAAAACCAGGGGCATTTCTGTACTCTAACAATAACCAACCCAAAAAGGAATGTGCTGAAACTGTGCTGGTCACAATAGCATCCAAAAGACTAAAACCGAGGAACAAGCTTAATTATGAAAGCAAAGCGGGCTGGGGTTGTGGCTCAGCGGTAGAGTGCCCACGTATAACGTGTGAGGCACCGGGTTCGATCTTCAGCACTATCTATAAATAAATAAAATAAAATCACTCTGTCCATCTACAACTAAAAAATACACTTTTTAAAAAGAAAAGAAAACAAAGTCTTGAACACTAAGAACTCCATTATGTTGCAAAAAAAAAAAAAACATGCTACAAATGGAAAGGCATCCCTTGTTCATGGATTGGAAGACCCAATGTTATTCAAATGCCCGTTCTGTCTCTAATCATCTACCGACTGAATGCAATTTCTATGAAAATCCCAAGGCCATTTTGTTTTTCAGAAATTTACATATACACATGGCTGGATAGATGATAGATATACAGATAGATAGAGATATACAGATAGATAGATAAGAATCTCCAGGGGCTCACACAAAGAAAAGATGCAACATAGGTGAGACACCTAAAGAAAAGACCCCAAACTATACATTTTTAGGGGGGAAAAAAACATAGCTTCAAGATATTGAACCTGTCAATCATTTTTTAGACATGATACCAAAAGCACAGGCTACAAACACCTAAAATAGATACATGGAACTACATCAGACCTGGGAACTTCTATGCAAGTAAGCAAGCAATTAGCAGAGGGAAAAATGTAGTCTGTGGGATGGGACCGTGTATTTTTGAGCTGTATGTCTGGTAAGGGGTTCAGGTTCAGGGTAGGCCAAGAACTATATAATTCAACAACAAGAGAAACCAACCCAATTAAAAGCAAATAGGGGACTTGCAGGGGTGTTTCTCCAAACAAAATATATAAAAGGTCAACAAACCTAGGAAAAGACACTCCACCTCACTAATAGATAGGGAAATGCAGATCAAAATCATGATGAGATTTCACCCCATTCATTCTAGGTTGGTACTATTGAAAACACACACACACACACATGCACACTAGCAAATACTTGTAAGGATATGGGGCGAATTGGAAGCCTTGTAATATGCAGAAATAGCTCAGTTGGAAGGGCATTAGACTGAAGCAGGTGGAGCCCTTGTGCTCTGTTGGTGGATCGATCGTCAAGATTGCTGCTGCTGTGAAAAGCAACGTAACACCTCCTCTGACAATTTAAAATAATTACCATATGGTCCCCCTTCTTGGTATATATCCAAAATAATTGTAAACAACATCCTAAACAGATATTTTACACAACGATGTTCATTACAGCTTTGTTCCCAATAACCAAGAGGTGGAAGCAACCTGCATATCCATAGACAGATGAATGGGTAAAACGTGGTGTGTGTGCATGCTGTGGAATATTACTCAGGCTTAAAAAGGAGATCCTGTCATGTGCTACAACATGAAGGATGGTGGGGGACACAGTGCTAAGTGAAATAAGCCAGTCACAGAGAAGCAAATACTGCATGATGCCACTTAGTGAGGCACCGTGTAAAAAACAATAACAAAGTAATCAGACGTGAGGCCAGAGATTCTGTGTCTTTAATAAGATCCTAGGTGACACCAGTATTTCTTCTCCAGGGGGAGTCACATTTGCAGTAGCAAAATTCTTTAAGTGTCAAAAAATCCTGGGTCTCTCCCATGCTGGGAGTTCAGAGTACGTATGTTCAGCTAATGAGCTTCTCCAGGTGGATCTTATGAGCAGTTAAGTTAAGGAAGTTGATCTCTGTCCCCTTGGTTGGTTTGATACCCAAGAGCACCACAGAAAAGCGAGAATTGGAAAAAGCTCTGTCAGTCATCAGAGCCAGTTTTCACCAGAACCCGAGCATTGACGGCCACAGACACTCCAATCTCTTTTCTTTCCCCACATGGGAAAACCGAAGCTTCTCTAGGCTCCTAATGAATTTCATTCTTACTTAGAGTAAAGACTGATGCTTTTAATCAAACCTTTTGATTCTGGTTGAAAATCAACCTAAAGGCAAAATATGTGCCTACTTTGCCTGCACGATATGTATCTGGCTCCTTATTGAGGGATCCTGATGGGCAAGAGATTGCTGAGACGTAACAACAGCGCCTCTGCGTTGCAGTATGTTCTGGCAAGGATACGTGCGTACGGCAGAGCACGCATTAGCAGAAGCTCTAAACTGCTGTGATCCCTTGATAAATTCACCAAAGAAGTGAAAAGAAATTGAAGTTCTTATCTTCTCAACACTGGTCCCAGGGTTGGGAGCACCTAGAGATGATAAAAGTTGACCATGATACTTTGGTGTGGAGTAAGACCCAAGTCGAGGCCAAGCTAAATATCCAGGACCTGTTTGGCTCTGTTTCCTTCCCCTAAATGGGTGCGTTGGGCACAGTGGTGGAAACAGCAATGGCTCAATTCAGCGCTCAACGGCTTCATGTTGGTAAATTGTAAATCAGCCCTGATGGGCCTGTTTACACCACAGAAACTGGCAAGCTCTACAGACCAATTTTTGTTTTCTTGTTTTGTTTACGGAACCTGTTATTAAACATCTACCCGTTCGGATCATTTCCAAGTCTAAGTAGCCCAGATGCTAAATCTCTGGAGATAGTGCTTCAACAGGCTGAGGTCCAACTTCAGAGAGGATCCAGGGTCCTCTGTGCAGACCAGGAATTTCAAGAAGCCCCGTTCCAACCCTGCTGGTGGGAAAGAAAGGGACGCAGCACCCAAGCAAACAATCATGAGAACGTTGTTTCCTGTTTTAGACAGAATCCCTGAGTTCTCTCCTGCAGGAACATACAATAATTCGACAAATATTAATTAAATATCTACTTTGTGTGAAGTAGAGATCTGTGCCAGGTGCACGCAGGTGGCGCTTTTTGCCAACTTGGAGAAACTCATGGAGAGCAAGAGCGACCATTTATTAACCACCGGTTTTCAGGATTCTTACGGCCAGGCCGTCTCCTGTTCATTCAGCAAAAACTGCTATCGCATAACAAAGTGACTCGTAATCCGATATGACACGGCAGTCCTACGTACTTCTCCCCTGACTAAGGACATGGATTTGTCTAAGGGATCAGGACACTGTGCCTGATACAGCGAGATGTCACTAATGGGGATTGATGGAAGAAGGTCAATGCAATCATTACTGATTTTTTTTTGAAATGCATATTCTCTTTATATAGATAGGATAGGTCAAAGGAGGCTTGCAAGGGTTTAGAAGCTAAAGCCCTCCTTAAAGTATTATAAGAATGATTTTTCACCAGCACGTTCACGATTGTAGGGTGGTTTAAAATAGCTTTGAGGTGTTTTTTTCCTGGAATCAGAAAGTTTCTACCATGTTGACATGACTCTTTTTTTTTTTTTTTTTTGGCTTTCCGAACCTTTCATGAAAATGAAAGGGCTATGCATGATCCTACTTGGCAGAGAAGGCATGGAGAGACAGGGAGATGGTATCTGTGTGCTGTAAAGTATTTGGCAGTTATTATAGAGCCGAAAATGCCAAAATTAAGAGGTAGTTCATATTCACGATAGGATATATTTCTCAGCCACTAAAAGGAACTGTGGGCACACTCAACAACTTGGACCTATCCTAAGGGCATCATGCTTACTGGGAAAAATAAAGTCCCCTAAGTCACCTACTGTATGATTCCATTTATGTACATAATATTCTTCAAAATAACAGCGGTGCAGAGATGCAGAGATTCATCGTTTCCAGGGATCCGGGGTGATAGACAGGGGAGGCCAGGTGTGACTTTTAAGCACCAGGAAGATCTTTGTGACAAACTCCACATATCTGATTAAATAACACCGAACTACAAACACACTTCATCCCAGTGGTCAGTTGCCTTAGCTGGACGTCGTGCCCTACTTACTTAAGATGCAATCACTGGGGTCCCTGTGATTGCATCTTAACTGGGTGGAGGACAGACAGAACCTCTCCGTATTCTTCCTTATCAATCCATAATCATTTCAAAACACAAAGTCTTCTTTTTTTTCCAAAAAACTCTTTTCCAGCACGGATATCCTCTGTGGCCGGTGGTGGAAGGATAGCGTAGTAATGGAAATAGTGGGCAAGAAAGGTTAAAAAGTGCTCGTGAAACAATCATGCTAAGTTCTTTACATATGCAACACAGATTCTTTCATTCGGCTCCCCAAACAACCTCATGACTGCAAATATCGTGTCTTTCTGTAAATGTAAGAGCTGTCATGATAGTTAAGGGTTATTAGGGTCTCGGGAAATGGGGCATTCACTGAATTTTAGGGTGTGGGTTTGGGGGACATTAGAAGGCACGCATCAGGCTCACAGTGGCATGAAAAAAATCATCATCATGTTCAGAGCTTTCCTGGGTGTCTCCTTATGATTCTTGATGAGGGAGCAGAGATTTTTTTTTAATTCATCGCCCTGCAATGGTGGACCCAGAGAGAAGACATTTTTTCACTGCAGCATGCATTCAAGATGGCTCCCCGGGAAGCCAGGAGGGGTTTGGGCGTTTATAATCTGAGAGTGGCCTTCTCCCCTCTGTGGGTGGAAAATCTGAACGGATGCATTCACTCCAGGCTGGGTTTCGTGGAACAATGAGGTAAGGGTTAAAGGAAAATGGGCCGAGATTCCAATCATAGGAAATTCTGAACTTCCAAAGGGGCTGGCCTGAAGAGTCTCCACCCACTGGCAGCGCTCCCAGAAATGTTTCTGGGGACCGACTGTGACAGAGCAGGCATGACTGGATTGTCTTTTCCTTTTCCATCACACCGAAGAGCATCATCCTCGTGCAGTGCATGCCTCAGATCCAGCTGCCACTGGGCATCTGGTTAAGGAGTCAACACTCCACTCGGTCCCTTGGGAGGGGAAACCAGTGCAGGCAGAGGCTGAACTAGTTTTTTTTTCCCACTTGCATTTCCCATGGAGGAGAGGTTGCATGGCATGACTGGTCCCCCTCCTGAGGGAGAGGTGCCCTCTGGGAGTTCACCTGAGAAAAATCTTTCAATTTAGCAGAGGAAGATTCCCCTCGTCTTTGAGCTGCTCTCAAACGCTCAGGCGGTCATCTTCTAAGCAAAAAAATAAGCCACGTGGTTTTGGCTCCACGGGGAGAGCACCAATAACCGGGGAGGGAGCAGGCTTCATGGATCCGCTGTGCCTTTTTGTCCTGCAGCAGAGTCAGGCGGCATCAACGGATGGGCTCACTTTCTGGATCGGAAATGGCCACCGATGACCGGAGGAGGAGGTCACGCACTGGAATGTGACTTAGCCATTGAAGGCTTCCACGGGGCGTGGGCATACACGGGGGGAAAAGGTTGCGAAACTTGGAAATTTGTTTTCACTGGGCAGTGTTTTTAACAGAGCAAGGCGGAGGGTCCAGAGTTTGGCGACCCTGGCTCATCTCTTCCTCCAGGGTCACTGAGAAAGGACATATTGGGAACAGATCCGTGCTGTTCCTTTTCCCAGCGATTGACTTGTTAGTGGGCGATGTGTGCCTTCCTCCCCAAGGGCTGCCTTGTCACTGGGAAAGGAGGTATTGCGAAAGGATCGATGTCACCCGTGTTTTGTCCTCTTCCTCCCTCCCTCTTCCCAGGCCACAGTGTTTAGGAGGTTGTCATTTCTGTATCCTTCACGTTGGACCTTTTTACTTTTCTTTTTCTGATCCCTTAGGAATCGACTGACGTATTTTTCACATTCCCCTATGCAAGGGAACCAGGGGTAGGTTCTACCAGTGCACCACTGGGAATCTTACCAGTAACTCCTTAAGTGACATCTGTGTGAATATCAAACTTCTCAGGCCCATTTCACTCTTCCTTCAAGTACCTCCTGGATCCAGGTTGAGGGATCAGAGTAAATACAGGGCACCAGGAAGAAAAAAAACATCAGCCTCCAAGCTAGGCAGCCATCTGAGTTGAAAAATGTGCTCACAAAATGGCGGAATGTAAGGAAGCCCATGAGGGTCAAGTATTCAGAAACTGAGGACGCTCCAGTGATTTTACCCTAGAATGGTGACAGCTGGTAGATTTGCAGGGTTAGATAATACCAGGAGCCAGGTCATCAAATGGAGTAACCAAAAGGAAATGATGTCATGTACAATTCCATTTTTTATTGGTGGAAGATGGTTCAAGTAAGTCTTATCTCTAGGATATCCAAAAGTTAATACGTGCATGAATAATGTATTTAAAAATACCTTTGGAACTTGGAAGGTGTTTGTTTTCTGCCTTCTGTGTGTCTCGGTTTGTTATTTCAAATCCTGCAGAAGCAATCTATATAGTTTTTTTGACAAATACACCCATACATCGTGCACAGTTTGATTTATATAAACTCATTCCAAATGCAACAGCAGAATTCCTCCTGAACAGATGAAAAATATCTGCCTAGAGTGATAAAAAATATGTGTGCCGAAAGATAGAGTCGTAAGAAGGGATTTTTTTATATGAGAAAGATTTGTAACTGTATTTCAAAAAATACCCTTTAAAAAAAACTTCTAGAAGACCTGATTTTTTTTTTCCCAACATTTTTATGTCACTTCTGATGTTTACCTAAGCCGAGAAGTCTTTTCGGAAACACTTTTCTGTGACATTGTTTAGTTTATTTTGGATTGGTAAGTGGTGAATAATGTCAACATAGCGTAAATGCTGGATTTATTTACAAGTATTTAGTAAATACTTGGTATTTAGTAAATACTTAACTAAGGGTTATTTACGCAACCCACTAACAAATCAATATAGCTATCTAAGCAAGAAAAAAAAAGATCTTTCATTGCACATGAATTCTATTTACCCCACAGCAATCTTGTGCTTGTCAATTTGGCCATATAGATAATTAATTTGTTTACTTTTATGATGCTGGGGATGGAACCTAGGGGCTTTATCACTGAGCCACATCCCCACCCTTTTTTTTTGAAACAGGGTCTCACTAAGTTGCAGAGGGCCTCACTAAATTGCTGAGGCCAACCTCAAACTTGTGATCCTCCTGCCTCAGCCTCCTGAGTCGCTGGGATTACAGGTGTGCACCACCTTGCCCGGCTGACCACAGTATGGCTGTTCCTATTGCATAGCTCTTCATCTGTCTGTGATTTGCACTTATTTCCTAGCTTAACAATCTCCACTCTTCCTCTTTCTTTCCTCCATCAATCTTTCTTCACATGCACTCTATGTTTTTGTAGTATTTGTTAGGAATGTGACTTGTCTTCTTAATCATGCTTTGCATTTCATCATACTTAATATTTGTTCAGAGGGTTATTCTTTTGTTGTCGTTTTTGTTACGTAAATCATCACATCTGCCCTGACTCTTTTTCGTAGACCCAATTGTTTTTATTTTGTGACTTTGCAGACCATGAGGAATGCACTGTTGCTGTAGAGCAGAAACATCTCTACTTGGCACTCTGCTTGTTAATGGCCTCTATCACTGTAGAATTGGTCTCTGAGCTTTGAACTCATCTCATGAATCAGAGGTATCTTGGTTGAGAAATCAGTTGCCTACTGGATTCATTTATTTAATAGCACCTTCACATCGTAATACCAGGCTCCTGGGTATCTGGGCAAATCCATTGTCCAGCTGAACAAAAGCACTTAATAAAAATGTAGCTTCTTCCAGTGAAGCTCCTTTTTATTCTTTTGAAATCGCCAGCTTAGGATGCAGGTACGTTGAAGACACTGGATTGCATTTCCCGCTCCTATACATACATACAGGCTCGCTCCCATTTTTCCTTTAATTAATTATTGGTTTGAACTTAAATGTTTACCTTCCACGTGTCTTAAAATCTTGAATTTCATCAGATCAACTGCAGGGAGGCAAAAAAAAAATACACATAAGGTAGATTATAAAATTTAAATAAGAAAAATCTGCCCACTGATTCCAAAATTCCTCCTCACCCACGAAGTCAATTAACTCAGAAGAAAATAGAGGTTTTTGAGAAGGCATCTTTTGTTTTATTTATTTATTTTTTTTTTTACAGTGAGGGTACCGATGTCTATCTTTTGTCTTAGGAAGGCACAGTTTTTTTTCCTTTAATATATTATTTCCCTGTGACTTTATAACCGGTACCAACATGAGGGAATTTTGGGGAACACTCGTTGTAAGCCTGCAATACAGTTTTCTAAATGTCGCGATCCAAGACTATTTTAGTGTCAGTTTTATCATGGCCATGACCAAAAAACCTGACAAGAACAACTGTAGAGGAGAAGTGTATTTGGCATTCACGGTTCCAGAAGTCTCTGTCTACACCGCCAGCCAGCTCCATGGCTCTGGGCCCCAGACAGGCAGAACATCATGGCGGAAGGGTGTGGTGGAGGAAAGTGGCTCCGCCTGGGCCCACCAGGGAGCAGAGAGTTCTGCTCACCAGGGACAAAATATAAACCACCAAGTCCTGCCTTCAGGGACCCATCTCCTCCAGCCTCCCTCTACCTCCTGCAGTTACCACCGAGTTAATCCATATCAGTGGATTAATGCACTGATTCAGGTTAAGGCTCTCATAACCCCAAACACTTCTTAATTTTCTTGCATGGTCTCACACGTGGGCTCTGGGGGGACACCATGTATCCAAGCCATAACGAAGACCAAGCTGTAATTCCTCCTCAATAGAACAAGCATGGCATAAAGCTGAACAGAGCCCTGGGTTGTAAGAAGTGCCTAGAGGGTGGCCGTACAGATAGTTCAGCACATTTTCTGTATATACACAGAGTGTAAGGGGACAGAGCGCAGGTAGTGACTGTATCAGAGAGCCCGTGTTTCAGCCCACACATCAAGGAAAAAAAAAAAAAAGACGGATTTTTCTTATTTTGTTTCTATCTCTTTTGCTTCTGTGAAATTTTTGAATTTTTGTTCCCTTGAATATGGGATCCATAGTGAGTATGTTACCGGGAATTGAACCCAGGAGTGCCTTATCCCAGAGCCACATCCGCAGCCCTTTGTATGTCTTATTTTGAGACGGGGTCTCACGAAGTTGCTGAGGCTGGCCTCAAACTTGAGACAGTCTTGCCCCAGCCTCTTGAGAATCTGCGATTCCAAGTGCATGCCACCCCATCCAGCTAGAATACATTAAAAAAAAAAAAAAAAGAATCCTCAATAGAGTAATAAGAACATTTTATATCATGGAATATACCAGACCCATCAAGCTGTATTCATATAACTGTTGCATCTTAGCATATAGAAATTACAGCTTTAATTTTAATAAATGCATCAAAACCTAGGGTGCTCCTCCCTTTAGGACAAATTTAGCTTCCTGCCTTTGATGGACAAAGGAACAATAATTGCATCAGAGAAAGAAAAAGACCCCGGATTAATCTTGGTGTATGTTTTGTTTTGTTTTTTTTTTCTTTTTCCCCTTGCAAAAGAATTCATTGTTTTATTCTCTGTTTTGTCTTCCAGCGGCGGGTCCGGATTTCTCGAGAACACTCTTGAAGAGAGTCACTCTCGTCAAAGTGGGAGGGGAGGTGGTCATTGAGTGCAAGCCCAAAGCATCTCCAAAACCCGTCTACACCTGGAAAAAGGGGAAGGACCTATTAAGAGAAAATGAAAGGTACTCTCTTGAAACGTTTGGAGTCTTTGGTTAACCTGTAGGAACCTCTTGTCTGCTCGTGAGAAGTGGGGGAGGGGGGTGGTATTTATTAGCTTTACTTCGGGGCCAAATGTTAATCCAAAGGCTGATGCTCTATTAGAGAGGAGGTAAATGCTGGGTTTCCTCCTTGATATCGGTCCCGCGTAGAACCCTCTCTGCAGAAAGAGAATGCACCATTCCCTGTGGAAACTTCCGGAACTGCCTGAAGGTAAGCTTAATGTTAGCCCAACATCTCATTTGTGGATTTGCCCACTCTCTCGGCGCCTCCTACTTCCTTTGAACAGAAGTCGAATGTGACGAAGCAGTTTAATTTTTCTTTGTTATGGCACTCTTTCCAGTCTTTAGCAATCTTTCCAATATTTTAGCAATCTTTCAAATATCCATCTGTGTCTCGTTAGTTTCCTTCTTTGAGTTTATAAACATCTCTCATTCCAACCTTGACTTCTTATTATTTCGATGGCATCTTTTTGAGACAACAGGTTTTCTTCTAATACCTAAACACGTCACGCTTGTATTTTCTACCATCCATGGGCTGCATGTAGAAAGCATGTTGTTTATGTCCTTTAAATGGATGTGAGTTACCTGGAGTCTGACAGTCGGTCGTGTCCATTGGCACACATTTCCAAGGCTTTTCCTTGGCTGTCAAGAAAAAGCCTATAACGTATCCCAGACCTTTGTCTGTAATTTATGCAATTTGTTAGAAAAATGCTAATTATGCAGGAGTCTGTTTGTCACCTATAAGACAGGATTTACCAGCTGTATACATAATGATTTTAATTGGTGCTGAAGGTCAAGTACTCAAGGATGCAATAAGGATGCCTATCAAAATGTGTGTGTCTACCCTTTACACCTGTACACCTTTGAATTTGCATATACAAATTAGACCATGGCGCTGATGAGGTTGTCCTGTTTAATGAGTTTTATAAACAAACGCGGTGCGGTTTATACGGAGTGAATGCACACCCATGTTAAATGCATAAGATGCGTCCCTCTCTGATTCCTGGTGTACCCAGAAAACGGGACAGGGCTGGGGACAGAGCCGAGTTGGTAGAGTGCCTGCCGTGCATGCACAAGGCCCTGGGTTCAATCCCCAGCCCCTATAAACATTGATGTGGCTGTGTCACTGTAGGGTGCTGATTTTAAGTCCTTTGGATACAAACAAGAGTGGGATACTGGGATCCAAATGTTGGTTTCATTTCAAGTTTTCCGAGGAATCTCCATACTGCTTTCCAGAGTGGCTGCACCACTTTGCGGTCCCACCAGCAACGTAGGAGTGTGCCTTTTCCCCCACATCCTCACCGACACTTACTGTTGGCTTGTATTCTTGACAATTGCCATTCTGACTGGAGGGAGATGAAATCATAGACAAGTTTTGATTTGCATTTCTCTGAATGCGAGAGATGTCGCACACTGTTTCATATACTTGACAACCTGCCGTCTTGAACAGGGTTGTTGGCTGCTTACCTCTGCTATAGCTGAGCCATCGACACAAAGCCTGATTGAACTACCCTTGAGGAAGTAGAGTATGAGTATCAAGAATCCTACGGGAGAACGGAATTTAGTTATTTCCACCGTTTGACTCCCCACTAGCTCTTCTCTGTTCAGTTTTTTGTTCTTGATACTCTTGATTTGATTAACAGGGTTCAAATATGCTTCCACATTTACATGACACTGAAAATATAGTTAAACTTGAGGATACTCCCCTGTCATTACCCAGTTCCTGCTACTTGTCATCTCCACCTCCAATGTCACCGGGTGAGTCCCAAAATGTCAATATTAGCACCGCTTTCTCCACTTGGCTACTGTCTTCTCACGGCTCTGCTCCGCTCCTCTGCCTCACTTAAAGTGTGTTAACCAAAGAGACCCAACCAGGTAATGGAAATGCTTTCCAAAACTGGCCAGGGTGGGACCTCAAAAGGAAATGGCACAGACTTTAGTGACTGTCCCATCAAGGTAGACACCTGCCACTCAGCCATACAGAGAGGCAGGTCTGGTGACTTTCCATCTTATTTTTCCAGAGAAGCTCGATGTCAGAACTTTCTTGGAAGTTCTAATTTTTAAAAAAAAATAAAGAAATTGATTTGTTTGAGTATTTAAGGTCAGGAGACTATGGACTAGGTATAAGATGGACTTGGTCTCTGGATCAAGTTCACTCTTGGAAAGACATCAGCTCGCTCGAACATTTCACCGTTTCCAAAAAGAGTAAAAAGAAAGGATTTTGCTCCTGTTTCCTCGGGAGTGGAGAAGAAATTCTGCTATTTTTCTGCCTTTTTTTTTTTCTTATACAGAAGAAAGAAAATTAAGTGGATGAGTCAATGAAAACCATCACATCAAATCCTACACCACTGATTATTTTAGTCAGCTTTTTTTTCATCGCGGTGACCAAAAAGAATCTGACAAGAACAATTAGAGGAGGAAAAGTTGATTTGGCTCACGGTTGTAGAGGCCTAGATTGTCAGATGGCTGACTCTGTAGCTCTGGGCCCAAGGTGAGGCCGGACATCATGGCGGAAGGGCCTGGTGGAGGCCGCCGCTCCGGACACAGAGACCAGGAGAAAGAGAGTTCTGCACACCAGGAACAGAATATAAATCCTAAAGACACACTCACACACACCCAGTGACCTGCCTCCTCCAATCACACCCTACCTGCCTACAGTTGCACTCAATTAATCCACATCAAGTGGATTAATGCGCTGATGAGGTGAAGGCTCTCATGACCCAATCATCTCCCCCTCAGTACTTTCTTGGGTTGTCTCTCACATGAGGTTTTGGAGGATGCCCTAAATGCTCTTTGATGATATAAAAATCTTAAATCAAAAGCACTGGTACAGCCCTGAGAAATAAAACCTTTTAATTAAGCATCCCTTTTTGTAATATTGTCCCTGGATTCTGTTTTGAAAGACTCGGCCACACTCTAACCTATAAAAATGAGCATTATTACCAATGGTAACTCATTGTTCACAAATGAGTTTGCACTAAAAAAAAAGTATTAGAAGTAACATTTTAAAAACTCAGAAGAGTTTTTTCGTTCGTTTGGTTCTTGTTTTTTTATCCCATGATGATTTTGTAGTTAGCTCAGTGGATATAGACTCAAGAAATGCTGATTTAATGTTAACCTGTTAAATTTTTTTTAGATATATGTGGGGGTTTTTTTGTTCCTGATGTGATTTTCTCTTTGTTTAGAAATTCAACACACATTCCGGATGGCATTATCTATAGTAAGCCAAGCATGTTTTAAAAATATTTTTAACTGTAGATGGACACACAATATCTTTATTTATGTATGTTATCTATTTATTCATTTATTTATTTATTCATTCATTCATTTATTCATTCATTTATTTATTCATTTATTTATTTTTATGTGGTGCTGAGGAATGAACCCAGGGCCTCACACGTGCTAGGCAGCTGCTCTACCACTGAGCCAGGACCCCAGCCCCTAAGCCAAACATCCTAATCAAAGATGAAAAATTCGAACAATTTCCAGAGCTTTGTGTAGGGTAGGGAGCCCATCCATATCCATACCACACTTCTTGTTTTCCTGGGCCTTTACCCCGGGATCAGCGTGTAAGCAATATCAGACATGGGAACGAGAAAACCTTGCCACTGAGCCCAGGTATTTTAGTTCTCGGGACAGATGTCTAGTCACCGTGAAAACAGTTCATGTCATTTGGACGGAGCGAGCGCTTGAGTCTCCTAACTGGAAAAACGTTGATGATTTTATTTACTTTTCCTTTTTTAGACAGAAGGCCCTTGAGGCAAATAAGCCTGGAGTCTCAGCTATACGGAAAGCATCCAAATACAGAAATCGCAGAAGAATTAGTAAGAACCTAGAATCCTAGAATTGTTGAGTGGAATTGTTGAGTTGAGGAAGACCTCAACTCTAAGCTGGCTTCGGTGTGAATCCTGGGGATTCATGGCTCACTTATCTGCACAGACCTAGGACGGGCTGCTCCTGTAGGTGTGTCAGGGTTCAAGGGCTCACACAGCACCCCGCGCTGGCCCTCTGTATTTCCCAAGGAATTGCAACAGTTCCAGAGGAGATTTTCTCTTTATTTGTTGTTTTTAGATATACATGACAGTAGGTTGTATTTGGACGTATTACACATGCATGGGGTGCAACCCATTCCGATTTTGATCCCATTTTTGTGGTTGAACGTGCTGTGGAGTTACACTGGTCATGTATCTATATAAGAACACAGGAAAGTTATGTCCAATTCATCCTACTGGGTTTCCTATTACCACCCCTCTTTCTTCCCTTCATTCCCCTTTTTCCAATCCAATGAACTTCTATTCTTCCCCTCCCTTGTTATAGGTTAACATCCACGTATCAGAGAGAACATTTGGCCTTTGGTTTTTCAGAACTGGCTTATTTCACTCAGCATGATGTTCTCCAGTTCCATCCATCTACCTGCAAATGCCATGATTTCATTCTTCTTTAAGGCTGAGTAATATTCCATTGTGTATAAATACCATATTTTCTTTATCCATTCATGTGTTGAAGGGCACCTAGGCTGGTTCCATAGCTTGGCTATTGTGAATTGAGCTGCTGTAAACATTGATGTGGCTGTGTCCCTGTAGTATACTGATTCAGAGGAGTGGGATGGGATAGCTGGGTCAAATGGTGGTTCCATTCCAAGTTTTCTGAGAAATCTCCATACTGCTTTCCAGGGTGGTTGCACCAATTTGCAGTCCCACCAGCAATGTATGAGAGTACCCTTTCCCCACATCCTCACCAGCATTTGTTGTTACTTGTAGTCTTGATAGTTTCCATTCCGACTGGAGTGAGATAAAATCTCAGTGTCGTTTTGATCTGCATTTCTCTAATTGCTAGAGATGTTGAACATTTTTTTTTTCATTTACTTGTTGACCATTCTTCTTTCTTCTGTAAAGGGCCTGTTCAGTTCTTTTGCCCGTTTGTTGATTGGGTTATTTATTTTTCTGGTGTTCAATAGTTTTTTTTGAGTTCTTGGTATACCCTGGAGATTAATGCTCTATCTGAGGTGCAGGTGGGAAAGATTTTCTCCTATTCAGAAGAGACTTTCAGAGCACTGACATGCTTTGATCATGTGCTTCTCTAGACCACCCATCTTCAGGGGCATCTAGTTATCCAAGCACTAATTATGCAGAGGTAGGTCCCATGCTCATCCTTGAGGGAGTGAACGGGGCAGAGGTTTTCCTAGAGAAGTCCAGGTGCTGGCTACCAGAGGAGACAAGGCTCCCAGTGCAAAGTTCCCACAGATCCCATTTTCTTTCCAGGACTGGGATTCACACAGTGGATGACTTCCATCCTCCCTTGGTTATTTCCAATGACGTGGACCCTAATAATTGATAGATGGTGGTATTCCATTCAACTTCCACTGATTTTGGGGTTTGCTTTCTGGCGTTAACCAACAAACCTAACCCCTTCCCTTTCTACATTTGTTGGGAGTCGCCCTGGCTCCAAAGACTAACTTCCCCATCCCCCAAGAAGAGCTGTCCAATGGTGGGCCCTGCTGGCTCACCTGATCCTTCCCCACCAATTAGACTAGCCCTGCTGGCTCACCTGATCCTTCCCCACCAATCAGACTAGCCCTGCTGGCTCATCTGATCCTTACCCACCAATCAGACTAGCCCTGCTGGCTCACCTGATTCTTCCCCACCAATCAGACTAGCCCTGCTGGCTCACATGGTCCTTACCCACCAATCAGACTAGCCCTGCTGGCTCACCTGATCCTTACCCTCCAATCAAAAAGCACCCCATGCCAACTGTCAAACCGCCCCCAGCTCTATAAATATGCAGAGCTGTTCCTCAATAAATGGGCATTTGCTCCGACGGCAAGCCTTGATCGTTCTTTCAATATTAATCTATGCTCAAGTCCTCTTTTACTTCTTTTGCAAACCTGAATGTTCCTGGGGCCCCTGATATCCTTATTCTGACGTGGTTTGACGTCTTCTCATTGTTCAGATCATGCCTATTTCAATGTCTTTCTCCCTTGTCCCCAAGAATGAAAGCAGTATTCATAAGGGAATTCATAATGTCATTCATCCACATGGAAAAGGATGGTCATCATTATTGTCCTATGATACCTATAAAGAAGAAAATATCACCTTCAGTGCCCTTAGATGAGCAAGGCTGGCAAGTACATGATGTCATAGAAGAACTACTCCCCCACAGTGGTTAGTTAAAAAATATTAGCCTCGGTGCTTGGAGGGGTACGTTTAGGTGTCTGGAAAATTGATTTTGAGGAAATATCCCACTTTCTACGGAAGCCAAAGGAATGAGTGAAATGTGACTCTAGTTAACAGTGCATGAATACTCCCTTATTCTTCCTCGTGCCTGAGAATTTCTCTCCTCCCTCTCAGAGGTTAGACTAATACTTCATGTCAGGCGAAGGGCTGATAACTAGGTCTAGATATGCCACTGAACGTCTCAGAAGAGAATCTCAAATCGACAGCCTGCGTGTCACCGGCGAGGTCTCAGAAGAGCAGCCCAACTATTGTGTCCAATCGGCAAAGTCCACTTCCATTCCAAAAGCTGAGCTTTCCTTGGGGACTTGCCACCTGCTAACCCTGTGCTTGGCCCTAGGGAGAGAGAGGAAAAGAAGACGTAAACCCGGACCGCAGGATGTTCCCAGACCTACCACCAGTGGCACGCAGTGGCAGAAGAACAACAGAAAAGCCCCCATAATCCTGAGGGATGTGTTATAAAGATGAGATACGGAGCAGGAACCTTTAAAAGATGCAGGGCAGCGGAGGCCTTGGGTTTGAGGTCTTGAGAGTCTGAACTTGAGCCTGCAGACCCCCGAGAGAATCGGAGGACGGTACCCCAGGGACGACACAGCCGCGTGCATGCTGGGGAGATGGCTTTGTCTGCAGCACTGAGCGGGGTGCAGAGGTTGGGGGTGCAGAGAGGCCACCCGCAGGCAGGAGTCCTCTAGGAGAGCAATCCCAAGGAGTTGAGGGACAGCCACCTCCTGAGAGTGAAGTGGAGGGACAGACACATGGGCTGTGAAAGGCCATAAGGGACATGGGAAGGAGATGGATTGAAAAATAGAGAGGAGAAACCGAAAATGACTCACGGTGGTCCAACGTCACCAGCTGATTGATGTCGGTGTCATTTGCCACCATCATGAATATCAAAAGAACAAGTTGGGGGGCCAGGGTTGTGGCTCAGTGGCTGAGCACTGGTCTAGCACGTGCGAGGCGCTGGGTTTGATCCTCAGCACCACATAAAAATAAATACATGAAATAAAGGTATTGTGTCCCTCTACAACTAAATATATATGATATATATATATAATATATATGTATTATATACATTATATATCATCTGTATACTATATTTTAAATATATATATGTAATATACATATATATTATATACATTATATATCATTTGTATGTTATATTTTAAATATATATGTAATATACATTATAATATAATTATATCATATTATGTGTGACATTATATAATATAGTAGTCTATTATATAATATATAAATAAAAAATATATGTAATCATATATGTTAATTAACATATTAACGTATATGTTAATATATGTTAATCAGCATATTAACATATATGTTAATATATTGGGGGGAATCAGAAGGTTAATATTAACATGTTGAATTCGAGTGCCTGCAAGTAGCCATGTCACTTTAGGGAGAGGCCATTCTCGGGTCACCATGCTAGGGAAGCCTTTCCCCACCCACTGATCTGAACAGGTGAATCTCCCCGCCTGTCTCCCTGCTTTATGGATTCTGGGCTACTTCCCACCATCTCACACCGCTGTCTGTCTTCCCCACCCTCCACTCGATCAGCACGTCAGTACTGAGGACAGACGCTGGGCGCCTATATGCAGATGTGCCTGTGTGGATCGGGAGTAGCCAGTGGAAATCTAGTATCTTACCGTGGTAGCTGTGGGGATTCTGAAATGGGTCTCATGGGGCCGGAGCCAGGGCCTCAGTAGGATCCTATTCGTTCTACAGGCCTAAGGGGGGTCTGTTTCCAGCTTCTGCAGGTAACCCCCGTCCCATGGCTAGTGGCCTTTCCCCCGTCTTCCAAGCTCACAAAAGCAAATTGTCCTCTCACGGAAGGACTCTGACCCCCTTTTCTGCCTTCCTCTTCCTTCTTGGAGGACCATGGTGACCCTGGTGTGCTTTGCCACATTCTGCAACACTTGGCGTCTGCCTGGGATACAGTAAGTGCTCAGTAAATGCATGTCCAGCAGGAAGTTCACAGATGCTGCTCTGCATCGAGGGGTAGAGACACAGCTAGACTCTGTCAGTAGCTAAGAAGTCCTGGAGCCGGGCTCAAAGGTGCACGCCTAACATCCCAGCAGCTCAGGAGGCTGAGGCAGGAGGATCATGAGCTCAAAGCCAGCCTCAGCAAAAGCAAGGCCCTCCCTAAGCACCTCAGTGAGACCCTGTCTCTAAATAAAATACAAAATAGGGCTGGGGAGGGGGCTCAGGGGTCGAGTGCCCCTGAGTTCAATCCCTGGTACCTCCAAAAAAAAAAAGAAGTCATCAAGTGGAGAGATTCACCCAGAGAGTCTTGTAGAACGAGGACATCTGTGGATCAAAGAAAGGTGCCCAGGTGCCCAGGCGGACACACCGTTTTAGTCTGGCAGGGCCTGCGTGGTCCCATCTAGCTCTCTGGGAAAATATTCAACCCACCCAGGAGTAAAACTTCCCTTTTCTGTGTCTCGTCTGGAGACGTTGACACCTGCCTCTGAGGGGAAATTAGACCCTGGCCTTCACGGGCGTCTCCTCCCAAAGGCATTTGGAAGGATGTGGGAGTCCACGTAGGACCTGGTAGGAAATCCCCACCCAGGGCCGCAGGCGCCATGTTGGTGTGGAAGCCAGGTCTTGGAGGCCTGCAAGGTGGGAGGCAGAGCCGTACCTGTGATGGCAGGTGTTGGCCCCAAGGCCTGCAGTGTCCCGGTGTGGAACGGAAGCTCAGTGCCTGAGGCGTTGTGTTTCTCTTCCGGAGGCAGACTGTCTCTGTGTGTGCGCTTAATGAGAAACCTGCCCTCAGGACATCTCTTACAGTTTCTGCAGAGCTGCACAGCGCTGTTATCAGGAATTCCGCCCTGGGGAACAATTATGTTCTTGCCATAATTAGAGGCAGTTCATCTCCATAATAATGGAAATCCTGCCTCAGAGGCAAAACCACCAGTGAAAGCAACCCAAGCAAGTGTCATTGCTCCAGTTAGAATCCGTGGCCCTGTAGTGGTGGCCCTCCGTCACTTTAATTCTGCACGGGCAGTTATGGAGATGAGAGGGTCTCCCGCGCTCCACCTCCAGACCTTGAACTCTCTCCCGTGATCTCGGCTGGTGTCTCCTACAGCCCTGGATCCCATCGTTAGGGCGTTAAGCTCCCCTAAAATGCAAATTGCCAGAGTTTAGGGAGATTTGTTTTAAAAATACGTTTCCATGATACATTCTGGGGGTGACTCCCGTCCCGGGAAGATGCTGTGGGCTCACCCCTAGCCACGGCCCTTCTGAGCTGAGCGTTGTACGTCAGGTTCTGTTGTGGTCGGGGGTGAATGCGATGACCAGGCTCGGGCAGTGACCAGCTGAGACTGGCTGGTCCTCCTGTTCTCTCACCTCAGGACATATCTATGGAACCCACATAGGATTCCAAGGTCAGGCTCAGTTTGACTCAGCTTCTTTGTGGCTGTGACTAACAGACCCGACCAGCACAACTGTAGGGGAGGAAAAGTTGATTTGGGGGCTCACGGTTTCAGAGGTCTCAGTCCATGGACAGCCGTCTCCATTCCTCAGGGCTCCAGGGGAGGCAGGACTCATGGCGGAAGAGTGTGGCAGAGGGCTCACGTGGAGACCAGGGGGCAGAGAGAGACTCCACTCTCCAGATATGAATAGATACCCAAAGCCACCCCCAATGCCCACCTCCTGCAGCCACACCCACCGCTTCAGTGACCACTCAGTGAATCCCCATCAGGGGGTGAAATCACTGATTGGGTTAAGACGCTCACAACCCAACCATTTCTCCTCTGAGCCTTCTTGCACTGTCTCAGACGTGAGCTTTTGGGGGACACCTCACCTCTGCACATTACACTGGCACACACCAGGCCCTAAGTTCAGTCCTCAACCTTGGAAAAAAAATTCCAAATCCTACCTCTCCTCCAAAAAAAGATGGCTTTGGTGGAATTCTGACCTGGACCCAGGAATCTGGATTTTTGTTTTTAAGTTTCCCAGATGACTCTAATGCACGGCCAGGTATATGACAGGTGGCTTCCTGTGGACCTCCCCTGACCCACGGGACTCTGCCCGCTTTCCGACTTCACTCAAGGTCGTTCTTAGCTCCTGGGACTTGGGGTCTTTCTTTGCCCTCTTCACGCGGCCTTGTTCCCTCCTACCACAGGACATCCCTCCTGTCCTCTCGGTCGGCAGTGACTCTTTTCCAGGGCTTGACTCAAGCTCCAACAACCGCACCCCGACCCCAGGCCAAATCCAGCCCCCTCTGTGTTCCCGCAGCTCGGGAGGGAGCTGAACGTGGTCTGAAATTTTCAACAGCAGGCAATCAAAAACAAAAGCAGCGCTTTGCGACAGACACATGGAGGTTGTCTGCATGTCAGGTTCCAGTGTCTGCAAGTCAAGGTCGAAGGGATACAGTCCCACGCACTCCTGGGCGAATCGTCTGGGGCTGTTTTCACCCCACAAGAGCCGGGGGGGGACTCCTGGCACTCGAGGCCCCCAGCTCAGGACGCCCGGAACCGTGGATCATTACCCTGTCACCTCCTCTGGGCCCATCGAGGCCGTAGGGGAGTTCTGGGAT
This sequence comes from Ictidomys tridecemlineatus, assembly GCF_052094955.1. Classification (NCBI taxonomy): domain Eukaryota; kingdom Metazoa; phylum Chordata; class Mammalia; order Rodentia; family Sciuridae; genus Ictidomys; species Ictidomys tridecemlineatus. Next base: position 47,057,077 of record NC_135492.1, on the reverse strand, counting down.
CAAGTGGGATCCAAGACTTGGTAGCGTGGCATCGGGTGGAAGAAAGAGAAGAAGAATTCTCCGTAGGGAGACGCTACAGGCTCCTGGAGATGCTGTTCACGTCACCCGCGATGTCGGTGGATATGAGATAGCAGTGACCGTGACGCGGGGTCAGCTCAGCTGCCAGAAGCTCAGGGATCTCCAGCCGTTCAGTGAAGATGAGCCTCTGACACCCCTTGGCCCCTGCTGTCTTCGTGAAGGAATGGGTGGCCTGGGGGGTCCCTGGGGGGGTGGGGGTGGGGGTTCGGGTGATTTCTTCCTTTGGCTCTCGTCATGTTTCTTGGTCGCCTTGTGACCCTCGCATCCTGTGGTTCTCTGGGGTTGGGGGGAAGAAGAAGGAGCGATGATGGTCTGACTTCGGACCTAGAACCATCTGGACCCTCTGGAGAAGAGGTAAACGAGGCCCTTGGATCACCTCCTCAGAGCCTCTGTCCAGAGAAAACAGCTCTGCACCCTCGAACGGGGTTAAGGGATCCTGAAAATGTTCCAGCCAAAGTGGCCCCGTGACGAGGAGCAGTATGACAGCCAGACGGGCCACGTGCTGTGCCTGATTGATACAGGAAGGGCTGGTCACTGGGGTTCCTCTGTCCCTTTACGTGACGGGGATGATTAGGGAGGACAGGAAGGTTTCAGATGCCCCCACCTAGCTGAGGGGGTCTGGACCGGCCCCTCTTCCTGACGTCTGGCCCCGGGTTCCTTTGGAAGTTCCCAGGAAAGGTTAAAACAACAGGAGCTCCCGACGGGGTTGGAGATGCGGCGTCTCATGCACCGTTTGGAGGTTCTTTGCATTTCTGTTTTGCCTTTCATCTTTGTTTTCTCCACCAGGGCGACATGAGTGATAGGTTGTCAATTATCCGTCTTTTCAGACGATAGGAAAATCCCAACATAAAAGCGCCAGCCCACCCCACCGCCCCCCATCTCTCCCTCTTCCATGGTAAACGCCGGCTGATGGTCAGGCTCCCTCAGTGCTGACGGACCCAGCAGGGAATTCAACTTGCTTTTTAAAAACTAGCAAGTCGATGGCTCCTAGTAAACTCTTGAGCCATTAAAGCGGTCTCTTTGAGAGGAATGAGCCCTGGCTACATTGTTTATTCAATTTAATTGTAGGGAGGAAAAGAAAAAAAAAAGAAAAGAACTCATAGGGGGGAAATGGTTTGTTTGAAGTGGTTTTCACCCGTCACGAGATTGTGAATGAGTGTCCAATTAAAGAGGGGCGCACCAGGACTTGGGTAACAGGGACATCTGTTATCTTAATTAAACCAGTTACTATATAAAGGAGCTTCCGCACGCTCACGGTGTTCCAGGGGGCCCTGACCTAGAAACTCTGGGAAGCTCTGTTCTCTTGGCGGGATTCGGCTGCCGGTGGGTGTTCCCCCCATCGGTCCCCTTACACTCTAGACCTGACACAGCTCTGTGATGGACGGACCGACACCTAGGTTCATGCCCGTGGAGCCTGGAGAGAGGAAGAAACGGAAGTTCAGGATGGAAAGTGGAACAAATCAAACGAGAGGAAAAAAAAAATACCTGGTGTCCTTGGTCTCCTGACTTGGAGGGCAGGGAATAGCGCTGACCAGGAAAGAAAGGGGAAAAGTAAAGGGACCAGTCACTTTCCGACTCCATCACGGGCCGAGCACGCAGGAAGAGCATCTAAAAAACCATTTGAAAATCATTTTCAAGAAGATAAAACCCTGAGCATCAGGGATAGTCAGGGTCTTGCTCCAAGCGGACACCAATAAACCCCAGTGATTCCCATTCACCTCAAAGACAGCCTCCTGGGTTGGAGCGTCCTGCCTGGCCACGCACGTGCTCCTCTCTGACCAAATCTGCTACGTGTCAGCTTTTCGACTCAGCTGCAGTCACACTGGCTCTGCTCTTCTCTAACTGTGGATGGAGATGTGAGCGGGTACTAGCTAAATTCTGTTCCAGGAATCAGAATTTCTTTGCAGACAGAGCACAGAGCACAATTGCTGGGGATATGGTCCCTTGTGTGCAACTCCAGCTCCCCAGAGCTCCTGCTGGTTGCTGTCCCTTCAATACCTGTGGGTTAATCTTCTTTTCCAGCCACCCCAGGTTCTTCCAACAAATCCCCCCCCCTTGTACTTAAGTTAACGAACGTCTTTCGGTTGCTTGCAACCCCGAAACCTTAACTGCTTTCGGCCAACCCGTGGATCGTGCGTAACAAGATGATTCTTTCTCTCCATCTGCCAAAGAAAAATGAGAATCCCCCTCCCTGTTCATGGCCTTTGGGTCTTGATCTTGGCTCTTGCCACATTGGAGCAGGAAGACTTACTAACTGGAATATCTAAAAGCTCTGGGGAGGCAATTGGAGGCATTTGGCTTCCCAAAGGAGTTTGCATTCCATGTCGATGGTCCCCCGCCTGATTCGGCACCTCATCCAGGACGAATGGAGCTGTGTTTAAACTTACTTTGAATCATGCCGTCTACCTAATTCTAAGAAGCAGTTTAACTTTCCGGATAAAAAGTTCTCCTAAGAAAAGGTTCGCTCTCAGGGTGCTTACACCCACGGGGGAACAGGAGACAATGTTACATTAGCGAGGGGCAGGAAGACCTGGGGGGTTCCCAGCTCTACACCCCACTCCCAGGGAGGTTCTGAAATCACTCAACAGGGAGTCCTGCTGCCAACCCTGGCCTGCAGGGGGGGAGACGCATGGAACCTTCTAGAGCAGAGGAAAGAGATGGAGCTCGCTAGTCTTACACACAGCTTCCCATGTATCTTAAAGTCTTAGTGCAACACTCTTTTGGAAATTGAGACAACTTCTGTACCTTAAAAAGGGCAATATGACCAGGTGCAGTGGTGCATTCCTGTAATCCCAGTGGCTCAGGAGGCTCAGGCAGGAGGATCGTGAGTTCAAAGCCAGCCTCAGCAACAGCAAGGTGCTGAGCAACTCAGTGAGACCCTGTCTCTAAACAAAATACAAAATAGGGCTGGGGAGGTGGCTCAGTGGTTGAGGGCCCCTGAGTTCCATCCCCAGGACCCCTTTCACCATTCCCCCCAAAAAAGGCAATATTGAGGGAAAGGACTCGGGGTCACCTTTGCCACCTCTGTGGCCTTGAACAAGCCATTTAACTTCTCATCTTTAAAACAGGCTTCATAGTATAAGTGATTGTGATGCTCTGGGGAGATTTCATCAGATGGGAATGGGACTTGTAAATGGTGAACCCCTGGAGAGGTTTCATTCTGTGCATTTTTACATCTGTACAGAGATGGGATTAGACTACAGCATCCCCACTGTTGTAGAACTGGGTTTTTTTTTTTTCCTTGACAGCATTTTCCTAGATATCGTTCCACACGGAAGGATATAACATTTGCATTTTATACTTCCATTTTGAGTGGTTCAATCATATTTGCATTTTATTATTTTGTAAACTCTCTACAAATATTCATTATTGGCTCCTAAAAAAAAGAAGAAGAAACTCACTTAGAATTGCTATTTTGGCTCCTTTAATTCACAGCGACCGCATCCTGTCTCGAGGGTTCTAATGAGAACTGCGATCACGGGTGGAAGTGTCCTTGTTCAGGAACACTTGGGAGCAGAAGTTTTGGACTGGGGACATTTTTTGAGGCTTTACAGTCGTTGTAGGTACGCAATGAGATGTGGAAAGGGGACCCAAGTCTACGCAGGACAATCATTTTCTGATTCTCAGACGCCTCCCCTGACGGTCGTTTCACAGAGCATTTTTTAACGGTTGTGTAGAGAAATACAAAGCTTCACGGGGTGGAGTCTTCCACCGGTGGCGCCATGTTGGTGCGCCATGTTGGATTCTAGGGCATTTTGAACTTCAGATTTTCAGATTAGGGATGTTCAACCTGGAGCAAGTTGGGAAGTTCCAAGCCACCGTATGGCAGGCCTCTCTACCAACAGGATCACCGTTAGAGCCGTTGGAGTACCTTGGTATGAGCTACGTGTTTTCCAAACACCACGTCTAAATGGCCCCCAGACATCCCTCACTATCGCGCACATTGTACCCTTGACGGAACTGGAGCTCATCAACATGAACTAACTCGTGTCTAGACAACCAGATGACACATGGCAAAACCAGAAACGACATCTATAGATTTATTTAACTGCAGAACAACATCACCTTTGTCTTCCACTTCATGAATCCAAAACCCTAGCTCAAATGAAGATCTGGTCTCACTCTGCCTCTCGCTCCCCCCAAACATGTCTCCACTCTGCGCCCCATTTCTAGGAAGGGTCTGGGAAGGAGACCACCATCTGTCTCTCAATCTTCCCCAACAAGCAGCCTGTCCCCTCCAAGGTCCAGCTACTCCTCTTGGTGACCTGTCAGATTTGATGACCAGCTTTCACCCTCTCCTCTCAGCCTTTATAGAAGGTGTAGGCCACTTTCTGGCTTCTGAAACCCTTGCCCCTCCTGGTATCCAGGACCCTCTAGGCCTCTGGTTTGGCTTCTACCAAGTACCCAGACACCAGCCTGTTCTCAATATGTCTGTTGGGTTCTCCTCCTCTAAGCTGACCCAGGGCCTCCTGTCTGGGCCTCTGTTTGTCTCTACGTCTGACTATGTTTATCTAATCCCATAGCTCTCTAACCTGTCTGAATCCTGGGGACGTCCAAGTGTGTATTTCTGAACCAGAATTCTCCCTGGAATTTCAGCGCCTTCTATGGAACGATCTACTGATCGTCTCCCTAGGTCTCTGCTATCCATCTTAGGAATAAAGAGTCCCAAGTCTGATACATAAACGGTCTTCCCCCTCCCGGCGAGAGGAGGAGGGAGTGGCCACGCTTGGTTGGGCCTATTGATTGGGGTGACGCACGTTCTCCGAACCACCTAGAGGGGATTCATTGATTGAGTGATTCATTCATCGACTCCTTCAATGAGCTATTAATGAGTGACCATGTCGTAGGCTGAGCACTAATGCTAAGAACTTATATAGAATTTTAGAGCCCACTATCTGAGTAACCCTAAATCAAACGGATAACGGGGATTCATTTTCCTAATAATACACAGTTAACGGAGTTAATTCTCAAATTCATTCTTTTTTTTTTTTTTGTGAACGTGCCTAACCCTTTCTAACAATGGAGACTTTTTTCCCCACCTTTGGATGTCCCGTGAGATAATGACAGCGTCCCAAACCTGACCTTGAGGAGATAGAGTTGGAATTCACAAACCTTATGGGTTTGCCTGGATGTCACCCAGCCTCCTGTGTCCCCTCTGCTTGATGTCATCATGTCTGCCTGAATCTTCAGGAGACAAAGAGGATCGCCACTTGGCTGCCATGAACAGAGTCTCTTCCCTTCTCCCTCTGGGCTACGGGGAAGAAGCCATTTATGAGCATCGTCTCCCTGTGCCCACTGGGAACTGGTGGGAGATCAATGACTGCAGATGGACCGTCTGTCTGGTCTCTCTCCCCCTTTCCCCATATGAAATTGTCACTGGGTCAGATGTCTTGTCACCATAAGGTGCTGCAGGGAAATTGCAATTATATTTATCAGGGTTTTTTTTTTTTTTTTAATTTTTCCTCCGATCTGACCTTTGGATTTCAGTCTACACAGAATCTCTCCAGGTGGTTCAGAGAACATGTGTCCTGGGAGTCGATAGGGTGGACGATGCTGGGCTCCTTCTTTTTTACCGAAGGAGAAGGCCGTGCACATACTGGAGTCAGAACTGTTTAGGCCTAGGATGGACGGGTAGCAAAGACCTGGAGCTTCAATGCGCTTAATCCTGCCATGATTTCAGGATCACACCATGGAAATCTAGTCAGTCATCACAACCGCGCCATTTGGAGTTCCCTTGTATTTTCACCCTCTGTGCCTGGTCCTGATTCTGAGCTGCCCTCTCTCTCTGGACAATATGGCCTAGATTTTTTAAATCATAGCGGCTGTAGGCGCGTCAGATTCTCTCACTATTAGAACTCCCACTGTCAGGATGAAATCCGTTATCAATCTCATTTGAACCACGGTCCCACACCAAACCACCTAGGAGATGCTGAGGGGACCCGTGGCAGGGGACAGCAGGGGGGTAGGTTCTCCGGCACTTGCCACCTCGTTTTAATATTGGCTAAAGCAGAAACGATCAAGAAAGCAAATCTGCCATGAAAAAAAAATCTTGTAAAACATTCCAGTGTTAAATGGGCCATTTAAAAAAAACGGTAGGCAGAGGGACAGCCAGGTGCTCCCGGAACTCCACGAGTTGAAGTTTAAAAGTCACAGCTAATGAGCAGGATGAGATGCAAAATCAGCCTTAAAGATAAAATATTCCCCGGGACTCAGGGCTAAAATGCACATGAATCTTGTTTATGAGGGTGACGGAGCTAGCAGCCGGGTCCATGGTATTGGCACGTGTCCGGAGGAGTTGATGAGGGCCTCTTGCTGATTTCGGGTGACAGACACAGATCCAGGTGTCTGCCCTCTGCTTCTCCGAGTTCCACGTTTTAGGTCCGCCGTGTAAGTCAGATCCGACGTTTCTGCTCTTTCTGAACCTGGAGTATTTCTCCTAGCCTGATGTCCTCAAGGTTCGTCCGTGTAGTGACAAATGGCAGAAGGTCCTTCTTCTCTGTGGATGCGTAATATCTCATGGCAGATCTGTGTCCCGATTTCTTCATCCACTCGCTCATCCACAGACACTGGCTTTACCTCGGTTATTGGGAATAACGCTGCTAGGAACTGGGGGGGGGGGGTGCCTGTGTGTCCTTGGGATGCTGATTTCGTTTCTTTGGGAGGCACACCCGGAAGGAGGATTGCTGAATCGCGGGACAGTTGGGATTTTTGTGTGTTGGCTTTTGTTCATTTATTTATTTATTTGTTTTGAGGGCCTTGGACGCTCTTTTCCGTCCTGTTTATATCTCCACCAGCAGTGAACAATGATTCCCTTTTCCCCACACCCTGGCCAACACGGGTCCTTCTCATGACGCCCATTCTAGCAGGTTGGAGGTGACATCTCTTTGCAGTCCTCTGTCAGTGACGCTGAGTGTCTTTCCTGTGAAAGAACTCTGACCATTTTCCTGTCTTCTTTGGGGGAAGTATCTATGCAAACCTCTGGTCCATTTTTCAACCACATTGTTATCATCCTTATTATTTTCACAGTCGGCTTCTGTGAGTTCCCTGTGTATTTTTGGACACTAACCACCTTTCAGGTGGATGGCTGAAGAATATGTTTTCCCATTCTGTAAGTCGCCTTTATACTCAGTTGATTCTTTTTCTGTGCCAAAAAAAAAAAAAAAAAAAACTGCTTATTTCAAAGTAATCCCTCTTGTTTCTTTTTGCTCTTGCCACCTGTGCTTTTAGTATTATATCCCCCCCCAAAAAAAAATCATTGCCAAAAAAACAATTTCAAGGAGATTTATCCCCATGTTTTCTTTTAGGAGTTTTACATTGAAGTCTTCAATCAATTTTGAGTTAAATGTTCTATATGATGTAAGACAAAGGTCCAATTTGGCACTTTGCATGGGGAGATACGTTTTTCCTGGCACCCCGTATTGAAAGACTGCCTCTCTCTGTTGCTCTCAGGGCCCTTGTCCAAGATGAGCTCACTAAACATGCATTGTTAGTCTCTGGGATTTCTGTTGTGTTTCACTGGTCTATGCCTGTTTGGGTACTGCTGTGATTACTGCAGTTTTACATATAGCAGGACATTAGCGAGAGTGGGGTCTCCAACTTTGATATTTGTGCCTGAGATCGCTTTCTCTGTTCAGGGTCTTTCTATTCTTCCTTCATACAAGATTCAAGAGTATTTCTCTTTTTCTATTTCTGTGTAAAATGCCACTGGAATTTGGATGGGGATGACATTGAATCTGTGGATCCCTTTGAGCCCGACAGATATTCTGACATCATCGATTCTCCCTCCAGTCTACGAACATGGTATATCTACTTCTGTCATCCTTAATTTCCTCCAGGAATGTTTTAAATAGTTTTCTAAGCATAGATCTTTGACTTGACTTGGTTAAATTCATTCCTGGATAACTTTTTTTTCTTTTTGATGTTATTGTAAACAGAGTTGTTTTGTTGATTTCTTTTTCCCACAATTCAGATTGGTATAGAAATGCAACTGATTATTCCTCGTGGATTTTGGATCCCGTAACTTTACTGAATTTGTTTATTCATTATAACCGCTTTTTTGTGGCACCGTTAGGGTCTTCTGTATATTTAAGACCATGTCATCCACAAATAGAGAGATCTTTCTTTGCTCTTTGGACACTCTTTATTTATTTGATTGTATTGTTTTTCATTTGTTTGTTTTTCGACTAATTACTACAATTGGAACTTCAGTGCTACATCAAACAGAAGTGGTGAGGGTGAGGATCCTGGTCTTATTTTGGGGTCTTGGGAGGAAAAAGCTATCAGCCTTTGACTGTTGAGTGTGATGCTGGCTGAGGGCTTATCCCAGAGAGCCTTTATTAGGTTGGAGGTGCATTCTGAGATACTGCTTCTGTGATAATCCATCAATACTAATATTGACCCCTAAAGAGCAGAGATCTCACCACAGTCTGCAAGAAATCCACCTCCAGATGTTCAAACCCTCATCTCTTTGAACTTGACTTCGTGTTCACCCACCAATCTCTTGACTCTGTTACGGCTTTTCTAATGGATGTCTTATGAAATTCTGTCTCTCATGGGGTGGTGCTGCATTTTAAGGGTATGTGTGTCTTTATCGTGTACAAACGTGCCCCCTTGTAGAAGAGTGAAGCCCAGATATCAGGCCATGAAAATTCACGGGCGCAACTCAGACGACTGAGTTCTCATCGCAGCCACAAACCAGCAACTTCCCTAGCTACTGCTGTCATGGGCTGCTCTTCGACTTTAGCATAAACAACTTGCGATTTTTTTTTTAATTAGCTCTGTCACCACTCCCCTAGTGGAACTGTGCATGATAAAAAGAAGACAGAGTCTACCTCAAGAGCATAGAAAATGAGAGCATTGTAATCCAACCCAGAAACCAAGAATTCCCTCAAACAGCAGAATCCCAGGCTGCAGAAAGACTTCGAGCTGGGAAAAGCAGGGGTGGTTTCCTAAAAGAGGCCTCACCGGCCAGACGCAGTGACCCACGCCTGTCATCCCAGCTGCACGGGAGGCTGAGGCAGGAGGATCCTGAATTCAAAGCCAGCCTCAGCCAAAGGGAGGCCCTAAGCAACTCAGTGAGACCCTGTCTCTACATAAAATATAAAACAGGGCTGGGGATATGGCTCAGCAGTGGAGTGCCCCTTAAGTTCATTCCTGGTACCCCAAGAAAAACAAAATTAAAAAGGGGCCTCACCTAAGAGTCACCTTGCATGGTAAATAAGCAGTACCTTGATGAAGGGATGTATTCTCCAACCATTGTGTGACTACAGCAGGACCCTGCAGCTCAACCTAGGGAGTCTTGACTTTATAAAATTCTAGATTCTTCCGTAAATTCAGAGCACCTAGCATGAAACGGAAACAGCCACAGCATTAACTAGTTCTCTAGCCTAAACAACAGTGGGCAAAACTGTCCCCCAGGGAAGAGAAGGGTCAATAATCATCTGAGGATCCCCAGACACACCAAGACACACATATCAGGTGAATAGCCGAGAAACTTAAATCAGGGCTCTCTATGCCAGTCTTTCCCGGACCATGCTGAGTAAAATACGGAAGCTGCTGAGGTCAGCCATCCACGATTTCTTTGTGCATGAGAATAAATGCCATTATAGGAAATGACAGCAATATCTTGACCCCAAGAAAAGAACAGAAGGCGTTGACGTCCTTTTAGGTCAAATTAGCAGCTCGGTGGGGGGAAGGGGGCACCTGTTAAATAGAGTGGGATAATATTTTCAGAGCAGATTTTTTTCAGAAGGTAATACTTGCACTTACATCCAAGGCCTCGACAGAGTGAAAAGCGCTGTAGAAATGTAAATACCTAATCCTGTCTCAGTATTTGTGGAGTTCTTCCGAGTGGCCGTGACCTTGAAAACCCTTTGCACATGGATCCCTCTTCGACATACGGTGTGGAAAGCATCCAGGAGCTAAACCTTGGATTTAGAGTAAGGTGTATTCAATCTCATTAGAAATTTTTTTTTTTCCCAAAGGCTTAGGCCGAGGTTTATTTAGGAAGTAGATATGCATTCAGTGGGAGTAGATATGCATTCAGTGGTAGCAGATATGCATTCAGTGGGAGCAGATACGCATTCAGTGGGAGCAGATACGCATTCAGTGGGAGCAGATACGCATTCAGTGGGAGCAGATACGCATTCAGTGGGAGCAGATATGCATTCAGTGGGAGCAGATATGCATTCAGTGGGAGCAGATATGCATTCAGTGGGAGCAGATATGCATTCAGTGGGAGCAGATACGCATTCAGTGGGAGCAGATATGCATTCAGTGGGAGCAGATATGCATTCAGTGGGAGCAGATATGCATTCAGTGGGAGTAGATATGCATTCTTGAGAGTGAGAAGCGCCTCCCTGGGTGGAGGTTCTGTATTTACAGAGGGGCTGGACGGGACATGGAGCTGGGGTGGACACCGGTTTTCCCTGGACTTGTGCATTGCCCTAGTGGTACCAGGGAATGGGTCAAGGGCCTTCACTCAGGAGCTGCAAAAATGCTCTTAGTGCTTTTTGCATTTCAATGGCTCATGACTATTTTCGGTTTTTGTTTCGTTTTGTTTTGTTTGTTTTGGGTACCAGGGATTGAACTCAGGGGCACTCAACCACTGAGCCACATCCCCAGCCCTATTTTGTATTTTATTGAGAGACAGGGTCTCATGGAGTTGCTTAGTGCCTCACTGTTGCTGAGGCTGACCTTGAGATCCTCCTGCCTCAGCCTCCCAAGCCACTGGGATTACAGGCGTGGGCCACTGCACCTGGCTCATGGGTATTTCTGTATCTCTCTGTATATCTGTATATACTATATATCTCTGTATATACTCTGTATCTCTCTTCTCTCTTTATCCCAAATCCCTACCTCCTCCCTGTCCCCGGACTTTAATCTCTTAAGGGAACTTAATTCTTAAAGGGTACAGAAGGAGGAAGTTCTGTCTTTCCTATCATTATTTTTAAAATATAAATCATTTCCTTATCCTTCGACGGAATACCTAATCCGTCCCACAAATTAACTGAGGGAGCAGTTCCTTTATTCTCGAAGCCATGTTCGTTTGTGACTGATTTTATCAAAAAGAAATCTTTTAGTTCATCGGAAACAGGGATTTGGGAATCCTCTAAAGATCCTCTGGTTTCTTCCGGAGACAAATTCTCCCAAACACCTTTAACACCTATTAAGTCTTTGTCTCACTCGGCGGGAGAGATGGCTGTCAGTTGAGAGGGAATTTATAAGAAAAATGTTAAAAACCAGCTTAAATAACTTTCGAGTGCTATTTAACTCTGGTACAACTTCAATGGAAATATTTCAAGTCAGCATTTCAAATTCAGCTGCCAAGAGTCAGGTAATATTTCCTGGACTCAATCATACAGGCATGAAACACTGCAGCTCTATCTTCAAAGTCCTTTGAAAATCTGTCTCATGATATCTCGAGAAGGAGATATTCCAAAACGAAATGAAGAACTTCATTTTCAGCTGAATTTCTTTTTCCCCCCCACATCTGTCACCTTCTTAGGTGTGGGTTCTGAATGTTAAAATATTTCTTTTTTGAACCGGCGGAGATTGTAGAAGGCTACATCCCTAGAGAAAATTGGTTTTGAGATAATGCTCCAAAAAAAAAAAAAAAAAACTTTTGTCGGAGTGTGCAGTTGTCACTTTGGTTCAGTCAAACCAGGGGAATGTAACGTGTGATAATGACTTACACCCCTTTAAAAAATAGAGCCCTTTCTCTCTTAGTCACCAATATTTCAGAGGTCTATAGGCGTGGACAGTCGCCAGACCTTATAGCCAAGTATCTTGTTTTGTTTCGTTGTTACTATGCTGTTTCTCTCGAAAACAAATAAATACTTGAGACAGCTTACTGTCTCTGTAACTGATACACGTTATAGAGAATATGTCGGTTGCAATAAAACATTTAGACCATGTAGAAAAAGAGGATAGTACATTAATAATGATTTCACTCATAATATTTTGAGTTTCTTAGAGCCTGAAGGGAAATCAATGATCTAGTGAAGTTTATTATCTGAAAAAAAAATTCTTGAGGCAAGGTAACGTCCTCCTGATATTAAATTATGAATTAAATAGATTACTTGGGCTCCATAGCAGATCGATGGCCGTATGGGCCCCTGTTTTTTATGCCTGCCTGTGTACATGCCCTGGGGTGGTGTGTTCTCACGTTGACTTTGGATTTGAGTAGGTGACTCGCTTTGGCCGATGAAATGGTAGCAAAACTGATGCAGGAAAATGCTTTAAAAATCTCTTGCTTTTGGAACTTGCTCCTTCCTGCTTTCCAAACCCTGCCACTACTACCATGCAGTCAAGGGAAGTTGACTGAGTGAGAAGATGACACATGGTCCATTTACCTCTGTCACCTTAACCATTGCCTAGCTGAAAACATAAAATCATGAGCAATAGAAAGTCTCATTTTAAGAAACTGAGTTTGGGGGATGTTTGTTACACAGCAGGAACTCACTGATACAATACAAGGAGTATTTATTTGCATAATGGACTGTGTCTTACAGTGTAGATTTAGCACCTGATGACCCTGAACAGCATACTGTACATAAAAATAAAATACACACTGCATTGATCTCAGTGCCCACTCTATAAAATGTGATCAAATTCCTGGTGGAGATGGCATAGCCAGCCCCAAACCAAACCGCCTTGTCATTAGAAAATAGCCACCTTTCTAGTCATGCCTTTGACCTTATGGGAAGTCCCCTTGAGTTCCATCCATCCTGTTCCCGTGGATCACACAATGTCCTCGGCTTCTCTCTTCATAGACGGTGTTGATTCTTTTCCCACATCCCCTGTCGCCTGGTGTAAACCTGGAGATAGGAGATAGGAGAATGTCTGTCTTCTAACATTTCGAGACTCTTACAGAAAAGCAATCTCAGATGTCTCGTGAGCCATTCCAAGGGCTAGCTTATAACCCAACTTCAAAAGATTGTAACCATGCATAAGGACTTTCATACATTTTTTAAAAACCTTAAGAAATATAATTCTTCGCAAAACTCTCTATTAGCGGAGGTGTTGGTGGCAGAAGATCATTCACCATTAGAATTTTCTTGGAGAAAAGTCAAAACAAGAATCAGATGAGATTAACATAGATTATGATTTGGGGGAAGAGTGATACTAGAGATTGAACTCAGGGACACTCGACCACGGAGCCCCATCCCCAGCCCTATTTTGTATTGTATTGAGAGACAGGGTCTCACTGAGTTGCTGAGTGCCTCGCTCGATTGCTGAGGCTGGCTTTGAACTCGAGATCCTCCTGCCTCAGCCTCCCAAGCCATTGGGATTACAGGCGTGCGCCATCACACCCAGCAACATAAATGGCTTTCAAGGTCCAGAGACTCAACAGTTCTTGACATCCAAATGACATCTTTCACTTTTTGTGTCTTAGATTTTCAAATGTCATTCAAGGGACATTTTTGGAGTCCCCTCACTCTAGCATTCATCAGCACTGAGTAGAATAGGGTCACCCCCTCCATCATCTAGATGCCCTATATCTATTAATGCAGCCTAAAAATCACATGCACATTTTTAACAATCTCATCATCCCATTGAGCTTAAAGTCACCTAAAAGTTTTTGCGATTCATTTTCTTACTATTTTTGTAGTCGAGACCCTGCCATGAGCCCATTTCTTTCTCTATCTAGATTTCACTCTTGGGCTCTCGGTTTTGCTCAGTTAATTCTTCCTTTGGCTTCAGACCTCAATTGTATCATTACTTACTTAGACTCCATTCCCCCTTTTTATAGGTTCTTATAACACCATGAACTTCTCCGTTATAACAGCTATTATGATATCATTTTACAGGGACACCTAAGACGGGATGGCTTCAGGTTGATCTAGGAATAAAAATCTACGTTTCCTACAACGTGACCTAGCCTGAGCCTCCACAGACTCACCTCTTACCCTTGCACCCCACCCCTGCAACTAGGATTCCTTCTGCTCCAGCAACACACACATCTGGCTATTGCCTGGGGGCCTCTGCTCTTGATCTTCTTTCATCTTTGCAGGGATGCCTGCATCTCATCCATTTCATCTTAGCTCAGATAATACCTTATCAAAGAGAGGGTTGCCATGATTAACGTAGAGAAATCCGTCTATCCTCCCCAATGGACCCCCAGCAAAACTCCGTCTCTATCACGAGTCTGTACCGTTTTGCTTAACAGGTACTGCTAAGTGATCACTTTCTTATCTTTACATTATCGTCTCTCTCTCTCTCTCTCTCTCTCTCTCTCTCTCTCTTAAATAGAAGCTTGTGGAGACCACAGACATTAGTTGACTTCTTTACGACTAGATTCATAGTGCCCAGAAATGTGCTGATCCCACAGGAGATGCACAAGAAATATTTGTTAAGGCCACGTGTGCTGGCTCACGCCTGTCATCCCAGCGGCTCGGGAGGCTGAGGCAGGAGGATCGTGAGTTCCAAGCCTGCCTCAGCCACAGTGGGGCACTCAGCAACTAAGGGAGACCCTGTCTCTAAATAAAATTCAAAATAGGGCTGGGGAGGGGGCTCCGTGGTCCAGTGACCCTGAGTTCAATCCCAAGTACCTCCCCCAAAACAGAAATGTTTGTTAAATTGGTGAATGAAGAACACTCTTAGACAGAATCAGTGGTCTCTCCCAATAGATGTCAAGCTCCACGAGGGAGGGATTCATCAGTGTGTTTCTCCAGTACATCATCCGACACATATTACATTCTTAATATATGTCTATTTAATTCACAAAATGCTACACTATCACCTTCCCGGAGATGTTTCTATTTCTCCCTGTAAAAATAGCCCCTTATGTTATGTTCAAATCCTGACTGATCAACCCACACTGTGAGCTTTCCTTTTAACTTTGTGTCTTCAGGAGAAGCAATGAGCACATGGCCCAAGTCATCAGCAATGCCATTGGTGAGATCTGGCACCATCAACCCCAGATCTAAATTAAAAAAAAAAAAAATAGACCAGAATAGCAAGTTTACTGGGGCTCACCATCAGTGATGAACATCTGATAGGAATAAATCAGACTTCAAATGATATTCACTTCCCACCAAGTTGCTTTGCAAAGGTGTCGATCCTTCTCTTCATCATCCTTGAAGAATCTGGAAGTTGGAGATGAAACTCTGGCCCGAGGGAAGGAATGTTCAAAGTTTCTCTCGCTTTATGGATCCTCCAAATCCCTCCGGGAAACTTCATAAAATGCAAACTCTGATGTATAAGGTCTGGGCTGGGGCCTGAGATTCTATGGGGATTTTGATGTTGTTGCTGCTTTGTTCTGTTTTACAAGCTCCCGTGCGTCACAGGGCTACTGATCTACGGAGCAAACTTTGAGCATGGAGCTAGATGACTCTGGCTAATAATAATAAACCCCTAAGTTCATGTGAATACAGCCCTTTGTGGTTTTTAAAGCACTTGTTTTTAAATTAACTTTTTTTTTAATTACGACAAAGCTCCTATGCTTTAAAGATGATAAAACTTGAAAAAGGTTTTTTTTTTTTTCTAAAAGTTGTTTTAGAAAAGTTACCACTTACCTTCTTCAGCGCCCAGTTCACAGCACAAGTGGAGACTTCTCCGTATCTCTCACTCCAGGAATAGTGATTGTGCCACACACAGCATTACGTCACCTGTCTGGGCCACCTCCGTCCCCTCCTGCCCAATGAATTTCTTGTCCTTCTAGTCACATCAGACCCTGCTCAAGTGGGTGAGGGTCCAAGAGTGAGTGTGACTGAGGTCCTACTATTTTTATTAGGGTGGGGTACCAGAGATTGAACTCAATCACTGAGCCACGTCCCCAGCCCTAATGCATATTTTATTTAGAGACAGGGTCTCACTGAGCTGCTTAGCGCCTTGCTTTTGCTGAGGCTGGCTTTGAACTTTCGATCCTCCTGATTGTTTTTTGAGCTGTAAAAATGACCTATGGTTCTATTAAAGGGTGCCATGCTTTAATAAGTGAACTTGGAGATGGAAGTGCATCACCTTCTACCTGCTGAGCCCATCACCCCCACCACCAGCAACTTCTTGTCACACTGTTGGGGTCACTGCACGCCCGCCTGCCTGCACCCTCCCGCATGCCCCCTTCCTCACACCCACCCTGTCAGTACCTATTTCTCCTCCTAAGCAGGGCTGCGTGTTGGCCATCTTGCCCAGTCTTGCCTCAGCTCAACCCTTCTTCATTTTTCCTCCAGCAGCACCCAGTAGCACCTTCTTTGGTGACAGGCTTACCCTATCTCTGATCTGTGGAGGTCCCATAGGGCACCCACTCGTCACAGGTGGCTACTGAGCACCTCAAAGTTGGCGACAGCAACCGAGGGCTGCCAGTTGGATCTTGCTGAATTTTAAGCAGCTGTGCACCTGCCTGGCAGCCACCTCTCAGGTACCAGACCTCTAGACCCTCCCAGGAGCTTCCTGTCCTGGTTGCCTCCATTTCCATCTTGCACTGGAATTTATTTGTCTCGCTTATTTACCAGCGCATCTTTCTAGAATGCAAATATGATGGTGTGGCTCCCATCGGTTAAGTTCTATCCACAGATGAGATAAGATAAATAAAGATGAGATGAGTCTCACTGTGAAGGCTCTGACTTTTTTTTTTATTGTGAGACAGGGTTTTGCTGAGTTTCCCAGGCTGGCCTCAAACTTAGGATCCTCCTGCCTCAGCCTCCTCTGTAGCTGGAGTTGCAGGAGTGAGTCAGCACACCTGGCACAATACCTATTTTCTATTTGACTTATTTTCTTACCTTTAACAGCTACTATAAATCCTAGTTGCATGAATTTGGTATTGGATTCTTTTCCCCATAGATGAGTGATATTCTGACTTTAGTTTCAGTTATACAAGTAAAAGGCATGGGGGTCGGGGTTTGTAGCTCATGAGTTAGACACAGGGTTTGATCCTCAGCACCATATAAAAATAAATAAAATAAAGGTATTGTGTTCATCTACAACTAAAAATGTTATTAAAAAAAAAAAAGCATTGAGGCTTCTTTACGAAGACTGTTTCAAGCAGCCAAATTGTTTTTCCTTCTGCTAAAATTCCCAAGTCTATGACTACACAGGGACACAGTCATCAATTTTTTTTGGTGGGGGCAGTAAACAGGGATTGAACTCAGGGGCACTCGACCACGGAGCCACCTCCCCAGCCTTCTTTTGTATCTTATTTAGAGACAGGGTCTCACTGAGTGGCTTAGCGCCTCGCTTTTGCCGAGGCTGGCCTTGAACTCACAATCCTCCTGCCTCAGCCTCCCGAGCCCCTGGGATGACAGCGTGCGCCACCACACCCAGCTCACAGTCATCAACTTTTAATACCAGGAAACACTAAGTCCAGCCTCCTCATTTTTCAGAAGAGGAAACTGTACAACTCTCCAGTGATGGATCAGTAGGGAGGGGGATATGCAAATGGACATATCCTAAAAGCCAAAGTCTAGAAGGAAATACATCATATTTTTTTAAGATCTTTGGTGTTTTTTGTTTGTTTGTTTGTTTGTTTTTTTGTGGTACTGGGTATCATCTTAGACAAGCACCTACCATGGAGCCACCCAGCCCCAGCCCCTAGAATAATAATCTTTCGATGTGGCAATGGCATAAAATGAACAGAACTTTGGAAGAAAAGTGCCAAACAGAAGACCTGCAAGGTACTAGTGCAGCAAGGGAAGACTGGTCCAAGATACATCCTCCCCAGGAGACCCCCTTGCCGGCACCAGATGATGGGAAAGCGGAAGCCGGCTGGCCACGCTGGGCGGCTCAGACTACACCCCGGAGCTCTGGCCAAAGACCCCAGCCAGACCTCCAGAAGCTCCAGGGCACTTATGGCCCCGCGCCTCCTTACCAGTCTAACCACGGCATCTCAGTGTAGCAGGCAGCATGGAGATCAGTCACTTTGTGGTTTAAGAAAACTGGGTTATGAGTCATAACTCAGAGTGAAAAAAGAAAGAGAGGAGGGGAGAGCGGGGAGGGAAAGGAGGAGAGAAGAGATAAGACAATTCACTTATCTGTGTTTCATTTGCATAATGAAAGGATCTCAAATCTCTGGGGACAGCAGAATCCTCTTTAGGACACAGAAATCTTACATGATAAAAATAGATTCCAGCCCAGCATGGCGGCGCACACCTGCAATCCCAGCGACTCAGGAGGCTGAGGCAGGAGGATCAGGAATTTGAGGGCAGCCTGGGGCAACTTAGTGACACCTTGCCTTAAAATAAAAAAGGGGGGGTAGGGCATGGCTGGGGTGTAGCTCAGTGGTAAAGCACCTCTGTGTATTTTTTTTTCCCAAAATACTTATTTCAGGGGAGTTTGGTTTTTTTAGTGGCAATGGTTTTGATGAGCTTTCTCTTAAAAGTTACAAAAGCTGGGCTACCTTTTCTGCCTCCTGGTGTGTCCGTTAGAGCAGGTGGATCGCCTGTCTTTGAACCGTGGCCAGATTCAGCTGAAGTTGGGGGGGGGTGGAATGTGCCTTATCTCCACCGCCTGTGCCTTCGGGCTGCTGCTCAGATGGTATCAGCTGGAACAAATAAGCTGAGATTGCATTTGCTGTTTTTTTCTGTGCTAATCTTCAGAACGGTTCCAAAAATGGTTTGTCAGCAGCCGAAGGGAGCCCAGGATCTGTGGGCATGTACATATTTCTCCTCACAGGAAAATCACTTTTTAAGTTCCTTGTAAGTTGATTACAATGTGCTCTTTCTTTCCCCCCCTTAAAAGGAAGATGAGATCCTCAATTTATCATTCTCAGCCTCCAAGGATGGGCCTCCCCACTGAGGGAAAGAGCCAACTAAATGTAGCTGGGGTATAATTCCTCCAAAGGCTATCGCCACGTGAACAAATTGAGCTGCAGAACGTGCCGGTTACCTGGGAATCTCCCTGGTTCAGTGGATGAACTTGACCCTCCGGAAGTCCTCCAGTCATTCTTGCCTGCATTTTCTGAAAAACAGAAGTAGCCTCCCCAGATAAAAGGCTGAACTCTGAATAATTCTAGGGCAGGGAGACGCTTTCTGTGCTCAGGCACTAAAAGTGTCTCACACGATCAAGGTCAGTTTGGGTGTGCTATATTTATGTAAGTGACTTCTCACCGAACAGGGTTCCAACAGCACCACCACCGCCACAGAACAAACTTGTTTGTGGTCCCTGTGAGTCATTACCAGCCTAGGTTTTAAATGCAGGGAGGAAAAGGGTGTTACTGCAGGCACAAGGTTGTGGTCTGGTGAGGAGGCGGACACAGTGGTGGGCTGGGGTGAGCACCAGCACCCACATTGACCCTCTTCTTTTGCTTTCTGACTCATCTGATTGACACTTGGATATTGTTTGCATATATCATCTCACCAGCAGGACTGTGTGGGTATCACAGCTCTTGGTGTTGCAGATGGAAGAAATCCAATGCAAGGGATTTGTCTACACGACTTTATAGAAGTCTAATCGGCATACCTTAAAATTCACCTATTTTAAGTGAACAACTCAATACCTGCTAGTAAACCTATTGTTTTGCAGTTTTCATTATCCCATTTAAACAACATTTACCTCATCCTTCCAAAGAAATCTTCTGGCTTATATATCTAAGCCTTCCAGGTATTTGGTCTTTGGGGGTTAGGAAATATCATCAGACTTGAATTTCTATTAGTTTCATTCTCAGGAAAACTCTTCCTTGGTATGATTCCAGCAGAGAATATAGACCTGTTTTTCCCCAATCTTTGAATCAACATCTTGGGATGACGTCAGTTGATGCTGATTGGCTGAGACTAGGTCACATGCCCAACTCTGCACCAATCCATTTAACCAAGAGCATGCGATGCTCTCCCATTGGATGCTCCAGAGTCACATGAGCACACTGGGTAGCCAGAGGATGGTATTTGTGGTCTGAGTGGGAAGGTCTGACTTCCCACAGGGAATTAAGTCATTTGTATTGTCCCTAGACAAAGAGGAATGGCTAGATTCTTTGCAGGTCATAGAGTAGATATTGACCGTACAGGAGAACCTTGGTGTGGCTTCTTTCAAGTCCCCTCTAGTGGTTGTCACAGAGGTGTATACCAAGTGCTCAGGAAATTTCTGTCTTGACTATGGATAGAGTAAAGCTGAGAGCAGACCAAAAATGAAGGACACTGTATTCCTTAATCTTGTGGAAGGCTACAAGAATTAGGAAGATGATTGACATTCTTGAGAGCTACTACTATGGGGCTCATCTGAGGGGCACTTGGAAATACGGTGGTCAGGGAAGGGCCAGATGGGTGTCACAACTCAAAAAAGAAGTTACAACCAGTCTTTCCTTATGCAGAACATAGAAATTATTTTTCCACCGTTCTTAATATCCTTTCCTAAGATAAATAACTCTAGTGAAGAACTAGGTGTTGATTTAGTGATTTGGTGGTGTTACATAAGCCGGCAAAGAACCTCACACATTGTAATTTCATTTAAAAAAATTGTTTTTTCAAATGATATGATTCTGTACACATAGCATAAAACCACAAATGAAATTCCAGAATCTTTGGACTCAATAATTCAGTAGCAATGGATACCTTAACGTATATGCTTTATAGAAAGAAATAGAGTTGGAAATTGCAAAGGAACCATTCATAATTTAAAAGCAAATTTTCTCCTTAATTTTGTAAGAGCAATACGGTTCCTGGCAAATTTTGAACCCAGAGAAACTTTATTTTCTACTGACTTTCAAAGTTTTCTTTCTCCACAGGAACTTTCAAGAATGGCAGGATTTTCTTTTTCTTATCCTTAACTTCGAGGTGACTATTAAGATGCTATAAAAATTTGCAGATGAGGTTGTAAATAGGCACAATGAAAGCATTAATTCTCTTGGTCACTTTTCTAAAGTGCACTTTATATTTTTTCCAGAGATAAGATAATAAGAAATAAACCTGAAGAGTTTTATTAAAAAGTCCAGTTTCCTATTTTCCAAGCACAGTGGTATAATTATGGCTCCAATTTATGGCATATTTTGTAGGATTGCTGATTAATTATACAGACCTCCTGATGTTTTATAGTCTTTTCAACTTTGTTTCCCTCTGCTATTTGACCACTACAAAGTGAATATATTTAAATCACTTATTACTCAGGTTACCTCATTTTTTTAAAAAAAATGAATTTACTATTAATATCAGTTTTCTCATAAATCACTATGACTCAGAAATGTTGGTCCTTGTGCTCTTTAATTTTGGACCTTACCCTCCTTCTCTCTCTCTCTCTCTCTCTCTCTCTCTCTCTCTCTCTCTCTCTCTCTCTGTCACACACACACACACACACACACACACTCACACACTCACACACTTTCCTAGGCACACCCACACTGAGCAGAAAGCTACTAATACATTCCTTATTCTCTGCACAAGACAAACTTGCCTAAATTCTGCATTACTTACCCTGAAATGTTGGACACAGCAACAAAGCATGTTTTTTTGTTGGAGATAATTCTAAGCGGTCTCATTTTTTTTAAACGATCACAGAGATCTGATTTGCATAGTTTGGTGATTTCTTTAGAAACCGTTGTAGCACGTTTCGTTCATTGCCTAAGACTATCAATGTTTTCAGGATTACTTTAATTCTTTTTCATCATTCTTTTGAGTTGAATGTCTACACAAAGCCTCATTTGCAAGGTTTGCCAAGTGTGATTTGCTGATTATTAAAGAAGGATTTTTCTAGAAATTTCTCTCCTGTGTACAGACAGGGCGAGCATGTTTAAGACAACATCCTGTTCTTTTCTTCGCTTTAAGTAAGATTCACAAGGATCTGCTCTCTTCAAGTCCCCCCTCCCCATATCCTTCTCAAAGTTCATTTATCATCGGCATATCCAAATGACCATCATCTGCTGCTTGACCAAGACACTTTCAAAAATAGGAGCTCTCTGCTTCTTTCTTAAGCTCTTTGCTTTTTCTGTCATTTTCTTCTCCTTGGAATTAGGAAAAGGTCCTTGTAGATTTGGGCTGTTAAATAGGAGAGGATCCATCTATCAAGCCTTTAACCGTTCCGTCGTCATGAGAATTATTTATTGAAACCCATTACCTGTGTGACTTCACGGTTCTTTTTAGATGGTTTGTCTGAAAAGAATAAAGACTCTCCCTTGAAAAGAAATAGCTTTCTTTGCCATCGAGGGAGAAAAGAAAAAAAGTTGGGTATAATAGTTGAGAGAAGAGAGGAAGGAGAATCTTTGCAAGGACTTGGCTTAATCATGGAAATTGCCCTTGTGCAAAACCAACCTGAAGGTACAGGAATGATTTCCCTGGGAAGAGAAAACTCAGGTATTAACTTCAGCACATACAGTCATTTCTTGAACTTTGTAGAAAACAGTAAATTTAGCTTATACACATCCATAGCTAAAAATTTTGTTCAAATCTCTGTTTCCGTCTGGGTGGTGATTTTCCTTTGTAGTTTTATAATGTGGAAAAGCTAGACAAGGCCCATAAGCTTTTGCAAACAACCTGCATGGCTGAATTTGGGGGCCCAAAGGACAATGTTATAATTTATTTCAGATTCTTAACAAATCTGGTCTCCACCTACCATCAAAAAAAAAAAAATTAGAAATCAGATTGCTAGTATTAAGAAGTGCCACCATTTAGCCTTCTCAAAAAACATGTGACATTGAGGTGATGTTATTTTGATGCCTATTTTGGAAATGGCAGTCTAGTTTAAAGACTTGCCCTGGTTACATGTCTCGCAAATATGGAGGCCAACATTGAATGCATATGGCGGAAACTGTGATATCCTATGGGGAAATTTGAGAAGGCCTTGTAAGACCATTAAAGGGATCGGTGAGCTTCTGTTCTTCTGCAGAAGGCAAAGAGAATAAATGCAGCCAGCATATGGAGGAGGGAGAGGCATAAGGGATTTTAACTGAACCTTGTCAATGGTGTTCCAACACGGAGTGAGAGTCCACCTTCACTTCCTCTCTAAGAAATGCTACAAAGTTCTGGTAGGATGGATTGGAGCAAACAAATCATCATCTTGCAATTACCAAAGGATCGAGAACTGGGGACACACTACAATCAAAACATCTTTTCCCTAGCATTAGCCCGTGTTGCTATTTGTGGTGCAGAAATCTCCTCTACTGGCTAAATTACAAAATCTATAAAGGGGGCCTTTCTAATTAAAAATTAATTTTGTCCCCTGGGCATTGTAGTTACTTCGAATTATGTCTTTATACATTCTCTACGTTTGTTTGTGCTCTCAGGAAGTTAGTGTGATCATGAATTTCTCAAAATTAATAAAAGCTATTTTGACAAGTAAAATTAGAAAAACAAAAAAAAATGCTATTTAATTATAACCCAAGATCTAATTACCAATTTAAGGGAAATCCCTTCCATGTGGTTATATCTTTTGTTATTTGTGTTCTTCTTTTTCTACACCCTCCAACACCACAGGGTGGTGTGGTAGAAAGCAATGCTGTAGCCAAACCTGAGTTTAAGACTCTTTTCTCTTGTTTCTTAACTGTATTGATTGATCTTTAATATTTTAATTTAGTTCTTGGGATTGTTTTTTAACTGAAAAAAAAAATTGGAAATAATACTGCTCTTCAAAATATTGCAGATGAAATGAGATTAAAAACTGCAAACGTTCTAGGAACAACCAGAAGTATTATCAGAGGTGCTTACTAAATCTTCCAAGCACCTTTTGTGCCCAACACTTAACTTAGTAGTATTCACAGTGATTCCTCTGGATTCTTGTGTGACCAATTTTTTTTCTCATATTGTCTTCCTTATTGGCAATGATCTGTAAAGACTCTTGTGCTTGCTTATTACTCTATTATTTTTACCATCTATTCTCCTGGGCTAAGAGGTTCCTGACTGCCCTTTATTCTAATGAGTTTTGTTTTTTGACTTTGGAGAAAAGTAACATGACTCAGGATGCTTTGATAAAAGTGCGTCAACGTATAAACAGTGAAATATAACACCTTTCTGCCTCTCTGCAGTTCATCTCCACAATGCCTGGTAGATTTATGTCAAAATCATCTCGGGTCCTAAGTTCTGGGAAGAAAGGAATTCTAAATCTTGTATTAATGGAGACACAGAGAGGTCTTGCATAAATTAAAAAGAGCAATGTAAGAAAGCAGTTTTAGACAAAAAAAAAAAAAAAAAAAACCAGGTCCAAATGTGTGACCTTTGTTTGATTTCCTTCTCCCCAAACGTGGTCTCGGTGCTGTAGGATCACCCTGTGAATGGGTGAAGTGCCATTGTTTAAGCAGCCAATGGAAAGTACTGCCCCTGACCGTCATGCACTGTGTGGAAAAGAATGATTAAGTTCACTGTGTGATCTTTAACCCCCAGCGAGGCCCAGGTAGTCAGTTCATCCTGGGTTATTTTATGGGTCTTTAAAACTGTTGTTCGGAGGAGGAAGTGAGACCTAGATCAAAGCAGGTTAAACAAACAGGAGGAATTTGGGTTGGGAGCAGCGCTCCAGGCAGGGGCAATGGGGTCGCAGCAGCTGGTTGCAGACCAAAATGCACAGGGCTTCGGGGCTTTATGAAACGCAAGCCTTACGACAGAAAGCAAATTACCTCCAAGAGGACTCTGTCACCCAGGTGCCTGTTCAATAGTGATGTCCCTCGCTGCCACGGAGACTCCGTGGAAAGATCAATGACGGGGCTGCTTGAAATTGCCCTTGCCGTGAATCTCTCCTCCTTGACCTGCATTTATATATTTGTCATCTGAAGCACCCTTCTTTCCTTAAGATGACGGGAGGAAAAAAATAAATAAATCTTTAAGGGCTCCCAACGGCCTTTTTATAAATTTCATATTATCACAAAATAATCTTTCTTTTTTTTTTTTTTTTTGGAAGCCAGGGTATTTCGTTTTCTCTCATCTGGCTGAGAATTTCCGTACGCCCTTGGAAATGAAATCGGTCAGCTCAGGCAAATGTCAGTTAAACATTAAAATACCTTTATTTTGATTTTTATCAGACCAGATCGCCAAGATCATTCAACTCAGAACAAATCCTCTCCACCCCTCTCCCTGCCTCAGAGAAGTTCTGGTGTCATTGACTCAGCGGACATCTGTGACATACCAGTGCCAGTTAATCTGCCCAGGTTTTTCTAATTTCTCAGCTGCTGCAAAGCCAGAGAGTTCCGGCCCCTTCCTGACTGCCCTTGATTTTAATGAGCTTTTGTTTTTAACTTTCCAGAAAAGTAACGTGACTTATGATGTGGTCTGTAAGATAATAGTCATAGAAGATTAATTTAATAATGATCATATGATATTTATTTCATAATTCATTTATTAAATAAATATTAATAATAAAATGTTAAAAAAGGGCTGAATTGGAGATCTGATTTAATCCACCAAATAAACCAGCTGAGTTCCTTAAAGAAGGAATTGAAATCATCTCAGGCAAGTGTCGATTCTTTCTTCCTCTTGGATTTTCATCTTTGCACATGATCCATTGCCCTACATTGGTCCACGGTGGATTGTTAGTACATCCCACCTAGAGCAACTAGTTGATGTCTCTGCACGCGACTGTTGGAACCCAAGGGCCAGGGCCAGGACAAGCAGGATGCAGATGGATCCGTGATGGTGTGACGGGGTGCCAGGTCTGGAGAAGAAAACCACCTTCATTCTAATGCCTCCCTCTGCGCTTTCTCTGGGGACCTAGGACCAACCCTGATGAGTTTCTCTCTTCCCACCTGGTGTGGGTTGAATAGTGTCCCCCCCGCTGAATTTCACATTCATGCAGAACCTCAAAAGGCGACCTTGTTTGGAGAATCGGTCTTTACAGGTGTGATGGAGTTAAGAGGAGGTCATCCTGGATTCGCAGGGTCCCTTATCCGAAGACCAGCATCCTTAAGAAAGGGATATTTGAACATAGAATCATGCACAAGAGGAGAGTGAAGAAATCAGGACGCGCACACACACACACACACACACACAGCGCCCTGGGGTAATAGAGGCAGAAGTTAGAGGACTTCATCTCCAGGACAGGGAACACCACCACAGATGGCCATCAGTCACCTGCAGCCAGGAGAGAAACATGAGACTGTCTGTCCCTCGGAGCGTCCACCAGTGACCGGTCCTTCCTGTTGTCTGATTTGTAGCCTCCAAAACTGACAGGGAATGACTTCCTGTGGTTTGAAGCTGCTGGGAGTTTTATCATCCTGGGTTATGGCAGCCATAAGAAACGAAGATCAGGCCTGTTCCCCTTCCGTATCCTGACTGTGTTTGTCTCTGGGTGGTGTGGATGGAGCAGGGAGGACAGAAGAGCAAGGGGAATCGTAGCAGCTCTCTGCCTGAAGGCTGCCCCAGATCCCTGCTGCATGCATTCGGCAAATGGTGGCCGTTTAAAATAGGGGGTTCCAATCTTGAGCCCCCCCTGGGCCAGAGGGGAGGTAGAAAGAGAGGATCAGATGCTTAAAGGGCTGTTCTCCTACTCCTCCAGCCCGTTCATGCCCTGAGGGCAGATGCTGCTAGTATTGCCCTGTTTCCCCTTGGGTCCAGATTTGGCTTCTATTTACTTTTTATTTTTTTATTCTAATTTGTTATATATGACAGCGGAATGCATTACAATTCATAGTACACACATAGAGCACCATTTTTTCATATCTCTGGTTGCACACAAAAGTAGAGTCACACCGTTTGTGTCTTCATACATGTACTTAGGGTCATGATGTCCATCTCATTCCACTGTCTTTTCAACCCCCATGCCCTTCCTTTCCCCTCCCACCCCTCTGCCCTATCTAGAGTTCCTCTATTCCTCCCATGCTCCCCCTCCCTACCCCACTATGAGTCAGCCTCCTTATGTCAGAGAAAACACTCAGCATTTGGTTTTTTGGGATTGGCTGACCTCACTTAGTATTATATTCTCCATCTCCATCCATTTACCTGCAAATGCCATGATTTTATTCTCTTTTATTGCTGAGTAATATTCCATTGTGTAGATATACCACAGTTTCTTTATCCATTCATCTACTGAAGGGCATCTAGGTTGGCTCCACAGTTTAGCTATTGTGAATTGTGCTGCTATAAACATGGATGTGGCTGTGTCCCTGTAGTGTGCTGTTTCTAAGTCCTTTGGATATAGACCGAGGAGTGGGATAGCTGGGTCAAATGGTGGTTCTATTCCCATATTTCCAAGGATTCTCCATACTGCTTTCCATATTGGCTGCACCAATTTGCAGTCCCACTAGCAATGCATGAGTGTGCCTTTTCCCCCACATCCTCGCCAACACTCCAGAATATGATATACAATTAATCCACAAATATATGAAAAAATGTTCATCATCTCTAGCAATTAGAGCAATGCAAATCAAAACTAAGATTTCATCTCACTCCCGTCAGAATGGCAGCTATTAAGAATACAGACAACAGTAAGTGTTGGCGAGGGATGGGTTTTTATGTGAGCTCTCCCTGTTACTTGAATTAAGAGAATATTCAGTGCAGAATGAATAGAACTCACGAGGGTCGGCTCAGCCCTGGCTCTCTTGGGATGAAGGGCTGATTGACATGTGCACCCCCTTCCCTGCCTCATGATGCATAGGAGACCCTGATTGAGGGGTGCCTATCTTGACCCCTGGTGGCCTCTGCAGCCAGCAATCCCCTTCTGCCTCTGTCCCCCGCCTTCTGTTTGCTTGAACTAAGCAGCAGCAATACTTACATATTTGGATTTCATTATATTTTAGCTCCACAGGACTGTTTGCCTGCCTGGTAATATGTGAATCTCTTGTTTGACTTTCAAACTTTCAACTTTTGAGCATGTTTTTTTTTTTTTTTGGAAACTATCAGGTAGAGAAAAATAAGAGAAAGCTTGTTAGAACCCTTTGATATGATTCCAATGGCACATAACTATCAGCGAGCTACGTTATCCCAGATCTAACCGTTTTAAAGATGTTTCAACATTTAACAGTTTGAAACTTCATTTGTTTGTTTGTTTGATAAAAAGAAAGCCATTTCTGCCTACGCCCCGCCCTCCATTCTGCAGAAGGGCACTGGGTTATAGTCAGAAGGGATTTAATTGCAGATGAAGTGTTTCAAAGGGATTCAGAAGCAAGCAAGGATGTGCCATGTCCCTCCCAAGCAGATGGGCTTCCTTGCAGAGGTACTTACAAAAAACCAAGAGGTCACCATTTTGGGGATAAACCTTCTGCTGAAGGTGACAGAATATTGTGGACTTGGCAGATTTTTGTCATCAGTAACTAAAGTCCCCCAAAAAGGAAAGATCAGCATTTTTAAAGGTCCCTCGTCCGTCCCCAGACTGGTTTGATTTATAGGACTGACAAGGTGAGCCCTTCCATGGCTGTAACCCAGGACCTCATATTCAGAAAGAGATTCAATTTATCTCATAATTCCAGATATGCTGCTATCCCCCCATCCATCTGGAATCTCCATGACAGTAGGGACAGAAGGGCTTCTGTACGTCGCAGGTAATTTACTGTGTTGTGAACGAGATGACCTCTTTTCATGTTGCTGCCTTTATTATCTCTTTGACTCTTCCCTGATATTATCAGTGATTTTTTTTTTTGAAAAAAGAAAGAAAAAAATAAAGTCCGCAGACAGGTCAGGGCTAACCTATTCTAAGCCAGGGATGGATTTACATTTTCAATTCTCTGTATCGGGCTCTGTCACTAGTTATGAGCATTAGGAGGAGCCCGAATTTTGAAGCG
The DNA here is from genome assembly GCF_052094955.1 of Ictidomys tridecemlineatus. Classification (NCBI taxonomy): domain Eukaryota; kingdom Metazoa; phylum Chordata; class Mammalia; order Rodentia; family Sciuridae; genus Ictidomys; species Ictidomys tridecemlineatus. The sequence goes on along the minus strand of NC_135492.1, from coordinate 47,028,444 downwards.
ATTATACTCTTCCAGTGGACCAAGGTGGAGAGACTGGGAGGAGACGGAGCATGAGGGATCCTTTGAAATCTCATCAAGAAACCAACATGAAAATAACGCCGTCCTGGGTCTAGATTCAGGCACCATCGTCACGAAAAATAAATCATTATAGAGATATTCGTTGAAGAGCTCATTTTTCTAAGTCGGTACAGCATCCAGATGAAGGAAGCAAGCATCTGAAACACTAGCCTTGAGTCACATTTCAAAGCTTCCTCGAGTTCGTCCAAATAGCACTCAAAATGCAACTTTAGCACTGGGGATGTGGCTCAGTGAGTGGTACAGTACTTGCCTAGCACGCCCAAGATCCTAAATTCAATCCCTAGCACTGAATAAAGAAAAGAAAGAAAGAAAAGAAAAAGCAAGCTTTAGAGTTAACGCCTGGCTCATAAAAACCCCACTAAAGACACTAGGTTCAGTATCCAACATAAGATTGTTTACTTGGCCTTTATATGTGGAAATAAATAACCAAGCAAAACCATATGAAACAGTCACGTATCAAGAAATATAGGGTCAATTATTTCATCCTTAGGACACGGAGGCTCTTCCTCGGTGTTCAATATGCAGCATCCATCCGTCTTCTCAAAGTAGGCTCCAGAGAGAGAGTATCCTAGAATCCTCTATCGCGGGTCAGGAGCTTTAGAAGATGCTCAAGTTCAATACCAAGCTCACAGCTACACGTCGGTCAATAGACGTACGGCGCTACCCTCTTCTCCCCCATCACAACCACCACCCCCTCGACAGGTTCAGTAAATTTTTGAAGAGATTATGCTCTTCCGGTTGTAAGGTCTGAAAACTCAATTTCTAGTGAAATATTGGCTCATATGGCTGGGGCGTCTAAGGGACGCTATTGGCTTAAGTCGGGATGCTGTAAGGTCTCTGCCTCTCTCTTTTGGCTTATGTCTGTGTCTCGGGCCAGGTCTTTGATTTTTTTTTTTTCCTTCCTGAAGGCATACTTTTATTTCTTTTTATTTATTTATTTCTGGCTGTGGGTTTCTTTACTTTTTATTTTATTCTTCGGTGTGTTCTAGTTAGCCATTCGGGACAGTAGAATGCATGTTGACACATCATACATAAATGGAGTGTAACTTACCACTGTTCTGGTTGTCCATGATGCAGAGTTCCACCTGTCATGTAGTCATACATGCACAGAGGGTGACAATGTCCAATTCAGTCTACTGTCCATCCTTCCTTCCCCCCATGTCCCCTCCAAACCCTTCACTCCCCTCTGTCTAATCCAAATTCTTTAAATGGTGGGCAAGATGATTGTCCATGGCCCTAGATTCCTATCTTTCAAATTTAATAATCCTAACGGGAAGTGATAGTCTCATCCAAGAGCCCCTAGTCTTGGGGACATGCTTATCCTTAAACCAGTCACTGTAGTCAAGAGAACAGGGTCTCCTGACTGTCTGGGTCTGGGTCTCTGTTTATCTTTTGATAGTGTGTGAATGGCGTTCTCATTGAAAAAAAAAGTAATACCCATTCTCCTATGCACTAAAATTATTTCTAGATATATATTCATCTAAAATCTTCATTTATTATTGGCTTCTTGACAACAGAAACTTTAGTTTTCACATCACTATGTCCTAGCCAAGGCCTGATGTATAGAGGGTGTTGTCTTAGCCTTACTAGGACATTTGGCTAATGAACTTAGTTGGTGCGTTTTACATACCAGGCATTGTGTTAAGCATTGCCCATCTTGACAGTCCTATGAGATAGAGTTACTTTTATTATTCAATTTCCCCAAATGAGAAAACTTAGGTCCAAACCTACAACTTACCCCAAATCACATAGCTTGTCCATAGGAGAGCGATTTGAGTCTTAGTTGAGTTTCAGAGTTTACATTCTCCATCACTAAACCATATCACTTGGATGAGAACATGGTTGAGTTTCCCAAGAGAACACTCCCTGGAACATCACATTACTCCCACATCTAGAATACATGTAGGGGTGATGAGCAGCCATAGCAATATGACATGATTTCATAAAGGCTGCTAGAAGTTACTCTGTCTGCAAATGACATCCTTCCCTGTCCTCCACTCTCTGAATTCGAACATTTAAAGCCCAATCTCTTTTACTTACCTCTTTGCAGATAACAAGGTAGGGAATAAAGCATTAAACCAATGTCAGGCACTTAAATCTTAAACAGGAGTAGTACAATCGTTTGTAGAACTACTTTATGATTCCACAGAGCCCTTAGAAATTAGATAAGGAAGCATTGAAGGTAAGAGACACAGAGATCCTTGAACTTGGAGTGCAGAGAGCCAAGTCAGATCCAGAACTGGATCAGCCACAATGTGTGAGACACCTTTTGTGCTAATATAAACCAGAGTTTCTCAGGAAGGACCAGCATGTATAGAATGCTTTTCCGTTAACAGAACTCTTCATGTGTATTACCTCAATGTAGGAGATATTTGTTGTAATACCCCATAGGAGACTCTACAGACTCTACAGAATAACGTGGACCAGTATTTCTCAATCAGGGTGCACTTTGCCTTCTACCCAGGGGACATTCAGCAACATCTAAGGCCTTTTGGTTGTCAGGACGTGGAGGGGAGGGGCTGAGCTGCCTCGTCTAGCAGATAGAGACCTGGGTGCCGCTCCATACCCTCCCAAAGGCTTATTCCAGTCCAAATGTCGGGGCCAAGGTCGAGCAACCCTACCTCAGAGCACAAATAATTGGCCACGTCCTACACCTGACAAGTATGAGGGCCGAGGCTAGATCCCAAGTCATCTCATGAAAACTCCATCCCTGGATCCTTCATTCACGCTCTTTGGCATTTTATAGCGTGATCCGAGTAGGCGATGGCTTTAGGTGTTTTTGGAATTGCAATGATTACATTTTAATTGGAATAAATGATTAATAGGCCTGGGTGCTTTTCAGGAGTCAGCTGACCTCTCAGAGCCTTTACTGAGCCTCAGGCCCATGTTAGCTGGTGGTGGCTGAGCTCATCTTTAAAACACAAATGTCACCTTACTTACGGAGTCCTCAGATGCTGACATTTTGCAATTCCAAAGCAAATTAACTTATAAATAGGAAGATGATTAACTCCTCGAAAGCTATTTTTGTTATTATTGAGGTAATTACGATCTGATGGCGACTCTATTTCTGTTAGTGCATCTGCTCTTTCGCAAACGAGGTATCAGATGGTGTTTATTGAGCAACTGTTATGTGTCTCTGTGGTATGAATGAACAAATGGCCTCCTTGTCTGGATCTTTTTTTTTTTATTTTCAACCAACGCTTTGATCTAGCCTGTGCGAAATCATGTTTAAAAATCGTAAGCTTTGAGGCATTTTATCATAAGCGTCAGTACACATATACAGAAACTAATATGCACCTAAAATTCATCCTTCATTAACTTCGTTATTTTAGCTGGATCTTCTAGCAAATCTTGAGCTCTGTTGATCTGGGCTGTTCTATAAGGACACGATTTGCTGGGTGATTGAAGAGCATGATTCTTCAATGAGCATCTCTTGTTTTCCCTGTGTTGACAGCAGGACTTAAGCCTAGTCTTAATGCTGCCTTCTTTTTCGTAATTCTGAGTTCAAACACAACTTTATCATTGGCACACGCCTGTAATCCTAGCAGGTTGGGAGGCCAAGTCAGGGGGATTGTGAGTTCAAAGCCAGCCTCAGCAAAAGCAAGGCGCTAAGCAACTCACGGAGACCCTGTCTCTCAATAAAATACAAAATAGGGCTAGGGATGGGGCTCAGTAGTCGAATGCCCCTGAGTTCAATCCCTGGTACTTAGGAAAAAAATACCTTTGTCGTAGCCCAAACTGCAGACCCCACCAAAAAGTAAGCCAGCCACAGGTACCACGCTCCTGTGCTGATTCGGGATGACCCTGCTCATTTGTATGCTCATTTCAGATTGTCAGAAATGACAGTGGTTGTGCAAAAAGAAAGCTGATTTCATTACTCTTGTTAAAAAAGAAAGCAGGTCCGGAGGCTTCTGTCTGCTTCTCCCTGTATGTACCAATCACTAAGCAAGAAGACACAGTCTCTAAGATGACGGAGACCCTCTTCAACACCCAGAAATGGGCTCCACATCTCCCGGGCCCTCTTCTTACCCTAACCCTATCAGGTTGGTCTTGTTCCCAAGCCGCAGGCGAGGAAGCGTCGACTGAGGAAGTTGAGCTAGTAGAACTGACGGACGTGGAATGTGAACATTCCCTCCTATGCTTCCAGAACCTTCCACAGAGTTCTTCCATGTTCCCCTGGATTCTGGAAGCATAGATCCAATGATCTGTGGGCAAGCCTCCTAGCGGGAAAGACGAGGTGTGCATCAGATGCCCTGACGGATTGTCTGTCTTGAAAGAGGACAGAAATGGTCAGAAATCATGTCGGAAGAGCCGAACGAGAGAGACAGACTTCACCCACCACTTTGCTTTCTTGGCTTTCGTTTCAGAATCACCATCTCTGAGGATGGAAACCTCCGAATCGTCAACGTGACTAAATCGGACGCTGGGAGTTACACCTGCATCGCCACCAACCATTTTGGAACTGCTAGCAGCACAGGAAACGTGGTGGTGAAAGGTAAGGACTTGCGCCAGGCGTATCCTGGACTCTTGCAAGTGTCCTCCTGTCTAACAAGGTGATCTGCAGAGGGGCCGTCGGGCATATTAACATGCACAGCTCTCTCCCCCGCGTCCCTGGATTAACTCATCACCGCAGACATGATACGATGCATACCTCTTGGGGAAACGTTCGTGATGGAAGGGCTCTATCTTCCTTCAGAATCATCCCATTACAGTTTGGAGGATTCCAGCTATTCCATGACTGTAACTCATGTTATCTTCACCCCCCTTTAATTAAATTTCTTTGGAGTCTCTGTAGATTTGCAATTCGTGTCTGGGAACACTGTGCTAACAAATGAAAAAAACCGTGACTCAAAGCGCTATTTTTAGCAAACGTTGTTTAAACGGTGACATTGGTGATTTTTTTTTAAAGCCTGGCCCTGGTGGTGGGGGAGCTGGGGGATGTGGCTTCTCTTCCCAAAGACGGGTATTGATCACCTCTGGAACTGGGTGTGAGTTACTGCCAATCAGGTCAGTTTTAAGGAAATCCTGTTTTCCACAGACCTTAGCCTGGGTGATTTATGTTTTTTATGACATGTGCACCTTCATAGGAAGCTGTCCCAACATGGGGTGGTTGGCAGGGTGCTAAGAAAGAACGGTCCCAGGTGCAATCTTGATTCACATTTCATTTGCATCTGCAGTACTTCATGTCCTGCCAGTCCTAGGATTTGGGGGTGGAAGGTACCAGGGATTGAACTCAGGGGCACTTGAACCCTGAGCCACCTCCCCAGCCCTATTCTGTGTTTTATTGAGAGACAGGGTCTCCCTGAGTTGCTGAGCACCTCACGGTTGCTGAGGCTGGCTTTGAACTCACGATCCTCCTGCCTCAGCTTCCTGAGCCAGTGGGATGACAGGTGTGCACCACCGTGCCCAGCAGTCAGTCATAGGATTATTGAGTTGAAATCATCTCTGTGCTGCTTGGATGGAAAATGACTTTCAGGTTGTTGGCTGGCTCCTGAGCACCAAGAGCAGAAGAGGAACTTGAACCCAGGAATCCCTATTCTGAGTTCACTGCACTTTTCTTTTTTTTCCACATTTTTATTGGTACATATTTTATGGGTACCTATTGTATTGGCACATGTTGTATGTTTTACGATAGTTGCGCATAATGGTGGGATTTTCTGCTGCATGTTGCACATGCCCACAATGTAACCACAGCATTTGCCCAATAGACCATTTGTTTTAGCTTTACCTAATTCTGTGTGATAGATAACAGAGATCCTGTTATTTCTTTCTGACCCACTAATAGCTCCCGCTGAAATACAATAGCCTGAAGCAAATTAAAATATCTAAGAATATTTACTTCAATATAATCTAAGCAAGGAGGCTAAAAAAAATCACCTAATTGTGTATTTCAGGGTCATTGAAAGCTAGGAATTTACTGCTGTTTGGGGACATCTTTTCATTACGAACATACTTGTCTATACAGCTAGAAAAGTAAAAAAGGCCAAGAATTAGCAGTCAATGTGAGCTTAGATGAGCTCCATCTATTTCACTTTTTATTTTTTCCGCTCAGAGCAATAGCATTTATAACTCGTCAAATGGTCACAGGACAAAGGAAAAAGGAGGTTAGATAATATTTATAAAGGAAGTTCCAGCTTGAGTTCTTTGGTCACCAGTGGCTGAAATGTACTCATCTGTCAGAGAGACCCCCCACACCTTCAGAAATGGTAGAACTGGGGCCTATACATGGAATTTAAGAGGATAGGAGAGGAGCTGTCTTCCAGCCTGATTAAGGGTTAGGGGTTGGAGTCCGAGAGATCTGACTATTCTCCCACGGTCTTTGTGACCTTGGGCAAGGTTATTCGCCCATGTGGGGATAACAGCAGTACCAACCTAATGGGGCGGGGAGGGGGGAGTCTTAGAGATTGGGATCCTCTGTATTCAACACGGTGCCTGACATCTGGGAAAGTGATAAACACCTAAACAGACACTGCACGGATGCCCCTCCAGATTGTTCAAAGTGCAGAATCTTCACACGTCGGAACCACTTTGATGCCGGATTTGATTATCATGCTTCTTACACGCTTTGGCTTACGTTGGCTCTCAAGGAAATTCAAGGAAAGACCCCGATTTCCCCTCAGTGTACATATCCCAGATACCAGCAGCCCCAGGACAAAACCATCCCCAACGAACCATGCACTTTCTTCTGCTTACCTCCTGCTGAATACACTAGAAGGCTTCCCAATGTACCGGGGATGAAATATGGCATGACTTCCTCATTTATATATTTTTTTGGTGTGGCTATAAATATTGCTGAGATGATAACTCCTATCTATTTTAACCAGCTAAATAATTTATTTCTTACCCGCCTAGTCAAATGCGAACAGTGATTCCCCAAGAATAGTTCCAGGCAGTTGTCCGTTAAACTTTAGGAATGATTTGCTTCTTGCAACGTGTGTTAGGAAAACACGAGTTTTTCCCTGAATGAGTGTGAAAAAAAAAATCATCTTGAGGCTCTAGTATCTAATGAAAAGGAGAAGAAGTGAGATCATCCGCCAAGCAGTGTTACGTACGCATGGTCACAGGAGGATCACCATGGCCTCCACTGATGAGGCTCAGCTGGCCTCCCGGTCTCCTGCTTCTTGGATTCTTCTCCTAGGTAACAGATGGAGGAAAAGAAATGTGAGCTTTATCTGGTCCAGAGGCCCGCAGAAGTTAACAATCCTGCTCCTTTTGAGTAAGGTCAGAAGAGATGTGGGTGCTCCCTTGTTTCCCTCTGGTCCCTTCTACCTTCCGTTAGCCGTTAATGGGACGTACACGTGCGTTCCAAGGGGACGGCCACACAGCCAGGTTACCGAGAAGGACATTAACAGACACTGAGAAATACAATTGAGGAATCTGCTCCATCAAGCACCATAAAAGCAGAGAGAAAAAAAAAAAAAACCGTTCTGAACTCTGCGTGAACTGTCCCCAGTTCAGGGGCTCACATCCAAAATGCCGGCGGTTGGGTACCTTCTCATGCAAATCTCACAGTGTAGCCTGAGAGATGACGGAGTGCTGCATTTTTAATTCAGTTCTGAGGTCTACAAAGGGACTGATTTATCAGAGAAGGTGTCGCTCTAACCCTTAAAACGTGCTGGTATGCGTCTTGATCCCCTCCTGTGTCGGGGATTAAAACACTGGGAAGGTCAGACATCAGAACACATCCTTTCTAGCCTTTTTGCAACCGTTCTGTCATTAACCACGCTTTTTAAAATCCAGTGCTCTCCACCACCACCCCCCATCACCATCCCCTGGTGTTTGGGAGAGAAGCTGAAGAGAGAGGTTCAAGCATCAGGTCAGCAAGTAGAGGAACAGAAGCAGGGGACACAGCCCCCATCCCAGACACGGGGAGGTTTAGCATGAATCTCTGGCAAGTCGGAATCGAATGGATAAATATTCAGATTACGCATGAGCCAACTTCCAAACCTGCTCAATTTCTAGCAGGTGCCCAGGGGCCTCTTGATGATCCCGCCGTCATCTGAATTTCTAAATCTTACCGATTTCATTTTTTTCAAGCTAGTTAAAGTACATTGGGAATTAGGTTTGCTGTGTAATTCTAAGCAAAAAAAAAAAAAAAAAAAGGCTCTTAAGGGAGAACCACACTCCCTCCCCCGCTACACCGCAAAAAAAAATTCCTCCCAGAAAACCTAATATTTTTGCCTTTAAGCAAAAATATGCTTTAGCGATTGTGGATGTCGTGAAGAACTCTGAGGGGGGCCCTCGACTTTTACAGGCCATTGGGGACCCCCTGATTCATTCTGTCACCACAGCAGAGTCCGAGGGTGCAGTTTTGCTTGCCAGCCCTGACTGCGAGGGGTTTACAGGGCACATATTTTCAAGCCGCAGGTGTGGAGAGGAGCCACGTGGAGAGTTTATCTTGAGTGTAGATCAACAAGATAACCATGATAAAAAAGTAACCCTAGCTTGTATGGATCCCCTCCAGGGCTCACAATGAAATGCAGGGCTTTAAGCAATAGATGCCATCACCATGGTTATCTTGTTGAAGGGCCTCCAAAGTGACCTTGCAGATCTCTGTGGCTGGTGGTTTCAGGCTATCACCACCACTACTGTGGTTTGTGGTACTGAGAATTGAACCCAGGAGTGCGTAACCACTGAGCCACATCCTCAGCGCCCCCACCCCTGCTCTTTTTTTTAATTTTTTTTTTTTTATTTTGAAACAAAAGTCTCACTAAGTTCCTTAGGGCCTCACTAAGTTGCTGAGGCTGGCCTCCAACTTGCAATCCACCTGCCTCAGCCTCCCAAGTTGCTGGGATTACAGGCATTCACAGCTGCACCCGGCTCAGACTGCACTTTCATAAACACTGTCCTGTACTAAAAAACTTTGTACGTATTGCCCATCAAGTGAAAGTCCAGTAGAGAGCTTAATAGGAATGTGGAGCTCATTCCTAGGGTCACCCCAAACTGTATTTTAAATAAACACTCCAGTTGATCCTCAGGGGCACTGTAATTTGAGAACATTGCAGGAAATTGTGGACTAACTATGCCCTATGAGCTGAATCAATGTAGGTGTCTGTAGACTTTAAAGACTAAGAATGGCTTAACTAGTAGAGAAAAAAAAAAAAGTCATAAGAACAACAGTATTTCCAAGCACAGTGGCACACACCTATAATCCCAGCAATTTGGGAGGCTGAGGCAGGAGGATCACAAGTCTGAGGCCAGCCTCAACAACTTACCAAGACCCTGTGTCAAAATGAAAAATAAAAAAAGTTCAGAGTGTAGCTCAGTAGTAAAGTGCCACTGGGTTCAACTCTAATATCAGAAAAAAAAAAGTGATGATGATGATAATAATATCTTTAGGAAATTCATCTTTCGGTGTCCCTAAAGGAAGCTTTGTTAGAACCCAGCCAGGCCATTTGCTTACATATTGACCTACATATTATCCGTGATTGCTCTGGTTCAGTGGAGTAGTTATAACAGGCAACATGACATAAGTATCCGCATAATATCGTCAACTTTGCCTCTTGGCCTTCGAAGACTTACATGTTTACTCTTCATCCATTTACAGAAAGAAAAAAAAAAAAACACTTACCCTTTCTTTGGATAACTTTTTCACTTCCTCAGATAGATCTTCACAATTGGGGCCAAAGCTCCGAGTAGCCAGGCCGTCCCTAACTTCTGTTTGCGCGTCACGCTGATCTTGCGTGCCAGGGGTGTTCACGGGGTCTGATGGCTCACGGAGATTGCTTGGGAGATTTCTTTTCCAGGACGGAAGCCTCACCCCAGTAGCACAGGGTTGACCTCAGAACGTGGATTGAAGTTGAAAATCCGGAGAGAGGCAGGCGATTGCTCATTGACTGAAAGAGAAGAGGAAGATCACTTACCAGTCCCTGGAACGATGGATTCAGTGCATTACTCCAGGATTTGAGAATTCCTGATGGCGCTGGAATCAGAATACTAGAGCAGAGGGGTTCCAAAGCAGGAAGGGTAATGCAGGAATATTCAGAGGTGAAATGATTGGACGGTGGGAGCTGTAACCTCTTCCATCCGTCTTGGTCAGAATGGCTGAATGGGTGGTCACTGTGGGCAGGTGGGGTGTGGAGGAGGTGGGTCACTGGGGGTACCCTGGAAGAGTGCATCCTCCCTTCAACCCCCTGGCCCCTGCTCTCCCTCTCCCTACTTCCCGGCCACCATGAAGGGAGCTGACATCCTCCACCACACCCTTCCGCCATGATGCTTTGTCTCACTTTGGACCCAAAGCAATGCACTTGTCCCATCATTCGTGAACCATGACCCACGGTGAACGTCCCCCTCTAAGTTGTCCTGGTCAGGCATTTTGGTCACAGCCATTCAAAGCTGAGTAAAACTCACACCTCCCGGGGGTGCTCTGGACACCCTCCCTTCCTGAACTTTCCATCACAACCCCAATCAGTTGACCCATGACACCGTGCCCTTACACTCTTCCCAGCCTTTCAATAACGCGGTCTTCTTTTCTTTTTGAAATTGGCCTCCGTAAAAATTCCCCCTGCATGCTAAAAGAGGGTTTCTGTTGTCCTTCATCCGTCCATTTGAATTTGTTATTCGGTGCGCAGAATTACTTTTGCCTTAAGAAAAAGAAAAAGTGTTTGCACTATAAATGGCTATGATAAGCCAGAAGTCCTCGGTGGGTCTTAACCAAGACCCCATACAGTCTTAACACTCGTCATTTTGCCTGCCTGATCTCCAGCCCTGCAAGCCACGGGTGTCCCTGTGGATTACCGCACCTTCAATGGGTTCCTTCTTTGCCCAAAGTGGTGTTTGATGTCCATCTCAGCCAAAGTCTATTTATGTTTACAAGAAAAGAGTCCCTCCAAGGCTCGTTGTATAGTCAACAGAAAGGGAATCTTCTTTCCAGCACCCAAAAGCGCGTATAGCATTGCTGTTTGTGCATAGCAACCGCTTATTCTTCTGTGTTAACTAAATATGACGTTGAGAAATACCAGCCTGTCCAGGCACATCTTGATGGACACCATCCTGTGGAGTGTTTTCAGCTGGAACCGTATTTGGGAAACAAGTTCGAAGCAACCCTTATCTTCTATGTAAAATTATTCAAGGCTGTATCCATATTTGACGGGGGGAATCAATCAGAAGTCGGAAACCAGCGGTGACGTTGGGCCGCTGACATTACAACGAGAGCTTTTAACACTGGACCCTTAGAACAGAATGCGTTTGGACCTAATTAGATATCTTCCACTGGAACCAATTATTTCTAGGCCATAATTAATGGTCTTTCTAATAGGATTAACGCCGATTCTGACCCAAGGCTTCCAGAGTAGGAAGCAAAGAGTCTTGTTATTAGAAGTGCTAAATGCTAAACACGACGGGTCCTTCCAGAGAAGGATGTTGGCCAGAATTTGGTGATTCTAGATCTCACTGAGGATTTCTGCCACCCTGGAGCTGGCAGAGGCTCAGAGAGGAGAATCCTAAAAGCAAGGGTAGGTGATTGTGCTTCCTGTCCTGCCTGTGTTCACAGGGCTTGGCTTACCTGAAAAATGTGATCAAGTGAGCCACAAGGATTTCCCCTGACATTCTCGGGGACCCTTGGAAGAGCCACGTAGAATGTTGATCAGTCTGAATGAGACGCTCGTGCAATTTTTTTTCATCATGCATGCTCTGAGTGACGCTGCCTAGATTTGCAAAGATGTTCATTACGTCGTCATTTGTAATGGGGGGAAGAAAAACCCACAAGCAAATTAAGGAACAATGCACACGGTGTTATTTCATAGATATGCTATGATTAAGTATGAAATCATTAAGATAAAACATCATATGATTTTGAAACACAGAAACACATGCGCAACATAAATACGCCCTCCAAGAGTGAGATTACGGGAAAGGCTTTAGCTGGGTTAGTGGTGATATAGTCGCATAAAGTTTTAAACATGGTCAGAAGAGGAAAAAAAAAAAGGCACATTATAATGTGCTGAAGACAGCTAATTCCAGAAGTGGGCATCTGAGTATTGGGAGATTTTTATTGTAGTTTTAGAGGCATAAACGTAAAAGAAGAGCTCAAAAAAGAAAAGCTCAGGTCAGAATTCCATACAGTCACCTATTACGGACAAAATCATAGTAGATAGAACTTTTTCACTTTTTTCTCCCAGGAAATGCCGGATACAGAAAACCTTTGTCTTAAGTGGTCTTTAACCTGTTCATTCCAAATCCCTTCTTTTCAGGAGCCAGATTCGATGGTAGAATGAAATAATGGTTGTTGTTTGTTGTTGTTTTTCCTAATGAAGACTTACCAGTCAGAATAAACAAACAAACAAAAAAAAAAAGGCAAAGAGAAAAATATGACTCTTTAGCTTCATTAAATGTGAAGCACATAATTAATTTCTTTTCCGGACCTTCAAGGAGACTTGTGTTGTAGTGATTTGGTTTAATTGAACTTATTACCACGGAGCAGATAATAAGAAGTATATTGGAGATATCCATCTGGCTTGCACTGAAACCACACCCCCCCCCATGTTTGATTCTCTGTGGCTGTCACATGCCATACTAATTGGCTCATTTCGGCTGTTTTTATAATCAGTAGGATTTAGCTAAGAGTGTGATAAAACCCTACTTGAGAGGAAGTTGATATTAAAAAGCATAGATCTCTGACCTACCTCGGCTACCCCTTCTGCGCCCGTCCTTCGCATTATTAAAGTTATACATTTTTAAATGCATCAGTAAAAAATCCATCTCTCTGCTCGGGCGCATCTCTTCGGGGTACATCTGTCAACCTGCCACGCAACTCTTTCCCGTCCAAAAGAAAGAAATGGTTTTATGTTGAGCTTTTTCGCGCCCTAAATGTTTAAAGCTCGGTGTGGCTTGTTTTCATAACCATGCGTGGCTTGCTTTCGTATCCTTTTCCCCAGCTGAAATGGATTTTAAGCGGCTAATGGTTATCATAAATTTAAAAAAAAAAAAAAAGAGAGCGCCAAATTGGGCACTGTCTATCTTCTCAGGATCTGAACTTCCTGTGGTTTGAGAATGATGATGCTCCGGGGTGGTGTAGACTGGCTGGATGAGCACGTGATCGCTCCCAAGCAGCGGGGCCCGTGGGTGTGTGACCGTGCCCATGTTCAGTCAGCCATCTCCTTTGACCTGAGAAGGGGTCCCTTGATCGTCGAGGGGGAGCCGGTGCTTGGTCCTGACTCTGAAGGAGAACGTTTGTTCTCTTAACAAGTCCTGAACCGGAAAGAGATGTGTCAGAATCATTCATGAGTGACTCTCACGTTCCCGTCTTGGCATTTGTACCGCATGCCGGAGGCGGGAAGAGAACCACTCTCCCAAAGGCACAGCCTCCCCGGCCCCCAAACTGTTACGGAATCTCTCTGCCTGTCGTGGGCAATCAGATCTGAGAAACCCACCCACGAGACGGTAGACCTTTAGGTGAAATACGGAACCGGACCAAGATGCCAGCCAGTTAATTAACATTTCCATCATCTCTCTCTCTCCGATTTGCTTTTTTTTGCAAGATCCATTTCTAAAAGGTTAAAACGGTTGTCTCTTCTGTGCGTCCATTTGGGGAGCGGAAAGGAGGCCTCTGGTGGCGAGGGAGGAGAGGTGAGCAGAACATTTAGAGCCATGGCGACTTTTCCCGTGGCCTTCTAGCGAGTCTATCATCGGTGTGCAAAAGTGCAAGGCATTTTGTTAAGTGAAGATTAGCAACATCCGCTTTGAAGGCCGCCCAAAGTGGAGAACATGCCGCCTGTCATCTTATTAACTCTTTCTATCTTTCCTTCTCTTTGGAAGTATAACCGCCTATTAGTCTAAGCAAACCTCGGATTCTGCCTAGAAAATTCAGGTGCATGGGATTGAATCGGAAATTCCCTTCCTGCATATATATTTTGTGAGCCTTGCCTGCAGTTCTTCTGATATGATCTGTCTCCTTTTATTGGTTTTCTCCATAGTACAAGTAAAACATCTGATTGTCATGCCATTTGCACTTAGGTGAGTGTGTGTGTATGTGTGTGCATGCACATGTGAGAGAGAGAGAGAGAGAGAGAGAGAGAGAGAGAGAGAGAGAGAGAGAGAGAGAGACTGGAGTTTGAGCTCATCAGGCACTTGACCACAGAGCTGCATCTAGAATCCTTTTTATTTTTTAAAATTTTTATTTATTTATTTTTGGGGTGGTACCAGGGATCCAACTCAGGGGCACTGACCACTGAGCCACATCCCCAGCCCTATTGTGTATTTTATTTAGAGACAGGGTCTCACTGAGTTACTTAGTGCCTTGCTCAATTGCCGAGGCTGGCTTTGAACTCACGATCCTCCTGCCTCAGCCTCCCGAGCTGCTGGGATTACAAGCATGGATTCCTGCGCCTGACCTTTTTATTTTTTATTTTGAGACAGTGTATCACTAAGTTGCTCAGGCTGACCTCAAACTTGTGATCCTCCAGCCTCAGCCTCCAGGTGTTTGGAATCACAGGCATATGCCACCTTTCGCTAACATTTCTTGATGTGTTAGGAAAAGGACACTAAATTACAATAAAGACCAGTATAATCTGATGCAGTCCATAATAGGCATAATCAAAAGACACAAAAGACAGCCATCTCCCTTTCTGTACCCTTTCACGGCCCTGAGACAACACACATCACAGCCGTGTAGGGGTTTTTAAATAAATGCATGTTCCTGGACCCTCCCCTGACCCGCAGAATCAGAACCTCCAGGGATGGGACCCGGGAATTTCTACTGTTAACAAGTTGCCCAGAGGATGCCCACAGCCAGTAAAGGTTACACACCCAGGAGCTCACCATCTGGGAGCGGACATTGACAGCCCAGGAGAGATATTAATGATGTGTACAAATGCAGAAAGAACAAGAAAGAAAATGAGTAATGAGGCTCTAGAAGCGATCACTGGACAGGGAGATAAGAGAGGAACAGAATTCTACCAAATTAGAAGAAGGTAAGGCCATCTCCCAGGTAGAGGAGCTTTACCCCATGGCCCCAAGGCATGAAAGCTTCCAGAATATTCCGGGAAAACACCGTGGAAAAGATGCATGAGCACACACTCAGACTTCAGGCCACTGAGAGCCCTTGATTGTATTCCAGGAACTGTGGACACGGCTAGTGCTTTTTATTTTTTAAAAAATGGAAATAAACCAGACGCGGTGGCGCATGCCTGTCATCCCAGAAGCTTGGGAGGCTGAGGCAGGAGGATCACGAGTTCAAAGCCAGCCTCGGCAATTGAGCGAGGCCCTAAGCAACTCAGTGAGACCCTGTCTCTAAATAAAATACAAAAAAAAAAAAATAGGGCTGGGGATGTGGCTCAGTGGTCAAGACTGTTTTAATTTTAAAAAAATTGATATTTCTAAATTTAATCCCTGGTACCAAAAAAAAAAAAAAAAAAAAAAAGGAAATAAAACAGATTCTATGATCTATAGCTAAGTGGTCTTGACGCCAAGTTCAGGGGAGAATCTGCATTTTCTAAGAGAATTTGGAATGCAAAGTGGTGATCACCAGCATAAGAATTTTTAAATTACCTTTTAATTATGGGACAATTCATTATTATTTGTAAAAATATTAGGGGAAAAAAAGATAATACCATTCAGAGAGATCTGTGTAAGTATTTTATGTGTTCTTCTGTAATTATATCTAGGCAGAACTAGGAATATACCTATAATCTATATCTATCTGTCTTCAGATCTATAAGTAACTATCCCTACTGCAAAAAAAATGGCGCCTCATACATAGTTTTATAACATCATTTTTTAATTAATATCTTTCTGCATAGAATTTTGAACAAGAAACAAGGACCAACCTTATTTTCTTATGTGTCTTTCTCCTAGTCCAATATACACAGAAAGACTTTTTTTAATTAAAAAAAATTGATATTTCTGTGGGTCATAAGGAGGAGGCTGGAGAGATGGACATAAATAATTCCCTCAGCCCCAACCGTGGCCACCCATCTCTTCAGCTACTGCCCTCAGATGTCACCTAGAGTTTCAGAGCTCTTTAAATGTTAGAAAACAATGACCACCCCTCCCCTCCCACCCTCCCTGAGAATGTTCTTTGGCTAAATCAGCCTCCACTTTTATAGCTGAGCTTCCTACCGCCATCCTGGTTGCTACTCCTTATGGTATCACGTCTCACCCCATGTGTGTGTTAGAGGATGGTCTTGGTCCTTTTGGGGTACTATAACAAAATACCAGAGGCCGGGTAGCTTAGAACATAGAAATTCATTTCTCCTGACTCTGCAGGCTGAGTCCTGACCATGGTGTTGGTAGACTTGGTTTCTGGTGAGTGGCATTAGCCCCAAATCCAATTTGGCACTTCAGCTAAAGAGACAGTGGGGTGCAAAGGGATGAACTTCCTCCACAAACACTTTTACAAGGGCGCCTAACCCCATTCATGACTGAGGCACACCCCAAAGGCCACATTTCTTAATATCGTTGCCTGCGTGATTTTGTAAGTGGGGGCACAAATGTTCCGATCATAGTAGGGAATGATGTCCAACGGGGAAGGACATCCATAGCCATCCCTCCCCTCTCCTTCCTCCACCTCTTCCCGTTGGAATTTCTTATCAGCCGCACCTGACATTCTTGGTGACACGCTGAGTGAGTTTTCCCATCCCATGCATCACCAGGGAACAGATGACAGAATCAGCCTCCAGAATCTCCTCTAAAAGATCGTCATAGGCGCCAAATGGAGCAAGATTCGTTTTTAATAGAGTCACCTGCAGAGATTTGCATTGGACTCCAAAAATAAGAAGGAGTGAGTCCAGCTGGGGGGGTCAGGCTGTGTGTGTTCAAGGTCTTAGTTGGATTATTCAGGAATCAACACTATTCTCTGCTCTCAAGAAGGCAAATTAAATCTGGCACATAATAGAGGGTCCAGAATCATGGAGGAAAACGTCGTCCCAAGACCTGCTATAGCCCTGGTGACCGTTACCACCGGTGATGGACGGGTCTTCTATGTTCAGGTAGACATTGAAATTGGAAATCACCATAAGGAGAAGCAAAACCGAATGGCACTGAGACAGGAACTCTTCGTGGTTTTTTCCCCCCGCCATCCACGGTGGGATGAGGAGTGAGTACGAGAGAAGGAATAGAGAAAAAAAAGTATTTGGAAAAAATAAGATGTGTGGAAATGACAGCTTTCGACGGGCGATGACAAACCGGTTGAACCTCATGGCCAAGTTGGTGGAAAGCCATGCACTTGCACGAGGTGCCTTTCAAAGCGTTTAAAGGTTGTGAGTTGGAATACCTTCAGCCAGCAGCATGTATTCTCTAGATTCACCCCAGACTTCTTTATTTCTTAGTGTCGTGTGTCTCTAAATGATTTGAGGATGTTAGACGTCGATGTGCAGGAGTCAGCGGATCTCACTGCTTTGTGCAAAAGACTGGCCTTTGGTCATTTCCAAATTTTCAGTAGATGCAAAATATCCATGATGGACACGGCATTGTTCAGATCTTCCTATTTATAATTCTGCGCGTGACCCTGCCCTGAATCCGCATTGCCCTCCTGAATCTAGACCAAGAGGTGATCAGTGAGCAAAAAAACCCTCAGTGATCTAACTGGACATGGTCTTCTCAGAAGCAGTGGGTGGTTAATTGGGACCAGAAAACACAAGTCGTTATCTTTGAGAAATCTGAAGCAAATTGAGGCAGGTTGTCACCTCTCACCAGGAAACCAATTAGTCCTGTCTTTAAAAGACTCTGCTTTCCTTCGGCTGCTGACTAGGGATTCAAGGTCATTCTGTCCTGTCTCCCTGTCACAAAAACAGGGAGCGCAGGGGTTCATGATATTCAAAGAGTGGACAGGAAATACCCATGAACCCATTTTCTCAACTTCATGGATATTTCAATATGATTTTTCTAGCATGTGTGAGTGGCAAAATTGGTCCCAAGATTCAGCTCCGCAAAAGAAGTGTGCCATCTTCCCGGCAAAATCATTAGGGTACCAGTCGGTCACATCTCCAAGACTCCAGTTGTACCGTATAAAATGAAGAGCCTTTGGTAAAGAATTATGATTTCTTCTAACGTTAGATTTCTGTGATTGGATAGGGAGAGACTTAGTTGGAAGAAAGCGTAAAAGCCCTCTAACGTCTTTGTCACTCAACAATACACAGTCTGTATCCAGAGGTACCGTAACTCGGGCTTCCCAAAGAAGAGAAGATGAAACCTTTGACGTGCAGGAGATTTGCATTAGAGGAACATTCATTGGATACAAATCTAGGTGATGATCACTGAAGGAAAGAGAGAGAAATCAGTGATTTAAATAATGGGGGCAGGTTGACCAATCAGTCCATCTGTGTACCAGGTTGCCATACTGAGTGGAATTTCACTGTTTGATGACATGTTGACGCGTTATGCACGACGGCCACCAAACACAATTAGTCATTCTATCTTTTTCTCTGCTATTCATAACCCACCAATTGAGAGCTCCCACATCTAGCCAAATGACATATTCTACAAATGGGTCCACGATACTTACATGTAGTCTCACAAGTAGAACCTTGCAGACCCACCAAACAGCATCCCTGGTGCCTTCCTGGAGTACCCTAAAAACATTCCCAAATCCTGCGTGGTTTCCACAGCAGCCCTGCAGGCCTAAGAGATTTGTCACTCTCTTCTCAGGAAAAGCAAATCATTGCTTTGTATCTCTTGCTTATATTTATGTTGTGGACTATTGTGCATGCATTATGAAACCCACAAATCAATGCTCTCGGCAGGCAAAACTGTTCCAACCTGCACCGCGTGCCGTGTTCTGTTCAAGGTCTTTGACAAAACGGTATCCACCTGCCCCTGCGTTATGCTCTCCGAGGGACGGTGCTGTGGGTACCTGGGGTCTGTGATTGATCTCTGAGTGACTTGTACTTCATCAAGGAGCCGATATGATTTCTCGTGTATCTGATTAACCTTCTCTGTAAGATCGCCATCATGTCTGTAATGCCGGCGGATTATCCTGTGCTCGGAAAGATGAATATCAGCTCGTTTTAATCAATAGCCTACAGAAGGTGTCACCTGGCTCTGCCTGTGGTTATCTATGACGTCTGACCCAAAGGGGACGGCCATTTGTCAAATGACCTCATTTCATTGAAAGCAGCTGGGAAATGAAGTGGGTTTTGTTTTTCAAACAGTGTGCAGAAAAGGCAGTAGGTGCATGAAATACGTGTTTGTATTGTGGATCATTCCCTATGATAAAGAGAGGATACCAGGCGGGTAAAATACCTGGTTACCCATTTTCATTCCACAAGACTGGACTAGGGAGCAAGAGAGAAGTAGAATATGCAATAGATTCTATCACTGTTCTGTTCTATTCTATTCTATCCGGTTCTATTCTATTCTATTCGGTTCTATTCTATTCTATTCATAGAATTAGGGAGCAACAGCAAAGTATCACCAGACTACCAAGTAATTTTTCAGCAAACCCAGAGTACAGAGTATGATTGACAGCTTAGAGCAACAGTAATAACCCAGGACTGTCCTAAGCAAGAGAGGACACATGGCCATCCTAAATTGTACCTTCTTTGGTAATTTAAGAAACTTCCCCATAATGTTGAGTAATTGGGACTTTGGGGGATGATTTTCTGTGATGCACTTCTCTTCCGGGGGTCTCTGGGAGGAATCCTTTGGAACATAAATCAGTCATTGCTTATCATTCAGCCACATGGAGAATGCATGAGTCCATGTTTGAGATAAGGGCTCCTAACGGAGGAGGGCAGGTGTTCATTGTTGGGAAGGATCATCTTAATGTCAAGTCCAGACAGTTTTCAGTGAACCCCGAGCTCCGTCTTTATTTTTAGTTAGGGAAAATGCTAAGGACTCCCCTCCAGACCCCTGTTTGAGGACACAGAGAGTCAAGGAGAAAAATGTCGTCCTCCTAAATGAATGTTAGAAGACAGAGCAAGAAACGGGTCAGGCTGCCGTTCACCTGGTACAGATCCTCCAAAGCACACAAACAAATCAGAGTCGTATTTTTTAAATTTTATTTTATAATTTTTTTCCAAGTAGTTATACATGACAGAGTTGGATTTTTTTTTTGGGGGGGGGGCATGGATACCAGGGATTGAACTCAGGGGCTCTCGACCACGGAGCCCCATCCCCAGCCCTATTTTGTATTTTATTTAGAGACAGGGTCTCCCTGAGTTGCTTAGTGCCTCGCTCAATTGCCGAGGCTGGCTTTGAACTCACAATCCTCCTGCCTCAGCCTCCCGAGCCGCTGGGATTACAGGCAGGTGCCACCGCGCCTGGCCGACCTTTTTTAACTAAAAAGGAGGTGTTTTGCCCTCCAAAGCAGCCCATGTCTTAGAGGGAGCTAAGAGTACCATCATTGTTGAGAGTCTCCACAAACCCAGCTTAAAAATTCCTCCTCTGCTGCTCATTAAGCCTCAATTTCCTCATCTTTGAAGTACAGATCCCAATGTCCACCTGACAGCGTTTTGTGTTCTCCATTTCTTAGATGGGGAAAAATAAATAATGAAATATTTCTAAAAGGCTCAGTATGAGACCAACCCTCCTGCCCTGCCCCGCTTCCCCCCTCTCCTAGAGGTAGCCCCTCCCACCAACTTGGTCCTGTACCACCCATTCCTACGACATTGATCTTCATCTTTCAGTAACAGTCGCGTGTTGCTATGGAGGCGTCTTGAGTCTCCATTCTCAGGGTTCATCTTGTGGACTTATTATAGCAAATGAGTTTTCAGCTCTCTCTCCTACACCCTCCTCATATAAATAAATCATCATTCTGGGTGGATCATTAACCTGTGATTGCATAACGGTGATTGCCCTGCTCTTCCCAGGGAGGCAGTGGAGCAAACCACAATTCCTCCTTCCTGCCTGCCTGCCTTCTTCCCTCCCTCCCTACCTTCATGTTCTTTTCCTCCTCTCTTTCTCTATTTTTTTCTTTTTTGCTGTTCCTAGCTAGTATCTTTGTTCATTTCTTAGTGTTCTGTAGTATTCAGATCACTCAGTCAGACCTCAAGCTTTGGGCCAGTCTTCAAAAACTTAATTAGACACATATTTAAAATATCCTTCACTATATATATATATATATATATACATATATATATCATTTATTATATTTATTATATATATTTTGTATATATAGTGAATATATATATACAATGTGAATATACATATGGAGAGAGAGAGAGAAAGAAGGAGAGAGGGAGAGACATAATTATTCTTCTAGAATGTTCCTTCCCCACCGTCTCTTTCTTCCTTTGAATCCAAAAATCCCATCATCTCCTCCATCTTGTGTCTTCCTCGTTCCTGATGTATTTCTTCATTGATGGAAAGATGCTCCGCAGTGATTCCCTGAAAGACAATTTGCCTCTAAGTTTCTTTCCTTTATTGAATCCCTTGGAGAAATTCCCCCACTCCGTTCATCAATATTTGCAGGGTTTTCCTTCGGGTCTGGTCACTGCCTGGAGACAGAGTATCCAGTCCTCTTTGCTCGGGAGCCATACTGAGAAGGAGACGGGATCTTCTAGTCTCTGTAGGGACCTTTGCTAAAGCCCTGTAACCGTCGATTCAACCTGGCGTCCGTCCCCTGGCCCAGACACATTCCTCCGTCCTCTGTGGTTAAAAAGTAAAATCCAGACCTACTTCTGGGGTGGGAAGGCTGGGTCCCTTGACTGTATGGATAAGGGAGAGCATTTGCAGGTCTTAACTGATTGCTAATCAATATTCACACCATCTGAGCTCCCCGGCTGCTGTACCGTTGGTACCTGATACCACCAATTTCTCAATCTTGGGGGATGCTCTAACAGAGAGTAAGGCTGCTCTGCTGTCTTACACCACCTCCAGCTCAAGATTCGGGGTTTCTCGCCTGCAGCTTGCTTCCCGGCATCCCTGGTTGCAATAGTAACACCTCTTAACCATGTTCTTGGTCCATGTAGGCATATGTCCTAAAAGGAAAAATTCTGTGCTCCTGTTTAAAGCTTGAGAAGGTTCCCAGAACCCTTATTATCCAGGTTATTAGCAAGAGGAAATGAGATCGCGTGGAAAGACTCCAACGCGGTGCTTGTCGCATAAGCATCATAATTATTTTTGTGGCTTTATTATTATCCTGTCCTAGTCAAAGCATCCAAGTGCATAAATTATATTTAGTCATCTCTATAGAGCCAAAGAGCATGGAGAGGGAGGGTCCCGCGAAGTGGAGACCCGTGTAGGTCACCTGCTCTCTTCGGGGCTCACCATGTTACCGCTATCGTTTTTCTTGAGCTTGTAAAAGAAACAGGAGTTGGGGGTGGGGGTGGGGGTCACCCCGTCACTCACACAGTGAGGACTCTAATCTAGGTTTCACGTCACCTGCGTATGCCCCAATCCTCGAAGGCTGATCTCAATTGCTGGAACATTCTACTGACTCTATAGAAGACTGAGTGGCCCGTCTGAAGTTCGCCCCCCACCTCCCCAGGAGGACAGTCAAACCACAAGCCCCAGCCGACCCCAGGAAGTAAGCAGCCTCACAGTGCACCTGGGAATTTGTGCCATTTCTCCCCAAAAGAACTCTCCGTCCTTGAGCCACTCCTAGCCTCTGGAGGATTATAAAATAGAAGAGGGGAAAACAAAAGTTTTAAAGGACTCTGTGTTTTAAAGCCAAGCATACAACTCCATGAAGCTGTGCTCAGACGTTTCATATCCCAGTCTCTGCAGGTGCGGGGAAGTTGTCCGTCTCTGAAAATGTCCACACTGAAGACAGACGGAACAAGGACAGAGGGGTTGGGTGGTCATCACGATGTGATCCTATCAAATGATCATATCCTATGATCATCATCACCATCAAATACCCCACAGTCGTAGGACTATTTTTGACGACAAAGAAAAACAAGCTCATATTAGAAAATTGGCAGAATGTTTAGGTTTACCTAAGCGACGTCTCTCATCACACATGAAATGGAACATGAGTCTATCTACCAATCTCCATCAGATAAAACGTCAGAGGCAGGACTGCGGACGTAACTCGGTGGTGGGACACTTACTTACCTAGCCTGTGTGAGGCCCCGGGGATCTCTCTCTAGCACCAACAGAAACAAAATAAATAAATGTCAGGGGCAAAGACCTGGGTTGAATGAAACTAAAACAAATACCTTTATGATGATTTCTTACATTTTTATATTTCCTACTAACAAATACATTTTTCCCATCATTAGCTGCTGCTAACATTTATAAAAATATTTTTAGTTGTTCTCTTTAGCTATTCATGACAGGAGAATGTATTTTGACATATCCTACATACATGGAGAATTCTGTGGGTGTACATTGTTGGGAGTCGACTCGGCTCCAAAGACTAACTTCCCCATCCCCCAAGAAGAGCCGTCCAATGGTGAGCCCTGCTAGGCTCACATGATCCTGCCGTCCAATGGGGAGCCCTGCTAGGCTCACATGATCCTGCCATCCAATGGGGAGCCCTGCTAGGCTCACATGATCCTGCCGTCCAATGGGGAGCCCTGCTGGCTCTCCTGATCCTTACCCACCAATCAGACTGGCCCTGCCGGCTCACCTGATCCTTACCCTCCAATCAAAAAGCACCCCATGCCAACTGTCAAACCACCCCTGGCTCTATAAATATGCAGAGCTGTTCCTCAATAAACGGGCATTTGCTCCGACCATGAGCCTTGTTCGTTCTTTCATACATGGTGTGGAGTTTCACTGGTCGTGGGTTCATATTTGAGCTTGGGAAAGTTAAGTCCATACATTCTGTGGTCTTTCCCATTCCCCTCCCTCCCCCTTCCCTTCCTACCCCTTTGTTTAATCCAGTGAACTTCTATTCTTCCCTCCCCCACCCCTTCTTGTATGTTAGAATCAAACAGAACATTTGACCTTGGGTTTGGGGGGACTGGTTTATTTCACTTAGCCCGATAGCCTCTGGTTGCATGCGTTTACCCGCAGACTTTTCCAACTGAAGAAACAAATCAGCTAAGTCAACTAACTTAGCCATAATCAGTCTTCTATGAGGGGGGAAAAGCTGAACCTGGTATCCAGATGCCTCTGACTCCAGAGCTGAGTGTCTTCACCACTGCAAGCTGTGAGAGCAGACTTGTATCTGCAATCTGCACCCTCTTGCTACCACAGTCTAGACAGCAGTCTGCAGTTGACACCTGAATGGTTCAGGTAACGACATTCACACCTGAAACCAGTTCTTTTACTTAGGATGTCTGTCTGCAACAAGAAACCAACTGTGATGATCTAGGGCGGTGTTGGCCAACGTAAGGATTTGGGCATTGACTGTGAGCTAAAGATGGCGAAATCTGTTTCGGGTACATTTTTAGTAATACTGGACATTTATGGAGTACTTTCCATGTGGCAAGCTGTGTTCTCAAAATGTCACACAGCTTGACTCATCATGTATCAGGGAAACGTTTTCGTTAAATCTGGGGAAACTGAGGTACTGAGGGTACAAGTCACTTTCCTAGGTGCTCAACCTAGTAAGGGGTCAAAATAAATGTTAAACACAGGAATTGTGGAACCACTGTCTGCTATTTCCACTTTGAATCCCTAAATTATACCATCTCAGACTCTAGGTTTCTAATACACAATACTTTGAAATGACCTTTTTTTTTTAGAATATGGGAGTGTTTTAGTGTTCCCCTCCTTCTGGGCTCCATATATAACCCGACCTGACCTCGTTCCTGATGTCTGAGGACGCGTCTGGGGTCCCTGGTCTCTTCTGGCCGTTCTTCTCTTGGATCCTCTGTCACCTTGTCACTCCGGGCTCAGATGCGCATTTCTTCTTCCCCCTTCTGATACCTTGACTCCTGAAAGGTATCCCGGGTTCCAACACATCATGTCACACTCTATCAGCACAAAAAGAGAATTAGGTGGAGCTCGTTTGTACCCAAACATTGGCAGCCACCCAAGGCCTCTCACAGTGAATTACAGCAAGCGGTGAGCTGCAGTCATGTTGGAATGGAACTGAGTCACTTACAGGGAGGGAAACTGTCCCTTCAGCCAGACCTAGGGTTCAAATACTTGTTTTCTCTTTCTAATTAGGCATGCGGCTTTGGGGAATGTATTTAACCTCTCTCAGGGAGAAGTTTTTTTGGAACTGGGGATTGAACCCAGGGACACTTCACCACTGAGCCACCTCCCCAGTCCTTTTTATATTTTATTTTGAGACAGGGTCTCACTAAGTTGCTGAGGGCCTCGCTAAGTTGCTGAGGCAAGCCTCGAACTCGCAGTCCTCCTGTCTCAGCCTCCTGAGTCACTGGGATGACAGGCATGTGCCACCACACCCGTTGTCTTTTAAATGGTGGTAACAGTGAGATTTGTATCACGGAGTTGTAAGGTCTTAGTGCTCATTCCCTCTGCACATATTCACCGGAACATCCATTATGTGTCAGTAGCAATGCTCTGTATCCGTGAGCTGTGGTGAGCATGTTCTCTGTCCTCACATGCTCGTATTTTACTGAGTTCATAAATGCAGTTATGTGAAATTGACTTCGGTGCGTGGTAAACACACGCATAATGCACATGAGCCACAGTGATGGAAAAGATGCTGGTGTTCAGTGACGGTGACAAGTAGCCATCATGGTACCGTGACTGTCTGACCAAGAACAGGAATCTATGAAACCGGGCTTCCACAGGAAATACACTTGTTCTCTTTTTTAATCCCCTCTCATATAAATGGTCGTAGCAGACAACCACAAAATAAAAAGGGAAATGTTTCCCAGACACATTCCCTGAACACTTGAAATTTGTACTACAGCCTTAACTTGTGGTGAGGATAAGAAAGGTAAAGGTTTTAACGGTTTCTTTTGAACACGCGATAAGTTTTCCTTTGAAAGACCAAGGACGGACAGATTTCCAAAATCCCGCAAGTGAAGCCACTCTCCAGCACCGTGGTGAGAGGTCTCCGTCATCGTTAGCAAACATCAGTGTCTTCTTTTTTAACCTGCAGTTCTGCAGCTGATGCATGCATTTTCTTATTCCTGTTTCACCTCCTTTTTTCCAAACCTCAGATTGAGTGGTTCTCCCCAGCCTCACGATGACTCCTTCGGGGTAATTTCCCAATGACATCTCTAGCTTTTGGAATGTGCATTTGTGCAGTCCTCCTGACTTTGGATGCCAGAATACTGTTGGCGCATGAAGTGTCTTTGGATTTAGCGGGCAGCTTGAAGCATCTGGCAATCGAACATAAACTCCTGTACTTGAGCATTCATGCTTGAACCAGAAATTACTTTGTCATCTTGGCTGGCTTTTATTAAGCAGCCCCACAGCTGCCTGGGAACGATGACTGACTAGAGTCAGCCCTTTCCCTCCGAACGACACCCTCTTCCTGCTCTCCAACCTAAGTGTGTCCTTTACCTCTCTTCCCGAGCACGTCCCGGGCATCGGTAGGAAGGGGAAGAATAGTACCTCACACCACGGAGCACTTTTAGGGTTTATGGAGCGTGCCGAAACCCATTAACCCATTTTGAATTTCATAGTCCTCCTGGGAGGCCGAACACCATCACCTTCAAATTACAGATGAGGAAAAGTGCAGCTCGGAGACGTCAAATGACTTCTTGGTGGCTCCTGATACAGCGTTGCTGCTGTGTGGCTCTTATGGGGTAGGTAGGAGCTGTCCCCCAATCGCCCACCTGTGTGACAATGCAAGAATGTTCCCAGGTGAAACGTGGTTAGATCACGAGAGCTTTATCCTAATTGGTGAAATAATCCACTTGAATGGATTAATTGGGTGGGAACTGTAGCCACACGTAGGGTGTGGCTGGTGAAGTCGGTCCCTGGGGATGTGACTTTGGGGTTTATATTTTGCCCCTTGCTTGCTCTCTCCCCATTGCCGTATGTGCCCAGCCCTTCCGCCACGATGTTCCGCCTCACAGTGGGCCCAAGGCTGTGGAAGGGGCCAACCGTGGACTGAAACCTCCCCAACTCTGAGCCAAAATAAACTTCGCCTCCTCTCTTCTGTTCTTGTCAGGTGTATTGGCCACAATGATACAAAAAAATGACCAATGCATTGGCCAAAGTGGGAAAAATAGCTTGTTAGACGCTAATCTGTGGGTTTTACATGTCAGAGACTAATGGCTTCAGCAAAACGTGTGTCAGCATTAGAACATCCCTATGAGGTCTGATTCTCTAGAATCATCTGCAGCTTCCATTTCTGAGACAAGCTCTAAGCCTGGACATATTTCCAGCGAAATGTGTGGCCAGTCTGATTCTGATGCTCCTACATGGTCTGGGAGCTTCCAATGTTGGCGGCCATGTCACTGAAGGGTGGATTGTATCCTATGAGACTGTCCCCCCCACCCCTCTGGGATGGTGGAAAGTAGCAGGTCACTGGCATGGTGGCCAAATACCCTCCTTGTGGAAAGCAAATGGGTAATGGGTGAGAAGGAGTTTTGTAAACCATGGAATGATCTACAAATGCAGAGTTCCACATCCTTTGCACATCTTGAAGGACTGGATGGGTGGATGGATGGAGGCATTTTTCTTAGCTATCTCTCTGTGAGCCTTGTGAGCATCAAATAGATGCTACAGCAGTTTGTAAAGCCCTATTCTTTCTATTCCCCTGCAGCTCAGGGACTTGACGTGAGTCATAGAAATAATGTGTACATATTTGTTATAGCCTCAGCTGGGGGTCTTGTCTAACTATCTTTCCCTACCAATCGGGAGCTGTTAGATTCTAGTGGATGATCTAGCAAGTTTATAAACAGTTATTGAGGAACAGACATTTAAACGCATGCACACGACTCTGGTTTGTTTTAATTCAAATAACTGACATGTTTCTGGAGTGAGGAATTCTTAGGGTTTTGTGTTTTTTTCAATTGACCTAGCCAGCTAGCCACATCTCTTTCTTGAATATGCTACCAATGTTCGACACTGACGATTACTGAGTATTTTCAGATAGTAGTACTACTGTAACACTCGTTACCACACCAAAGCCCAGTGGTCATTGTGGAGGATAGTGAATGTGGATTTCAAAATCAGGAGACATCAGGTCAGATCAGAATGCCGTCTTAGGTTCCAGACGGGCATTTGGGGAGCAGCAGCACTGTATATAGCTTGTCTGTGAAGGACAGTATTTACAAAGGTGCTCATGCCAAGCCAAGGTTTTCTACTTTAGCATCCTAAAAACCAAAGGACGGGGTGTTGATCCACGAGAGATTGCCTTTTCACTTAAAATATATATATATAGGTTTGTGGCTACCTGCTTTCCTCGGAATGAGTGTCCTTGATCCAGCGTGTGTGGTCTTTGGTGTTGACGATGCTACTCTCTGCCCATCCGTCCTGCTGTGTACCTCCATCTTTTTTTCTGTCCCCAGTGTTCCCCATCCTGGCCCACCTCCTGTCTCCTTTACACAGATGAAACCTGTTTTAGATGATTTGATGTATCTTTGGATTTTTTTTTTCAATGTCCCCTGTACCTAATTTTAAAAACACAAAACGTGGTAAACATGTCTCCCAAATAAACTAAATTAAGTTGCTTTGAACTCCCCTGACCCTCGATTGATTTTTCTTTTTTTTAATTCTCTTCTTTCTGGGTCAGTGAATCTCAATGGCAAGAAAAGCTTCCCTGTCCGTGATGGGGAAGATTGGCCCCCGTGCGCAGTGACCCCCAGACCTAACCCCAGAGAACGAGTCCTTCCCGACCAGAGTGGGTTTCAAGGATTCGCATCTTTCTCCTCCAAGTGAAGAGCCGTGGTGAAATCTCAATTCGGGACCCCACCGATTGTTATTCTCTTTCCTTTAAATTTCCTTGGAAGTGTTATAGAGACTTGACTTGCCCATTCAATACACCAGGAAGAAGAGTAAATTTTACTTGCAGAAAGCTTTACAAATCAACCCTCCCTACATCAAATCAAGGAAGGGTAGCTACCCCATGTCCACCAAGCTATTAATATGCTCCTTTTAAAGCTTCCCAAGCTCCTCGGCGACCCCTTCTAAAACCTATTTGCAAACAAAGAAGAACAATTAGAACAGGGCAATTATTGCCTCTTCCCCAAATGCAGAGTTCTTAAGTGGAGGCATCTGGAAACAGTAGAAAACCACTAACAGGAACAGGTTTAGCAGGAAAAGACAGGGGATGGCTTCTTCTCCTGAGCCTTCAGCACCATCTAGTGTCCAGAATATGAATTGTCCCCACAGGACAGACCGTGCACCAATGGGCACCGGTGGTTCCTGTGCATATAATGACCAAGGAAGGCAGCAAGTGTGGAAATCCTCCTCCTTGCCTGGAGGTCTACGTATCATTTCTTCTTCTCACACTGCATCAGTAGACACGGCAAATGTCCCTCAGACCCAGTAATCTAGTTATTTCAGCAGGAAAGTCTTTATTAGGCCATTCTTGTGCAACGTTTCCAGTGGGATCCACTTTATTTCACTGACATTTAATGGGATTTATTTGAGACCCTTTTACCCGGTCACTCATTAGGGACAGTTAACTCATGTGTAGCAGCTGGAACACACAGCCCTGCCGTTTCTCCTTCCCCAACAGAAAGAACTCAGCCTGTGCCTGTAACCTGAACCTGGATCTAGCCTCCCTAGAGAAAGACAGGGGGATTATTTGGTGAACATGTTTCTCCCCAGGTAAAACAGGTAGCCGAGGATCCCATTTCCCATTCTTTTGGATCTTGTCTCACAGAAAAAGGAACGTCATGGCGAGATTTTAATCATACTCTGACTTGAAGCTGCAACTGATGTGTCATTGACTCTAATTTTTTTTCAATAATTCTTTTAGATTGTCATTTCTTTTACATCATAAATGAAG
This sequence comes from Ictidomys tridecemlineatus, assembly GCF_052094955.1. Lineage (NCBI taxonomy): Eukaryota > Metazoa > Chordata > Mammalia > Rodentia > Sciuridae > Ictidomys > Ictidomys tridecemlineatus. The sequence goes on along the minus strand of NC_135492.1, from coordinate 46,998,710 downwards.
CATCCGCCCCCAAAAAAGAAAATAAATTGCGAGAGGATAGACTTAGGCTATCTTCATCCCTCTACTTTGTTACTGGCTGGCTACTTTGCTTTGAGAGTATCCTTATTCATCATAAAAGTTTAGGCAGCACAGAAAAGTCTTGGCCTTTAGAAAGACATGCCCGCCCCCTGAGAAGCCCTGCTACAAAAAACATGGCTCAAACCCCAAACCAAGACTTTGCTTTCCCCCTGGTGGCAGAACAACGGAATGACCCCAAATGATTTTCAGACAGATGATAACTTGCTGATTAAAAAAACATACAAACTCCTTATTAACCACTGAACCAAGTTAGAGGCTTGGGAGTGGGGCCATCAGGAGAATCCAAGTGTCCTTAGAACAATCTTCCTAATTAAATAGGTGTTTAATGCCACGCATTTTGACCAGGCAAATCTAATAACGTGGATAATCATTGGACGGCTTGTTTGCCAAGTACCCACACTTGGCCACCCTTGATTGGTACTTAGGTAAACCAAGACAGCTGTGTCTTCACCAGGGCTGGATCATCTTGGGGAACCTCTGTTGTCTATGCCGTCTGCCCACCACCAAAACATCCTTCGATGGCATGTATATATGCCTGGTCTTAGCTGGACCATGGTACACTGAATTTTTGTTTCATCAGGATGAACTTCCAAATTAGAATTTAAAAGACCACGAGAAAAATCCATCCCCGTGCAAGACAGCAAGCACACTCCCACAGTTTGCACCTGCAGAAGTGACGCAGGTCGACTCCTCTGTGAAAAGTCACACAAGGGCACATCAGAAGCATAGTGTGTCGCGTGTTTGTTTCTCTAACTCTTTGAAAAGGTAGAACCTAACGTCTAAGCAGGCTACAGTAATTAGAAAATTAATCATTTTTTTCCTGATACAACAATGCATTTGTCTCCAAAAGATAAACATAATTTTATGCAATGCCTCACTCTTGACAATAGGAATTTTACTAATGTATTAACTCAGATTTCCCCCCCGCCCTGGTATGCAGTGCAGGAATTCATTGCCTGAATTTTAGTCAGGTGATACATTTGCTTTATTTATCCTTCTTCTTAGAAGCGGCATGAAACTTTAATTTTTAAGTGGCATCTGCTCTAGAATTAGAGTTAGCTATCTTTTTAATTTCATTGTTCCGTGGTGTGTTTTAAATATTTTACACTTTAAACGCGAAGGAAATCTAAGCACGCTTCCGTTCCTTAACTTCCTCTCCCCCTTCCCATCCCTGCAAGTGCAGGGCTATGACGCAGGGTGGCGAGGTGGATCCAGGGCTCTGGGGAAGGGTGTCTCCAGGACACAGGGTGGTGGCAGGTAGCTGCCGAGGGAGAGGGCACAGGAGACTAGTATTATATTTTAAAAAAATGGAAAAATGATAAAATTGAGACAACTTGAGTAAATAAATAAATGCTGTCAGAAAAGGATAGAACTAGAGATGGATATGGTCTCTGTCTCCATGCATCCATATATATGTGTATGCAGATATATGACCTACATACATATATAACATACATACATATACCTGTGGACATATATAACACATATATTCATATATACATAGGATACATATATTTATGTATGCACATATACATACATCTATGTGTGTGAATATATATACATATAAATTTATATATACATACATTTATATATATATTCATATATATGTATAGTCATATATATACACACATATACATATATATTAATGAATATATATGTATGTATAGATATATATTCACACACACACACCCAACTCTGTTGGCTGAGAAGGCCTGGAATCAATGACCTTATCAACAATGAGCACATTCAGAGTCGACACCTTGGTTTCTCAAAACCGTCTCCCACTACAAAGAACCAGGGTGCCCTGGAAAAAAGACTGACTCTAGAGCTGGAGTAGGGAAAAAGCATGAGATGAGCCCAGAACATCTTACTGAACCAGAAAGCAAGGACATACACTCTGAATGACGATAAAAAATGTCAAGAGGACACAGGAGGGGCACACCTAAAAGGACTCCGGGGGGAGGGGAGGAGGGGGGCAAAATGGAGACCATTTGAGCATTAAAATAAATCGCCAGAGGAAAGTATGATCATGTGTCAGATAAAATGAGTGTGTGCCCATATATGTCAGCCAATAAATAAATAAGGGCAAGAGGAAGCGCTCACTTGGCGTCGGATGTCAGGTGGGCTGGTGGCCGTGGGGGGGTCACCGTTTGGCCGACCTCATGGAGGTCATCCCTGCAGGCGGGGTTTGCAGCACATTCTAAGGCGAATGGGTACCCTCAGGACGTGAGCGTAGCCTCAGAACACCTGCCCTCAAAATGCGCGTCAGATTCAAGGGGGGAACTGTTTAAGTGAAAAGTGGATGCTAGGAATGCAAGCCACGAGGGTGCTGGCCTGCTTTGGCAGCTTCTTGGGCACGGTGCACATGGAAATGTGGGCAGCTCTTGTCCGTGTGAGCTACCTGTCCCCCACACGGTGTGTACGCAGCAGATTTGTTTAAGCGTCGCTTTTTTGCCTCAATCCCTGTGAACTTTCATCCTGGATAAAAAGGTTGGCCCATGGGCTGGGGTTGTGACTCAATGGTAGAGCGCTTGACTGGCCTGTGTGAGGCACTGGGTTCGAGCCTCAGCACCACATAAAAATAAACTAATTAAAGGTCGATCAACAACTAAAAGAAAAAAATATATATATATATATATGAAGGTTGGCCCAGCTTAGAATCACTATGAATCTCAATTTTCATCTCTAATATTCATGTATTCATGATCTTTCATTCAAACATGTGCTTTATGCAGAATTGGTCAATATAATGTATGCAGCACTGATTTTTGTTTAAGTGGGTTCAACCGTACAATGCTGAACTTCATCTGCAGAGATGTCTCCTCCAGGGTTTTTGCCATCACTCATCAACAATCGTTGTGGCAGCATTTAAATGTTGTTAAAAATAGCTCTCTGTCCCTCTGCCCTGTGGCTTTAGAGGTAAACTGACTCTCAGCAATTTGATGAGCTTCAGGCCTTTGAAGAAATTTATTTTTAAAAATTTTCCTTATTAAAAGAATGTATGTAAAAAAAATCCTACTAAGAACATTGTCAAAACCATTACACTTAAGAAATTTGCTTACCAGAGAAAATGCATTAAGATGACTAAACACATTAAATTAAATTGACTACAACACATTAAATTGTTTCTTAAAAGGCACCGAGGACGGCTGGGCATAGAGATCAGTGGAAAAGCATTTGCCTAGCATGTGTGAGGCCCTGGGTTCGATCCTTGGCGCTGGGGAAAAACACAACACTAAACTAAAAGACACCAAGGGATTATCTTGGCACTACAAATGAAATGTTAAAAAAGTTATCAATGGAAATGGAATGGTTGGTATCGTATAGGCAAAACCTCATCGAAATGGAATTCCTTGTTTCAAAGACTTGTTTCACAGAGAATAGCTCTAATTCAGGAAATCTTTTCACCATCAGCCAAAGTCAGAATATTCTATGGCTTGGATGCCTGTTGTACATTTGGAATTGGTGCAAGGAGTTGTTGATCTCATCGTTAACAGAGTGCTTAATAAGTAACCTATCTTCATGGCTGCTACAGCCTCTAGCACAAAGCAGTTTACCAACTGTCATCTATATGTTACAGAAAACACTGTAGAAAGTAAGAATGTTTGTAAGCACGAGGGCGGGGGAGCACTTGGCACAAAAATTTCTAAGCAAGAGTCCCAATGATGTCATTCTCTCCCATAGGAACCGACCACAAGAATGAACATTGATTGAAGGGTGTCATTGATCCTACTTATTTTTGCTAATTATATCCAAATCCAGCCACGAATTTGCATCTTGAGTTCTAATTGCCTCTGAGAGTTCTCTGCACAGAACAGTAGCTACTAGAGTGACTCTCTCCAGAACAAGAAGTCAGAAATACAGGTTCCTGCTGATCTTGATGAATTAGAACCCAAGGAAGGGAGACAGTTTGTTTCCGCAAGAATCCATCTGTTTGTTTGTGTACAGCGCTTGTATTGAAATTGAAGGAAATTAATCCGGTTAAAAAAAAAAAAGTATCAGAACTCATAAACGCAGTAAACAAGAGCACTCAGGAAACATACACTCTGAGAAAACCAAGAAGCTAATGAGGTTTCTAAACCTCTTTAGTCTAATCTTCTCTAGTCCCGAGGAGACCTCTCTTGGTGTGTGTACAGCGTATGACTTATTTTGCATTGATTCTTGCTGCTTTGGAGCTCACAACGCAAATCGGCGGCAAGTGCTCGATTAATGAATCAGTGGCTGTCAGCAACTGTACCAACATGATCCTTTATTTTAGGGACTTCTCTGGTCCTTGGTTAATAGGCAGCTGAAATTGCCAATTTAATAAAAAAATAATAATAATAACACCTGTCCCAAACCCCTACATGTGCATAAAGTGCTGAACAGTTTCTTCAGGAGATCGCTGCCAATCAAAAGTGGGAGACAGGTGGTCAGGAGTGTGGCTCAGTGGTAGAGGTGTGCTGATTGTACACTCCAAGTTCCACGTGTAAGCTTAGAGCTACAGCTAGCATTTTAGTCCTGAAATCACCCCTGCGTGCTACCTGTCGAAGGCAGGAAGTTCATTTCTCTTGTAGCCTCTGAAACCAGGTGTGACCCATGGCAGGGATTCTTTGAATTTCCTTCTGCATTAAAAAAAATCTTCAGTTGACGACACACACACTAAAGAGTGCAGATTGCTAGATGATGCCCTTAGACTTTCTCTCTGGATGATTTGTGAATGAATGTCATGCTTTCGGCTAAATGAAGCAAAGTGTGGTGGTGGTGCACACCTGCAATCCCAGCAACTCAGGAGACTGAGGCAGGAGGATCGCAAGTGTGAGGCCAGCCTCAGCTATTTCATGAGACCCTGTCTCAAAATAAAGAATAAAAAGAGAGGGCGGGGGTAGTGCTGGGATTGTGGCTCAGTGGTAGAGCACTCGCCTCAATCCTCAGCATCACATAAAAACAAAATAAAGATATTGTGTCCACCTATGACTAAAAAATAAATATTTTCAAAAAATATATATTTTTAAAAAAGGGCGGGAGACATGGCTCAGTGGTTTAGCATTCCTAGGTTCAATCCCCAGTACCAATAAAAATAGAAAAATAAATGAAGAGAGGCAGAATAACAGACAGTTCTTAACCACTCCTGGGCATCAGTTTCATCTGTTAAAAAATAGGGTTGGTGGGGCTGGGTTGTGGCTCAGTGGTAGAGCTCTTGCCTTGAATGTGTGAGGCGCTGGGTCTGATCCTCAGCACCACATAAAAGTAAATAAATAAAATAAAGATATTGTGTCCATCTGAAACTAGAAAAATATTTTTAAAAATAGGGTTGATGATAGAACCTGTTTGTTAGGAATAAATGAAATCATTATAAATGAAACCAGTAACTTAACATCAGCAAGGGACTTAGCGATCACGACTGCTATTATTCCTTTTTTTCATGTATGATATCCAATGAGACATACTTGTTGGATAAATGAACAAATGAATGATTATTCAAATGAAAAAATAAATTGCCAAATCAGCTATCCAAAGTAGAATTGGGGAACCTCTCCATCCAAACAAACAAACAAAAAAAAAACATAGAGATATATGGTTTTAGCCTAAGATTGTCTGACTTCATTTTATAGGTGAGGAAAATTTAAATTCAAAAACACCAAATGACATGTCGAGTCAAAATCGGGCTATTCCGCTGGGCACAGGGGCGCACCCCTGTCATCCAGCAGCTCAGGAGGCTGAGGCAGGAGGACGGCAAGTTCAAAGCCAGCCTCAGTAACTGAGTGAGGCCCTCAGCCACTTACTAAGATCCTGTTTCAAAATAAAATATAAAAAGGGCTGGGGGGGGGATGTGGCTCAGTGGCTAAGCGTCCCTGACACACAAAAAATAAAATAGAAAATTTTTAAAAAGGCGGGGGCTCTTCCTAGAATCTTGCTTACAATAAGATTTGCTCTTACCTATCCTTCCCCCAGTTGAAAAATAAAATAAATAAAATAAAAATCCTGGGCTGTCCCTACCTATTCCTGAGGGTTAGTGAATCAATAGATTTTTATTATGTGGCTTACAAAAGCTTTAGGCTTTGAAATAAGGGGATTTCTGTCCCATTACCTCGTCGCCGGCAGGACCCGCTATTCACTTCTCATTTCAGAAATGTCACTCATCCCGCAGTGACTAGAAGTGCATCATCCCACTTATCACAATTCTGCCCTATTTGGGGGGGAAACAAGCCAAAGCATATTCTACCACTCGATGATAGACTGCTTAGGACCGAGACTTCTCTTGATAACAACCAGAGGTGCTATCTTCTCTCCGTGACTGAGTAAAAGGGAAGAACTCCGTGACCAATAGTGTCTTGGTAGCGGGAATGTGAGCGTGGGTTGATGAGAACTAAATGCTGGAGATGATCGACAGAGGGGAATGGATTGGGTTAGTACAGAACACAGACGCGCATCAGAGCGCCTCATCGCAGCCTATAAACAGGCACGGACATCACGTGTCGATTAAAAAAGAAAAAGCAATAGCAAAATTAAAGTCCCCCATGAAAGACCAGTTCCAGTTTTCCAGAGGAGGTTTTCATCTAAAAGTTCACTTCATGAATATTCATCTAGTTCACAGCCGGAAACATAGGTCTGCGACTGTAGGAGAGAGTCCATCCATGTTCTCTTGTTGCCTGGTCTGGTTTGGATTCATCTGATTTGCCGTCGTTTGTTTGGTCTGGGTTTAGTATTGAGAATTTTCTGGAATATGGGCTGAATCCAGAATGTTGATCCTGTAGGCAGCGATGTGGCTGAGGCAGGAGGATCAGGAGTTCAAAGCCAGCCTCAGCAATAGTGAGGCCCTAAGCAACTCAGGGAGACCCTGTCTCTAAATAAAATACAAAATAGGGCTGGGGAGGGGGCTCCGTGGTCGAGTGTAGCTTTACTAAAAATGCAAAGTTACCAGAATCTTCTTTCTGTTTTCCCTGAGCATCTGCAGAGATCTAACCTCAGGGCTCCCCGGCTGGGTTCCGTCCCTTGGGGAAGGTTCACGTAATGAGCAGTTTCATCTTTTCGTCTTCAAGGCGACTTCCTGGCCCACATCTGGGCTTCCCAGATGACCAAAGCCAAGCCACTCCTGCCTGCTCCCGGGTTCGGGGTTGGAGGCCCACCACGCTGTCTGACTCTGGTCTTGTTTCCACTCTCAGATCCCACCAGGGTGATGGTCCCCCCTTCCAGCATGGACGTCACGGTGGGAGAGAGCATCGTCCTGCCATGCCAGGTGACCCACGATCACTCCCTGGACATCGTCTTCGCGTGGTCCTTTAACGGACACCTGATAGACTTCGACCGAGACGGGGACCACTTTGAAAGGGTCGGAGGGGTAAGTATTAACATCGTCCTGTCCACGGGCCTGCTGTCAACTGTGCCCAGCAATCCCACAGGCGGGTTATGGGTTCCTGTGGGTCAAGGAGGAGACTGAAGCTCCTAGGAGCTGTCGTATGACGTCACATTCTTCCACAGTTCCTAGATTGCCACACTCAGCTTTAAACTTCAAAGCCCCAAGCTCTGTGCCCCAATCCATGCGCTTGACCCTAGACCTGGTTAGAGAAAGAATTTCAGAATAGTCACCTCGTATGTCTTTAGGCTACTAATCGTCCCTCCCCTTAGCTCCTGTAGAAGACTCATGGCTGCGAATTTAGGATTTGCTTTCTTGATTCTAAAAGACTGGTGAGGCTATGTTTTACTTGCAGGTAATTTTAATCCAAGTGCTTGATTTTTGAAAGGCCTTACTTTTCACAGTGCACGTTATCAATAAATACACAACAAGGAAAGGTTGAATCTAGAAACAATGCACAGTTTTGTGTCTATCAGAATCATTCTGAAACTGGACAACATGGTGCGTGCATGTAATCCCAGCGACTCAGGAGGCTGAGGCAGGAGGATTGCCAGTTTGAGACCAGCCTCATTGATTTAATGAGACTGTGTCTCAAAATTCAAAATAAAAAGGCGCAGGGATATGGCTCAGTGGTAAAGTGCCCTGGGTTCAATCCTTAGTACCAAACAAACAAACAAAAATATCATTCTCAAAAAAAATTTTTTTCTTTATCCTAACCCAGCTCTGCATTCCTATTGGTAATAAAGATTCTTTCTGGCTGCCATTATTTTGGAGGCACTTAATCAAAATAGAGCGGAATTCAAAAGTGGAGCTACTTTGCCAACACAATCTGACTTGCGCATTATCTTACCTGCTTTAGGTTGAGTATAAATGGCTTAAAGCTCATCATCCAGGACACGAAGGGGCATCTCTTCTACCGAACATCTCTTTCTATGAAATTCTTACTTGGATCCTATTTTTTTTATATATATTTGTTTCATTTTAAAGATACAAATTCGGGTCAAAATTGGAGAATCACTAGAGCGTGTTCTAAATCCCCAAATCAGAGAGCATATGGTAGGTTGCTGTGCTCTGAAACAGGCCACAGGAAGTCTCTTTGACATTCACGTCCCAGTGGATACAGTGAATTAAGGAGATGGCATAGGCATGTCCTTACTGCCAACGTGGCTTCTATCTTAAAATCAATGCAACTTTCATATTCCCTATGGGAGGCTGGTTTTTTTATCCAAACCTCTATTCAAGTGTTATATGTCACTTGAATATTTATATCTCCAGTGTTATGTTTCCCCAGACAAAATATCTTAGGTTAAAAAAAAATCATTAATAATAATACTGATAGCCGGGCACGGTGGTGCACACCTGTAATCCCAGCGACTTGGGAGGCTGAGGCAGGAGGATCGTGAGTTCAAAGCCAGCCTCAGCAATTTAGCAAGGTGCTAAGCAACTTGGTGAGACCCTGTCTCTAAATAAAATACAAAATAGGGATGGGGATGTGGCTCAGTGGTTAAGCATCCCTGGGTTCAATCCCTGGTGCCAAAACAATAATAATAATAATATTGATGATGGTGGTGGTAATGATAATTCCTTCTATTTGCCTAATCATTTGTAAAGCACTTTCTTATATATTAGCTCCCTAATCCCCATAGAATCCATAGGAAATAAGTTGAGCATCTATTATCTCCTGTTACCGAGACATGGTCAGTGCATAGTAAAAACTGGATGAAAATCCTAAGTGTTATAAGTAACAGACTTTCAGATTAAAAAAAAAAAAAAATTCATAGCTCTCCTTGAGTTAGCTTTAAGGTCTTTGACATGATTGTTTCAGAAAGAAAATTGATCATGACCATCAATAATACCAGTTTAAATTTACTGTGTGCTTCACAGTCTGTAAAAAGGATTTTGAGTAGCCGCACAATCTGATTTGATTCTCACCACACAGCACAGTGGAGCGAGACATCCATCTTTCAAAGGTCAATAAACTTAAGGTCCAGAGAGATTAAGAGACTTAGATGAAATCACACAGCAGGGGTCCGCCCAAGACAACTAAGTATCAAAACTTGAGCGTTCCCTTCGCTGTGTGCTTTGGCCTCTGCGCTAATCCCCCGACAGCCATTGGTAGCTTCTTCCATTGTCTTTGGTAAATATGAATGTGATGGGTTGTACTGACACACAGGATAGAAACTCAGGACTTGCTTTATTCCCAGTGAGAATAAGGTCTTTCTGGAGAGTCTTAGAGCAAAATATTATTAAGAATGGGGACTATATAGCTGACTGTGTGGGTTCAAATCTGGCCCCAATTTTTAGGAGCTAAGTGACCGTTGGCAAGTCACCTCACCTGTTTGTAGTAGAGTTTCCTCGTCTGTGAGATCAAAAGAGAACCTGCCTCTCAGAACGTGTGTTTAGTGAGTTAACAGAACTAAACCACTTGAAAGGTAGCCGCCATATGCAAAATGCCATTGAGTCTCACCAGGATGGTGGCCATTTGCAGAAAGAGCATTCAGGATCTGGGTCTGCTTTCCATTCTGGGGTTTGGAAGGGGAAAACTCGAGTGGGCGAGTAGACCGTAAATTATTCTGCTATTCTTTGGGAGTTTGGAAAGAGGCAGAGCATCTCAACACCTGGCCTGTGGGATGGACCTATGCTGGAGCAGATGTTCACCAGGCTCTGGATGAACAGGGATAAGAAACCAGAGTCCTTCATTCAAATGCCACCTCTGTGCCAGCCTGAGGAGGGATCTCTCCTGTTTATTCGAAGTCCCACGCTGTTGAATGCTGTAGAATTATTTCTGGGGCACAGAGACATCTCTACACCCGGGGATGTAATTAGTCCTATTCATCTGCTAATCAAACGTGCATTTGGCATTCGGGAAACAAATTAGCACCCGTTCCACACTAGGTGATGGGAGATTTCCCTGGGGAGTCTGGTCTTCATAATCCTTTAATTCAAACCTGGGAGCAATCAAAATTGCTGGCTGTAGAACAAGGCTCTACGGGAAATTACCAAAAGCCTGCAAACCGGGGGGACGGTTTGCTTCCTCTTTCCAAATGTGGAGTTGCAAAGTGTTGGAATGCCAACGCAGAGGGCAGGGGGAGGACATGTCGGAGAAACCCCCAAGACCAGATCAGGAGCCACCTGACAGTGGCAGAACCGCTCCAGGGAGCCCGAGAGGCCAGACACCTGAGGTCTCTGGAAGGTGCCATCGGAAGGCGTTGGCGCTGCGATGTGTCAATCAGGAGCATCCACAGGCCACGGCCTGCCTCGCTAATGTTGTCATCGGCCGGCGTCAAAATAAATCCTTTAGTCACCGTGTCCTTCCTGTGCGGAGGATGTTTAGAGCTCATTAGAAAGTAATCGTAGCCCACTCTCCCCTCCTTTATCAGCAGGATTCAGCTGGGGATTTGATGATCCGAAACATCCAACTGAAGCATGCTGGGAAATACGTCTGCATGGTCCAAACCAGTGTGGACAAGTTATCGGCCACAGCAGACCTGATTGTAAGAGGTATTGGATTTTTTTTCCGACCCCCCTCCCCCTGCTCTTTTGTCTTTAAAACATTTTTTGTGATATCTACTCTGGCACAGAGTTCTAAGACCTCTCAGTGGTTTCCAAGTACGGAGGAAAAAATTTAAAAAAAGACATGAACTACATGTTAGCAGTGGTTAGTTACCAGTCCCCAGAAGTTTCTAGAAGTTCCTCCTGGGGCAATGTCAGAAGCTATAACGAGCAAGCCCAGTTTCTTTATACTAAAAGTGACACCTTCAAGTACCCCCAAATTAGGGCAGCTGGGGTCCCTGTGATTTTCTACAATGACTTAAGATTAACCAAAGCCAAGAGTCTCAAAAGGGTTTCACCTGGGCCTTTGTGGGTCTCCTCTGGGCTAACCCACAGTGTTCTGGGCAGCGGGCTATTTGAACAGTAGTTTAAGAAGTTTATCATCAGACTGCTACCAGATTCATTTTTTTTCTTGTAAAACTAATTGAGTTTGGTTTTTTTTTTTAATATCACTTTAGGGGTGACAGGAAACACCCCTTTGGTTTCCTGGGATGTAGCGAATAAGCTGAGGCGAATAGCAAATACTAGCATTTGTACGAATCTCTTTTGAGTGTCGCCAACTTGATGTAACCTGGACCTAAGCTAAGCTAGGCCCACGGAGCCCGTTCCAAGTTCCGCTTAGTGGATTTTCAAGAAATACCTTTAAATAAAAATTAAAGCACTAGTGAACCAGTGTGCATTCCAGAACCAGGCTGGTGCATGCTCGGGGATTTCCTAAAGTATTAAAAATAAAAACTGGGTCAGGAGGTTAGGTCAGGGATATGCAGGCTCACCTCGCATGCATGAGACCCTGGGTGGGATCCCCAGCACCATCAACAAAATTGAATAAAGAAAATAAAAGTAAAAATGAAGCCAACCCAGAACATGAAAATAATATCTTGGCTTGCAGCTCCTTGGTCAGAATTCCTAACTATAGGTGTCAAGCCCTCTTTAGCCAGCTAGCTGAGCTCAGGTGGAGCTTCAAGAGCAAGAAAATAAAGACCCAGGAGATCAGCCTTGGAGGCAGGGTGAACCAGGAAACAAGGCATGGTGGGAAATACCTCCAATTCTGTGCTGAATCCTCTAGGTAGAAGGTGACAGGGAGATGTGTAGGAATTAGCACCTTAAAGGTGCTAAGGTTAAAAATAGGTTAAAGAAAAATAGCATTTATTTCATGTATGCTTTGGTTACCTTTAAATTGCCTTTAAAAAAAATCATTCAGTCATGGTGCAGATAAGAAGAAAAAAAAATCTTATAACTTAGGTTGATCTGCCCACAGAATATCTTAGCAGAAACATGTTTAATTCTACTTAAAAAGAAAAAAAAAAATACACCAGAGTCGATCTGCTCTCTCCTTAGGGACAAAAGGATTCTATTGCTGGAGATTTATCCTCTATTTAATTAGGATAATGTTCAGATCAGCCGTTTAAACGCCAATAAATTAGACTGATAAATATTTAAGTCAGTAATACTTGAAGTTCTTAAATGATACTGTATACTTCATTTCACAGAGAATAACATCGAAGTTGCAAACGCAGCCCAAAAGAAAATCTAGTTCTAATCAGTTAATAAGGCCAATAAATTAATATGCCCTTTTAAACCCTGATCTCTCATCTTATCTCCTCCTGCTTTGTCTGGGCAGACTTTCTGCCCATTGAGGTAGAGACACCCTTACAGGAGCCTGGGGGGCAGATTTTGATGTTTGAATCGAGTATGGCTTTGAGGGCTGGTCTCCCCCTATCCTCAATCCATAGCAGCACCTTCAAAGGCCACCCCTGAGCAAGCAGCAGACACCAGCCTCCACCCAACCGTCCCTCTGCTGTTGTTTGTCACAAAAAGAAAAAAAAACTTGTATGCACCCCTGACCATGTTATCATTTTGCTCAAAGGACCGACAGTTGCACATGTCATCATTTTGAAAGGGGGGGGGGCAGGAAGATAAAGAAAAATAAGCAAAGCCCTGAAAATACCATTTTTTTTCTCCAAAGGTCAAATTCTTACGACCCTCTACATTTCCTTCTTACACATGGGGGCCGACGGACGGTGGTCTCAGATACTTCCCATCAGTGGCGATTTCTGAGGAGTGTGGAGGAAACACAATTCCATTTAGTGATCCTTGGGTTCTGAAGGCCATCGAAGCAGTACCCATAAAGAAAAAGGATGGAAGGGCTAGGTTGAGGAATCCAGAAAGAGAGAGAGAGGGGAAGGAAAGAAGTGTTTCAGTCAGCTTTTCATTGCTATGACAAAGAGACCAGAGGAGGACAATTTAGAGGAAGAAAAGTTTATTTTAGTACCTGGATTCAGAGATCTTACTCCACAGATGGCCAGATCCACAGCTGTAGGCCTGAGGTGAGGCAGAACATCATGGCGGACGGGTGTGAGGGAGGAAAGCAGCTCAGGACATGTTAACCAGGAAAGAGAGAGAGAGAGAGAGAGAGAGAGAGAGAGAGCGAGCGCTCTGCTCACCAGGGACAAAATATGAACCCAAAGGCATACCCCATTGACCTGCCTCCTCCATCCACACTCTACCTGCCTACAGTTACCACCCATTTAATCCACATCAGTGGATTAATCCAACTGATCAGGTCACACCTCTCACAATCTAATCATTCCCCCCTCTGAATATTCTTACGTTGTCTTTTGGGGGACAGACACGTCTAAACCACAACAGAAAGGAAGGAAGGAAGGAGGAGGAGAGGTGAAGGAGAGAGAGGAAGAAGAGGACATCGTTGTCTAGATTCACCTGGGTTAATAAGAATCCCAAAGACCCAAGGTTGCCTCAGCCCCACCTGGGTGACATTAGGTGGGCAGGCTGAAATGTCACCATGGAAAATCAATCAGTTTCCGTGAGCAGATACCCAGATTCCTTAGCCAAGAGTTAGAAGGAGAAGATAAATCTGGTGTCATCTGTGGATTCTATAAAGATGGTTTATTTTAAAAGGAAAGAGGGCGTTAGGGCGCCCCCTACAGGCGAAGGAGTGAATCCCAGAGCAAAGTCTACTGTGTCTGCCGAGAGCGGTGCCCATGACCCACAGGAGGAACCCACGCATGTATATAATGAGTGGAGGAATGAACTTGGACCTTAGGTGGCCCCGTATTCTCTCCTGTAAGGCTCGGCTTGGTGGTGGCTGGAAGCCAGGGGCACGCCTCGTTGATCTGTGTAGTGCCAGAGCCCAGCACAGGGCCCAGCCCCTGGCAGGTGGTCATAAAGGGTTTCACAAGTGAGGAGTCCGGAGGGGATCAGCCACCGTCCGGTGGGTCGCTCACCAGGTCACTTGTCATACTGACCCGACCCCGGGGGTCTCACTCTTTCCCAGGTCCTCCGGGGCCCCCAGAGGCGGTGACCATAGACGAGATCACCGACACCACTGCCCAGCTGTCCTGGAGACCCGGGCCTGACAACCACAGCCCCGTCACCATGTACGTCATCCAAGCCAGGACTCCCTTCTCCGTGGGCTGGCAGGCAGTCAGTACAGGTACCACGCTGGGTGCTGGGGCTGGGTGCTGGGGCTGGGTGCTGGGGCTGGGTGCTGGGTGCTGGGTGCTGGGTGCTGGGGCTGGGTGCTGGGGCTGGGTGCTGGGGCTGGGTGCTGGGTGCTGGGTGCTGGGTGCTGGGGCTGGGTGCGTCTCTCGGGGACTTCCACAGCACAGTGAGTCGGACAGACAGCCCACTGGGACAGGAGTCAAGGGTCAACTGCAGATGATGCAGTGTGTCCGGGTCTCCCAGACCTCAGCCCGCTGTGGCCGTCAGTGACTTCATAGTTTTCTCTGTAACGACTCCTATTTTGCTGGGATTTTGGGTTTTGTTTTGTTTTTTGCTTCTCTTAAGCAATAGTATCTGTGAAGTGATAGGTCTGATACTGGGGTTTTTTCTTTGTTCCTTAACAAATTTAAAACCGATTATTAAAAAAAAAAAAATTACATGCATCTGTGTATTCCTTAAAATCATCCTTGTACCACTGTGGTAGGTTGGGAAGCCGTGGGCTATGCCGACCTTATTTCTATTTATTTATTTACTTATTTATTTATTTTTGGTACTGGGAATTCAACCCCAGGGCACTTAACCATTAAGCCACATCCCTCGCCCTTTTCTATTTTATTTTTATTTATTTATTCATTCATTCATTCATTTATGTGTGTGTGTGTGTGTGTGTGTGTGTGTGTGTGTGTGTTGCTGGGATTTGAACCCAGGGCGCTGAACCATTAAGCCACATCACTGGCCTCTATTGAGGGGGAGGGAGTTTCACTGGGGATTGAACTCAGCAGTGCTCAACCACGGAGCCCCCTCCCTAGCCCTATTCTGTATTTTACTTAGAGACAGGGTCTTGCTGAGTTGCTTAGTGCCCCACTGTTGCTGAGGGTGGCTTTGAAGTCGCCATCCTCCTGCCTCAGCCTCCCGAGTTGCAGGGATGACAGGCGTGCACCACTCTGCCCAACCCCTGGACTTTTTTTTTTTTTCCATTTCATTTTGAGACAGGGTCTCGCTGAGTTGCTCAGGGCCTCAGTAATATGCCAGGCTTTAATCCAGTCTTAGTAAAGCTTCTGCATAACTTTCCAGAAAGCAGTATCTAGGAGCCTTTTGAACTGCTGCCTCTCAGTTTAGGTGGATAGATTTGGGGATGAAGAGGTGTGAAGTTTTTAAAATCAATTTACAAATTTTAGCATGATTTTTTTCCAGGCCATCATTAGTGGCCGTAACATTTTCACCTTCTTTCCTTTTTTTAAATTATTTTTTATAATTTCTTTATAATTATGGTGTACCCCTGTATTTCTTAAAGTTTCGTAATCATTTCTCTTTGGGGGTCCTGATTCTTACACCTCTGTCAGTGTCTCATTTTTAAATTTAGGTTCATTTGAGGAGAAGAAGGTTGGATGAAAAACAGGTAATTCCTGCAAGAAATTTACACATTTCCATAGTCCCCGAGGGCTGCCTTGTGTGGCCTCCACATTTTAATGTAGTGGGACCCAATTTTAGGCAATTTATATAAATTGTTGATTTGAACAACCCCTACTTTTTTATTTTTATTTTTTTCATTTTAGCTTAATCGAATCTCAGAAACAGCCTTCCGCGGTCACACTGAGTTTCTGTTGAGTCCCGGGAGTGTTAGATGAGAAGCATCTGGAAGTGAGGCAGTGACTTCTAGCCTTGACTGCTGTCTCCCTACAGCGTCTGTTAAACGGGCGCAGTGAGGATTGTGTGAGAACAGACGTAACCTGACTCATTGGATAGCTGTCAGAAGGAAAGCTCGCCTATATAGTCCATGCGGGAAAAACCTGTTACGGGATCCTAAGAATTGTCCCAGTCGGTAGCTTCAGGCTTGGAGGGCCTTGCATTTTTATGAGGTCATCCTGCTGGCGTCTGATTTGAGTGTGTTAGTTGAACAGAGCTCAGGGGTTACCATCAAACCACCTACCAGGCCCTGAATGAGGTGATGGATGGATGACAGATGGATGGATGGATGGATGGGGTCTGCATTGGTTTGTTTGTCTTCTGGGAATCCTGTGAAACCTTCTCATCTTTTGGTGTCTCGCAGTCCCAGAACTCATCGATGGGAAGACATTCACAGCGACCGTGGTGGGCTTGAACCCTTGGGTCGAATACGAATTCCGGACCGTCGCAGCCAACGTGATCGGCATTGGGGAGCCCAGCCGGCCCTCTGAGAAGCGGAGGACGGAAGAGGCCCGTGAGTAGTCCCCCCTGGGATTGACCTCATCTGTTCCAGCCGCGCCTGCTCCTTTGGAGAGACTTTCAATTCTTGAGGAGTCTGTGTATTGGCACGTTCTTCCCCTTAAAGGATTTTAAAAGATCAGAAATCAGGTCAGCAGGAGGTGAGCTGGGCAGGCAGTGAGTTGTGACCACCAGTTGGGTCCGCCACGTTGGGTTCCCTGGTAGAGCCAGAAGCGCTTTCAAAATCCAACTCTTGCTGGGCACAGTGGCGCACGCCTGTCATCCCAGCAGCTCGGGAGGCTGAGGCAGGAGGATCGAGAGTTCAGAGCCAGCCTCAGCCAAAGCAAGGCGCTAAGCCACTCAGTGAGACCCTGTCTCTAAATAAAATACAAAACAGGGCTGGGGATGGGGCTCTGTGGCCAAGTGCCCCTGCGTTCAATCCCTCGTCCCCACCCCCTGAAAAAAAGTCCTTCTTCACGGGTTCAGAGGTCACCAAGATCCTAATGGGATTATTAAAAATAAATCCCCAAACCCACATTTCAAATGACATCCTCTCACAGAGATCAATGATGGCAAAGAAAAAAAAAATGTCTCCAGAAAGTTCCTCTAGAATTTTCCTGGGGTCTAAACCGTCCCAGAAGCTAAGACTTAGAACATCTGGAGACAGTTTGAGCAGAAATAGAGAACATCTGTTCATCTGGGCCTGTGAAGTGGTGCACCCACGTCGGTGGTCTTTGTAGGGATAAGCCGGATGGTTGTTGAAGGACTAGCACTAGCAATGCTCCTAAGCAAATAATCAATCTGACCCTACTCTCAGGGAAGAGAAACCAAAAAAAAAAAAATCCATCTAGGTCCTTGACTTTAACGGGGACACACCCCCACTCTCCAGTGGACAGTTCTGCCTGAAGTCTTGCAGTCCCGTGATGATACCCCAGCTAACCCGAGGCTTCCTTCGCCCCCCTGCAAAATTACACTTGAATTAATTCCACTCGGCGATCCCAGGGAGGAAACCAGCCCGATTTCCCCCTCTTTTACAGAGAAAAGTGGGGATCAAAGAGGTTAAGACAGTGAGCAGCCAGGGGTCACCCCCTGCTCACCGCTTCCTCCAGCACCCAGCTCAAAGCTCACCTTCTTCTGAGAAGCCATTAGCCCGCCCCGTCCAGCAACCTGCTGCTGCAGAACACCTCAGCTCCTCTTCATTCTGTCTCTGCTCAACCGTGTCCTGGATTGGCTCTATAAACGGTCCCCCCACGCCCCTGCCCTCCACCTGGATGGTCAGCTCTGCCTGAGCAGAGAGGGTCCCCTGTCCCCTTTGTGTGTATCACCACGTGGCTAATAAACACCTCACCAAGCTCGGAAATGCGCACGCACCTCTGTTCTTTCCTCCTCCCTGGAACCCCTGGGTCTCTGGGTCAGACGTGCCCTCTTGCTGAATGGGAAACAGGTAACCGCGAGCCACGGACACGCTTCACCTCCTTGAAGGTGTGTGTGTCCGAGCATGGGCTGGCGGTGAGCCACTGGGAAGCCACCAGGCTTCCCCAGCAGTCACCTGCCATCGCTTGTGTGACGTGACTTGTTCTGTGTCTCCCATGCAGTTCCTGAAGTCACCCCGGCCAACGTCAGTGGAGGTGGAGGAAGCAAATCTGAACTGGTTATCACCTGGGAGGTAAATGAAACCGCAGGGCACTGGTCTGGGCCGTGGTATTCTTTCAGACGTAGCTGGGGAGCCTTCCCCTCTGTCCTGAGCCGCTAAAATCTATTCGAGTACCAGCGCTTCCTTTCCCCTAGCTAATGGGTAGCAGGAAAGGAAGGTGCTAGCCCATCCATGGTGTAGGCAAGATTTTTTTCATTTGATACATCCCAGGAAAAAACAATCAGGGAGGAGAAGCCAACACAAGTTATTAAAAAAAAGAGAGAGAGAGAGAGAGAGAAAATGAAAGAAAAGGGTTCAGAGAAAACCAGGGTTTTCTTTCCTTCCTGAATTGCTACATGGTCAATTGATTTAAAGCGTCTGCCAGCCAGAGATTCAGCGCAGCACCAGCAGGCTCGCCTGGCAATTGGTTTTGCTGCTGGATTAAGAGGCATTTTTTTAAAAAAAAAAACAAAAAAACAACCTGGAGGAAGGTTAGTCACCAATTTATTAAAAATTGATTTTGAGAGAGAAGCTGAGGCGCTTTCAGAAAAGGGTCCTTTAATGTTTTGAAAGATTCTAGTCTGAGGCTGTAAAAATGGAATCATTTCCTCTCCTGCGAGCCCCTCACCCCCCACCCCCTCGGGCTGAGCTCTTCTCCTCGGAGCAGGAAGGTCCTGCCTGAGAGGCCAAGACGGTCTGGGTCCCTTGGACCAGTGAAGACCTTCCCCCTCTTTGGCACTAGAGGGAGATGCTGGGGGTGGGGGTGACATTTCCCCCAACTATCTCCTTTCAAGGTCATTTCCAACGATTTCAGCGTTGGGAGTGACCCTCGGAGCCCAGGGGTCCCCTGCAGATGGTCATTGAGTGCTTTAAGCCGGCTGCCAATCTCCAATCTCCTGAATGTGTTAGGTACATTATTGGCCGACCCTAAATTTTTAAAAAAGGAAAAAAAAATCTTGATATAATCATAAGAAGCAGAGAAGGGAAGAAGGTAGACAATCTTGTTTGTGTGTTGGCTTGGGAATCAAACTGCTGGGATTTCTGAAGGCCACCACCTCCTTTCATTCCAGACGGTGCCCGAGGAGTTACAGAACGGCAGAGGCTTTGGGTACGTGGTAGCCTTCCGGCCCCATGGCAAGATGATCTGGATGCTCACGGTGCTGGCCTCGGCCGATGCCTCCAGATACGTGTTCAGGAATGAGAGCGTGCGCCCCTTCTCTCCCTTCGAGGTTAAAGTGGGCGTCTTCAACAACAAGGGAGAAGGACCCTTCAGCCCCACCACCCTGGTGTATTCTGCGGAAGAAGGTACGCTGTGTTTTTCCTGGACAAAGCTGATGTTCCTTCAATGCTCAGGTTTCTATGTAGGATGGACTGTCGGTTTAGGACGCACGGAACACGTAAATCAAAGGCACATCTGGATTTGAGAAAAGTATCGTGTGAAAAAAATGTGGTTCATGCCAGGCACAGTGGCACACGCCTGTCATCCCAGCAGCTCAGGAGGCTGAGGCAGGAGGATCCTGAGTCCAAGGCCAGCCTCAGCAACTCAGCAAGGCCCTAAGCCACTCAGGGAGACCCTGTCTCTAAATAATATACAAAATAGGGCTGGGGATGGGGCTCCGTGGTTAAGCACCCCTGCGTTCAATCCCTGGCATCAATTTTTTTTAAAAAATGTGGTTCATTATCAAAAGATGTATATAAAAATACTGCATATAAAAACATGTCCATGGCTGTCCATTATCGATTCTGTTGCAGAGGGCCCAGATTCCAAGGGCCACATAAGATCTTGTCTCTCTTTGAATCTATCTACCTATCTACGTCATTGCTTTTTTAAATTATATATTTTTTTTATCTCCTTAAGCAAATATCAAAATAGAAACCTGCATTTCCTGACACCACTTCTGTTTTTATAATCTGTATGGGGTACTTCTATTTTTTTTTTTTTCTTTTTGGTACCAGGGACTGAACCCAGGGGTGCTTAACTACTGAGCCACACCTCCAGCCCTGTTTTGTATTTTATTTAGAGACAGGGTCTCACTGAGTTGCTAAGGGCCTCACTAAGTTGCTGAGGCTGGCTTTGAACTTATGATCCTCCTGCCTCAGCCTCCCAAGCTGCTGGGATGACCAGCGTGCCCCACCATGCCCAGCTTAAAGGTGATGTTCAGAATGGGACCACGTTGAAACGTGTGGAAGTTGAGCTATTTACTTCGGACTCAGTGAAGATGCGGTCAAGTCTTTCCCCCCAGAGAGAAACCATCCCTTAAGTTCTGCAGCTCTCTGTCACCTCTCCTTGGCCTCCGTCACCTGTCCTTGGCTTCCGCCTCCCTTACCCCTCCCAGGCTTCCCTGCATTCTCCATGCCCTGACCACGTCCTTTGACGTTACCCAGATGCCACAGCACGTCCCCTGTCCTGCCCACCTCGTGAATTCATACCAGCCCTTTAAGCCTCCACTTGAACAACCACGGCCTCTCTGATTCCCCAGGCCAGCCCAGGACAGGAACCGCTCCATTTTCTCCCAGTTCATCTCTAGTGGTCATATTTATAGTATTCGCACGTTCCTCTATTCTAATTCACACCCACTCTACTGCAGATTTTGAATATTCTGGTGGCAGGTTCCCACCTGTGTTTCCTGGGGATGGGTCCTTTGTCTTTCCCCTGTGTGCCAGACATTTAATAAATGCTGAACTCATGAATGCATCAATAGAATCTTCGATTATCCCCGGTAGATGGAGGTCTCCTTGTTCCACATGGCCTCGAGGGTGGTGTGCATTCCGGTGGGGGTACACAGGATGACTGTGAATGACATCGCACGAACTTTTCACAGTATCAAATAAGAGGCCCGTGTTGATTTCGGCTGCATTCGAAAAAAATAGAGAGCTATTCGGTCAGATGCAAGATGTCATGAGTGTTATTACTTACAACGAGGCTCAGCTCGATTTTTCTTTCAAAAAGACCATCAAAAGGAAAGATTCATATACAAACAGTACGCAGGCTGAAACTCTGCCAAAAAAACAAAATAAAATAACTGAAATTTGGGAAACAGTTGGTCCAGCCTGTCCTTTTAGCGGAGAATGCCAATGACTTGGGTAAACTGTGGCTAAATCTTGTCCAAGAACATGGAGATCCACAGCATGAAGCTAAACTAGTGTCCGTTCCGCTCTCTGGACCCTTGAGGACATCATGCCAGATTCATTGCTCCCGAGGACAGAAAGATAAATGTTTTTTCTCTTAGTGAAGTCAGGTGACTGTCATTTTTTTTTCCTTTTCTCCATTGTTCTCATAATCCAGTGACTAGAATTACTACTGATGACAAGTGTTCATTAAGCAAGTTCCAACCAAGCACGGTGGTGCCCTCCCGTAATCCCAGCGGCTCAGGAGGCTGAGGCAGGAGGATGGCAAGTTGATAGCCAGCCTCAGCCATTTAGCGAGGCCCTAAGCAACTTAGTGAGACCCTATCTCAAAATTTAAAAAGAAAAATAAAATGGGCTGGGGATGTGGCTCAGTGGATAGGCATTCCTGGGTTCAATCCCTAGTACCAGAAAGAAAAAGAAAAGAAAAAAAAGTTCCATCTTGAAGGAATTTCTGGCTTTGAAAAATCTTGAACTCAACTAGTTCTGGGTTCCTTCCATACCACTCACCTCCAAACTGAAAACCCAAAGGCTTTGGAGTGGTCTCCTCCCGGCCACCACCCGCTACACGTCAGTCATTGCCTCTCTGCAGAATGAGGCTTTGCCTGGCATCTTTAAGGGCCCTTCTAGAACCACGGATTCTTTGCACCTGATAATGAACATCGTCTGAAGAAGTTTGTGCTCATGCAGCTGATTGATTCATAAGAACTTGAATTCCTTTCTCTGCAGAACCCACCAAACCACCGGCCAGTATCTTTGCCAGGAGCCTTTCTGCGACTGATATTGAAGTTTTCTGGGCCTCGCCGCTGGAGAAGAATAGAGGGCGGATCGAAGGTTACGAGGTAGGCAAGCACGCGTGTCCAGGGACTGTACCATCCTCGGTCCCTGGTATACTCTAGGGGGGTGTTTCAGGATCTATGCAATTTTAAGCATTTATGAGCTCAGGTCTGATAGACCCAGCATCACCCAAGCTCAAACCAAAGATGGAGAACAACCAACAGTGGTTCTCAGCAAAAAGCCAAAAACAGGGGCTGGGGCTGTCGCTCGCCTAGCACGGGTAAGGCCCTGGGTTCGATCCTCAGCACCACATAAAGATGAAACAAATAAAATAAAGGCACTGTGTCCCTCTACAGCTACACACAAAAAACAAAAATGTATATATTTTTAAAAAGCCAAAGACCAAAAAAAAGAAGGCTTTCTTGATTTTATGGGTGACTTCTCAGAACATGCAAATCTCTTTGTTCTGAAAGCTATTGAATTGGTCATAGAAAATCAACTCCGTCATTAAAAAAGAGAAAAAAAAAATGATTACCTGATAACATTGGAAATGTCCCCCGTGGGTCGGGTTTCCAGCGTCTTTCTGTCTTCGCAGGTGAAATACTGGAGACACGATGACAAAGAAGAAAACGCTAGAAAAATTCGCACCGTGGGCAATCAGACATCCACCAAAATCACCAATTTAAAAGGCAGCGCCCTGTATCACTTGGCTGTCAAGGCGTATAATTCGGCTGGGACGGGTCCCTCCAGCGCCACGGTCAACGTCACCACCCGAAAGCCACGTAAGAACAAACTCGCTCACAAATATTTGGGGGGAGGGGGGGATTCATCAGACTCGGGTCCCTGTTTCCTTCCCTGACCCCTCCTCACAGTGACCATTTGCATACTAATTGGTATCAGGACATGGTTTCAGACTCCCCTTAGCATCTCCCTGAACCCTTGAGGACATCATGCCAGATTCATTGCTCCCGAGGACAGAAAGATAAATGTTTTTTCTCCTCCCTGGGAAGGGCGGCTGCTGCTGCTTTGAGCTCTAAATGCTAGGCGACCAGCTGAATCTTTTTTCCATTTGCAACGCGGTATCTCGTCAGATCTCAGTGACCTTGAAGACACAGATTAGTGCAATCGTCCATTAAATGGCCTGCACTCTTGAGTTCCAGTAAGGAGAGATTCCTCCGAATCCTTGGAGATTTAATAACCTGTGACTTCGTGTATCTTCATATTTTTTTTTTTTACAGCACCCAGCCAACCTCCCGGAAACATCATATGGAATTCATCGGACTCCAAAATTATCCTGAATTGGGATCAAGTGAAGGCCCTGGATAATGAGTCGGAAGTCAAAGGATACAAAGTGGGTAATTTCTTTCTTTGCAAAAGCACCTCATCTTAATGTGAAGGAGGGACAGTGTCCTTCCCTGCATCACATGATGCACATTCTCCCTTTACCTGAGGATGCTTTCCCAGCCCCTGAGGAATCTCTGCCCCAGAGTGGTGTGGGCCAACTTGTATAAATGTCCCCGAACCATTTGTCAGAATTCAGGTAATCACCCCTGTTAGTCAGTTTTTCCATTACTATGACAAACACCTGAGACAATCCGCCGATGGAGAGAAAAAGGTTGATCTGGGCTCCAGGTTCCAGAGGTTTTCATTCTATAGATAGTTAACCCTGTCGATTTGGGGCCTGAACCAAGGCAGACATCAGGGTCGAGCAAGCTGCTCACATCGCGGCCGCTGAGAAGCAGAGAGAGAGAGGAAGAGACCAGGGTCCCCGAGTCCCCTTAAGGGAACATCCCCAGTGACATAAAACCTTCCTGTAAGTCCTACCTCTTAAAATTTCCACCACCCCCCCCTCAGTTCCACAGGCCGGGGACCACACCTTTGGGAGACACTTACCCAAGCCACAGTGTCACCTAACCTCTAGGCTCAGGCAGCATCAATCAGACCCGGTTAAGGACTCGGTGGATGGAGGACCCTGAAGGCACCCTTGATCAGCATGGGTTTGGTCCCCGTCTCAGCTGGACTGGTCAGTCAGACACATAACGTCCCAGCATAACTAATGGCCAATCGCTTCGGCTCTGCCTGTAGTCAGGAAGCTTCGTATATCTAGAAAAACAAGTGGGAGGGTTTTATTTAGAAAAGTCATTTAGAGAAAAAAGAAGAAAATGGATGTAGCCTTATTTCCACAACCGAGGGAAGTCTTGACCAGGCGTCTGTCCAAAGCTTCCTATGGTCTCCGGATAAGCCTCCCCCAAACCCGTGGCTAAAACACCTACTGTGTGTAGTTTCCATGATTCTGAAATCTGGTCTGGGTGCCCGTGGGCACCCCCCGGCCCCCAGGCCTGGATGGGCTAAGGTGCCCCTGGACACATTTCCACCTGCTTTGATGGAGTGGAAGAGCCGGAATCTGGCCAGGGATCGATGTCCGGTGAGGCCTCTCCCTGTGGACGGCTTGGGTTTCCTCAGAGTATGGCGATCTCAGGATAGTCAGGTCTCTGACCTGGTTTCCAGCTTCAAGGAGAAAGAAAGCCGAGCTACCCATCTTTTTAAAATCTAAGCATGAAATAGCCACTGAATGGAGATTCCTCAGAAAACTTGGAATGGAATCACCACTGGACCCAGCTATCCCACTCCTCGCTTTATACCCAAAGGACTTAAAATCAGCATACTACAGGGACACAGCCACATCAATGTTTAAAGCAGCTCAATTCACAATAGCCAAGCTATGAAACCAACCTAGATGCCCTTCAACAGATGCATGGATAAAGAATATGTGGTTATATTTATAATGGAATATTACTCAGCCTTAAAGAAGAATGAAATCATGGTATTGGCCAACAAGTGGATGGAGCTGGAGACTATCACGCTAAGTGAAATAAGCCAATCCCCAAAAACCAAAGATGAAATGCTTTCTCTGATATGCAGATGCTGATTCACAATAAGGGATGTGGGGTTGGTGCTAGGAAAGTACAGAGTTACTTTGGGTTAGAGAGAAGGGGAGGAGAGTAGAATGAATCAGATCCTCTGTGCATACATGACTACACATCCAGTGTGATTCTATGTCACGTACAACCAGAAGAATGAGAAGTTATCCTCCATTTAATGATGTGTCAAAGTGCATCCTCCTGGCTGTCATGTAAAACTAATTAGAACAGATAAAAAAAAGAAAAAATGGTCACCTCAGACTCAGAGGCAGGGGAACTAGACTTTACCTTTTGATGTAAGGCCTAGAATAGCCCAGGCAGAAGGGAAGGGGTTGGTAACAACCCTATTGATAGACCAGAGAATGCACCAGCAAGACCATGTCCAGCAGTCAGGTTCGGCACATCCCTAAGGAATCAAGGAAGGAATTGAGCATATTTAGCTGGGTTTTAAAAAAAAATAATCAAAAAGCCCCGGAAATATGATGTCTACTTCCAGTATGGGAAGGGCTATTGTCAGGAACCACCAACACATTTGTCCTGCAAAGTTCCAAGGGATTTTAAAACGACAGACAATGAATGAGAATTACATGGAGACAAAGGGTGGCTCCGTTCTCCTTGCTGATGGACAGAGCTCTTTGGAAGGGGACTTAGATCCAAGAGAGGTGGAGCATTTCTCTCTGTCACTGGAAATAAACACGAGCTGGATTACGGCCCGGTGAGACGTTAGGAGAGGAAATAAGTAGGGTCTGTAGATTCCATCGGATATTCCACTTCCTTTCCAGCCCAGGAGAGTCAGGACGAAGTGACGTTTAAAAGAGTTTTAGGAAACCCTCATCATCCGGGCTCCCTGGACAATGCTCTCGACCCCTCGTGGTTTCACATGGATCCCGCCAGAGAAAAAGTGGTTCTTTTAGCAATTTTGCAGGTCAACTTTCAACGAACCATTCCGTGGTTTTCATTAGAAAAGGAAGATTATAAAACCAAAGCCTATGATTATTTTCTTTTCCCCCCGCAAGGAGGCACGCTTGGAAGTCAGAATTTTCTGGGGTCCTGCAAAATAGCCTTTCATCTATGACTCAGTAAACGAAAGTATTGCCAAGACCTTCCCCCCCCCCACTCGCCATCTAAAAGGCGGAAGCAGGCAGGGTGGGAAGCCACGGCCCACCTAGAGGGGGTGTCTGGTTATCAGAACGTGCCAGCTGCAGACCACTTCCTGCCTGTGTTGACTTCAGAAAAAAAAAAAAAGGAGACGCAGCTCCCCAGAGACGGCAGGCTTTAGGAAGGTGGTAGGGGAAAAAAAAATATATAAAATGGATCATTCTAGATTTCAGTTTTAAAATATGGTCACCTCCTCTAACTTTGTAGTTTGGCTCTCTCATGGCTGTGTGACTTTAGGTCAGCCGCTCGAGCTCTCTGGGACTAATACACTGACCTTTGGTGTTAAAAGGAGAAGTTTCTAGTATCTCTGTTGTTCTCTGACCCTGTCTCTCCCTGTGACGGTTCCCCCAGAAATCCTTCAGCAGGTGGCTCATTGTTCAGCTCTGAGCTTGGAAGCCTTCCCTGCTGGCCAAAGCTGGGGGTTTTGTGGGAGATGAGGGTTTTTTTGTTATTTGGAGAGGTGCTGGGGATTCAACCCAGGGGCACTTTACCACTGAGCTACCTCCCTAGTCCGTTTTATTTATTTATTTTTTGAGACAGGGTCTCACTGAATTGTGCAGGACCTGGCTAAGATACCGGGGCTGTCTTTGAACTTGAGATCCTCCTCCCTCAGCCTCCCGGGTTGCTGGGAATCACAGGCACGTGCCAGAGCTTCCGCCAGAGCTCTCTGTAGCAGACTTTCGGAAGTCCTTACCATCCCCTTGGATGACTGTAATTAGCCGGTGGCTTGTGAATCCCCTGACTGTGGGCTCCCGGAGGGCAGTGTCTGAATCCTTATCTGTGTTTTGCCCACCAAGAAGTACGCTCACGGTGATCACGAGAGAGCTCTCGTTTCCTAACTCTCGTGTCTGTGATGACCCGAGAGACAGCGGGGTTGGGTTAGGCTGGAGGATGAATGAGGAAAAGAGTAGCTTTATGAAGGAAGAAAGGAAGGAAGGAAGGAGGGAGGGAGGGAGGGAGGGAGGGAGGGAGGGAAGGAAGGAAGGAAGGAAGGAAGGAAGGAAGGAAGGAAGGAAGGAAGGAAGGAAGGAAGGAAGGAAGGCAGGCACACCTTTGCAACTCTGGAGACCTGACCAGGCTAGCTGGGAAGATGACCTTGACCTTGATCATCACAGCAAAGAAAAGGAGGCACAATGGATCTAACCCAACCAAGAGGGGAGAATGAAAAACAATAACAGAAGGAGATTCTCCCTCCTGGCCTCCGTGACACCCATTAGAACCCGTGGGGAAAGGAGTGTCCAAGGCAGACAGCCACCAGGGTCCCCAGGAACGGCACAAGTCCCCTGCGTGCCCAGGCTCATTTTCAAGCGGGTGCTTGAAATGGAAGAAGCAGTCCAGGTTCGCTCAACGGGTGATCAGCAAGCCCTCGGGTTTGGCCAGGGCGAGGATCCATAGGCACGCCGCGGAGTCGATGATGGCTTTAGAGAGAAAAATTGAGTCGCGGTCACGATTTAGTTGGCACCACTTGGCACACCTGCTCCCTCTCGGAGACTGTCCCCTGAGCTCCGTAACACCTCTTGGAGAAAGCCCTTCTGGAACTGGTGACCCCAGCCGACCCTCGAGTGCACACCTAGGAGATTCGTTTGGGCAGCAGCACTTGGTGTAGGGCCTGGGGGCGGGGGGTAAACAGGCCAAGACAGACCAAGGGGCGTTGGATCTCCCAAAAAATGATCTGCTGAGCTTGGTGTAGGATGGGGAGAAATCATCTTCATGTTTATAGAAACAGAATGAGGAAAACCAGAGAGCTCGGGTGGTTTCCTATCTGAATCACCAACCGCATCCTATAAACTAGCTACGGGGTGTAGACATTCTGCTTTTTTTTTTCCGAATACGGTTTTGTATTCGTTCACGGCATTCAAGAGAACATAAAGGTCGGGAAGTTGGTGTTGAAGGAATGTGGCGGACGTAGGGAGGTGTAGTGGGAAATGCTACGGAAACCTCAGACAGAGGGCTGAATCTCACAGCCACCGCACTGACTGGTCCACGTACGTGTGAGCGCGTGTGTGGGTGAGATGGTATCTCAGGAAACCCACCCTGAGATCATCTCTAGAGATGGCTTTATAGGTTGAATAAACCATGGGTCGGATTGCAGAGGGAAGAGTTGATCTTTGATAGAGATTTGACTCATTGAAAATAGCTATGGTAGGGCCGGGGGGGGTGTGACTCAGGGGTGCAGTACGTGCCTGCCAAGTGCAAGGGCCTGGGCTCCATCCACAGCACCTCCCCATAAGGCTTTCCTATTAAACTCAGTCCTTTCTTGGTCCGCTTTTTCCTCCTAAACACTGAAGGTGTCCGAGTAGCGGAGATCTCTGCGTGGGCAGGAATCTTCATGTGAGAAGTTGACTCTAGAATGTGTGAGTCCCAGAACGTTCTGTGCACACGAGTCTCCTGGTTAACTTTAGGACAACAGAGTTAAGAAGGAGAACCTCTGCTCTGCGTGCAGAGTCAGGCAGGTGACCTAAACAAGTCGCCTGTCTTTTCAACAAATATCCTACCTATTGGCCCTAAGCGCTTTTCTGAGCCTTCTTAACTTCATAACGGCCCACTCAGGGAGAAAGTCCATTTCTAGAATGTAATGCATGCATCCACTCAAATTTTATGGATGAAGAAGTATGTCACACAGCAAAGACGTCAGAGACCTGGGATCAGAACATAGCATCACGGATAACAGGGATGGCAGTCACTCTTCATTGTACGTACCAGCAACAAACAAATAACAGCAAGTGGTAATAAAGTTCTGCAAAGAAAAACAAACCAGGGTGCAGCACTGGAGAAAGCTATGGCACAAAAAAAGACAGACTTCACATTTTATATAAAGATCAAGAAAGGCTTCTCTCGAAGTGACATTTCATTTGGGGCCTGGAAAGAAAGGAGGAGTGGACAGACAGCTCTCTGGAAAAGCATTCCGAGTACAACAGACAGGAGGTACAAAGGTCCTGAGGTCACGCATGCCAACATAACAAAGTGAGGAGTTCTGCCATCTCCAACAGCCTGCAGAGTTGGTGATGGTGCAGAGCGGGCAGTGACTTCTCAGCTCCCATGGGTGCCAGACAGGAACGGGGACAAGTGTGTTTGTGCTACTATATAATACAACACCCACAGATAAATTAAGTTATAATAAACGTCAGTTCGTTTTTCACAGTTCTGGGGGCCAGGACGTCCAAGGTCAAGGTGCCAGCCTATGGCCATGACCTTCTCTTTTGTGTCATCACATGGAAGAAGCAAGAAGGGGATGAGAGAACAGAAGGGGATCCTTCTTCACCAGCACCTGTGCCACCCACAAGGATCACCTATTAAAAATCTCACCCTTTAAGGTCATCGCAGTAGGAAAGGAGTTTCACTGAGTTTCGGAGAGGTTAGACATTCAGGCTATAACCATCAGAGGGGCCGCATCTCCCAGTTTGTCAATAGAACCGAAGGGTTTTTTTCATGCATAATGGTTTAGTTTATAAATCCTGGCGTGGGACTCAGAAAAACAAACTTAATGAGAGATCAACAAACGGTACAGGCAGGCTGGGTGTGGTCCCTGTATCTCCAGGTTTCTACCACCTAGCTGCCTGTAGGAAGGCAGAGACAGCCACCCAGTGGTGGCCAAGCTGGAACCCCGGTCCTCTTTGGACTCAGAGCTACCGTGGTCATCCACCTGAACAGGCAGAACACACGGGACGATCCCTAGTGGAAAGAGTCGTCGGCGGCTCTTATCATCCTCATTCCTGGGAACCCACACCTCCTCCCTGACTTCCGCCCGGGATTCTGTCGAATGCAAGTACAGCCCTCAAAGCCATCCGCCGAACCAAGAGTTTGGTGTCAATAAAGGGTTTTTCGGGTCCTTTTTAAGGTTTTGCCACGGTCCCTAATATTGCAAGACCCGTAAGCCGCGCAGATAAGAAGCCTGGATTTTTTTTTTTTTTTCTCTTTCTGGGTTTATATTTGAAACTCGTGGAATTCTCTGAGCTGCTGCAAGGACCAGAGGTAAATCAAAGAAGCAATTTATTCCTCAAAGCCAGATGTGACCTTGCATGCTCTCCGCAAGCCCGCCATCCTGAGGGGCTGTGGCGTGAGGCTCCGACACTCCTGAGCGCGGCGGTGGATTTATTGGAGCCTGATCATTAGCAAGGGGATGATCTGGGGGTGCAGGGATGGGGGGGGTGGCTGATGAATCTTTGCACCTTAAGGAAATTGTGTTTTCCACCTTGTACGAGGGAGACATCCTTTAAGGTAATGAGATGGCCGGGGAAGAAATGGGAACTGAACACTCTTAAGGGAATGCTGATGGATTTCACTGACGTGTGGTTTGGTCCTGGTGATAGAAAAGTGACCTTCTGTCTCCAACCCCCACCAATCAGCATCGGTCCAGGGCCTTGGGGTGGGGGGGTGGGGAGCCCGTCGGTGGGTCTCAGAGCGGGACCCCGGGCCCAGCAGCGTTGGCATTAGCTGGGGGCTTTGGATCTGCAGTGTTTGGGGCCCAGCCACGTCTGTGCCGGGGGGAACTCGGGGAAGGGGACCCTGCAGGCTGTGTCTCACTGAATTCCCCAGATAATTCTGATGTGTCTCCAATGTGAGAGCCACCCATGGAGCTCATGGAGCTCTGCCCATATTGATGTCATCTGAGGATGTTTAAAAAAAAAAAAAATTCTCAGCAACTCGGGAGGCTGAAGCAGGAGGCATCTCAAGTTCAAGTCCGGCCTCAGCTGCTTAGTGAAACCCTGTCTCAATATCAAAAATTAAAAAAAAAGTTCTGGGGATGAAGTTCAGCAGTAGGAGCATCACTGGATTCCATCCCCACTACCCAAAAATAAAATTTAAAAAATTAAAATATATATATGTATATTTTATTATTATTTTAACTTCCGTGGGGTCTCGCTCAGGCAGCCTGGCATAGACCTGGAGCGGGGTTTCTCACCTTTTTCCTATTCAAACTTTGACCTGGCTCATTCTCTGTTGGGGGGCTGTCTGCTGCACCCCTGGTCCCTACCCACTGCACCCGGAGCACCTGTTGTGACCCCCGGACCTGTCTTCAGGCAGTGCCCAATGCCTCCTGTCAGGTGATCCGTCCCCCCACCTACACACACACACACACACACACACACACACACACACACCCAGGTCTGGAGCATCAGATTTGTGGCCACAGTGGCTCCAACATGCCACTCTAAGAGCACCACCCCTCTGGAGTGGCCCTGTCTTTTTAATGATCACGGGAAACTTCGGAGGGGGGCGATCGCAGCTTAAGAGAGTGGGTTTAGCCAGGTGCACACACCCGTCATCCCAGCAGCTCCGGAGGCTGAGGCAGGAGGATCGTGAGTTCAAAACCATCCTCAGCAACTTATGGAGGCCTTAAACCACTCGGTGAGACCCTGACTCTAAATAAAATACAAAATAGGGCTGGGGATGGGGCTCAGGGGTGGAGTGCCCTTGAGTTCAATCTCAGGTACCAAAAAAAAAAAAACAAAAAGAGGTGTGTGTTTAGAAGTCCTCATTCTTGCTCCCGGTGGGCTTGCTGCTGGTCAGGGCAGGCGGCCACAGGCAGGTGAAGGAGTGCTAGCTAGCCCCTCATCAAATAAATCAGATCAAGCACCGCCTGTTCTAGGTGGCTTCCTCGTCCCCATGTCCCGATCACTTTGGGGCACCCAGAAAGAAAACAAAGGCATAAGCCGGGAGCTAGCCAGTGTGGGGTCCCAGTTTGGGGGAAGATTATTGCCTTGCCCATTTCAAAATCTCCCTGGGCTGAGGTGTCCTCTCTTTCTGGGATTCATGGTGACGCTGACGTGCCAGGTGAGTCCTGGCTTGGAGCCTGTGCCACAGACGTCTCTCGTTCCCACGAAGGCTCCCTGGAGCCCTCCCTGTGCACTCTTGGAGACACCCAGAGAGATGGGTGCGATTGTACCCATCTTTTTGTTTGTTTGTTTGGGGTGCCAAGGATTGAACTCAGGGGCACTCCACCACGGAGCCACCTCCCCAGCCCTGTTTTGTGTTTTATGTAGAGACAGGGTCTCACTGAGTTGCTCAGGGCCTCCCTTTTGCTGAGGCTGGCTTTGAACTCTCGATCCTCCTGCCCCAGCCTCCTGAGCCTCTGGGATGACAGGCGTGTGCCAGTGCACCCGGCTATTGTCACCATCTGATAAACTAGGAAGTGAGTGAGTCCCAAGAGGTGACAGTGAGGCGCCCAGACACACGGTGGCCGAATCTACTCTGCCCCCACAGCCACTGATGTGCATCTGCCCCTCCATCCCCTGCCAGGTGTGTTAAGGGGCCCCCTCCGAGAGGCCAGCCACACGGCATCTTGGTGCCATGCAGCTGCCCCAGCCCCTCGACCTATGCTCTTCCCTCATCATGAAGTGGGAGCTGCAGGCCCAGCCCTCTCCACGCACAGGCTTTCCAAATCCACGGGCAGCCAGAGAACCTCAGCATCTCTGTGTGCCACGGGCGTCACAGGCGAAAAACAAAGGAAGACCCCCGTCTCCGGGGTCTTCGCGAGGACAGCAGGTGACCCCTCCCTGTCCCCGCAGGTCTTGTACAGATGGAACCGACAGAGCAGCACATCTGTCATCGAGACCAATACGACCTCGGTGGAGCTCTCGCTACCTTTGGATGAGGATTACATCATCGAGATCAAGCCCTTCAGCGACGGAGGGGACGGCAGCAGCAGTGAGCAGATTCGAATCCCAAAGATATCAAGTAAGAACCCTCTCTCTCCCAGAGACCGGGCCCTTCAGTGTCTTCCTCCGGAAATGTGTTCACACTGCTGGTTTTGAATGGGTGCGTGTGCGACAGGTGCATAAGTCCACACCCAGGATTCTCCTCCTTTTCCAACATGTGGAGCAACGTGCGGGACTTGATGATTGTAGGCGTTTCTGTTTGTTGGTGTTTTTATACATTTTTAAAAATTTTTTTATGCGTTTCTGTTTTTATGTGTTTTGAGCAAATCCATTCAATTCTATAAAATCATAGAGTCAGAAAGCAGGTTCGCAGTTGGCTGCGGCTGGCCAGGTAGGGGTGGAAGTTGAGTGAATATTGGGTTTTCATTTGGGGGATGATGAAAAAATTTCTAGAAATAGATAGCAATGCTGGCTGAAGAGTGTTTAAGTGGATGACAAGGCTCCATACCCTTTAAAATTAGTTAAAAATGGTCACTTTACTGCCTTGTGTGTTTTGCCACAATACGAAAGAAAGATTGCTGTTAGACGTCTGAGGGGAGGTGGGCACTAGCCTTTGGATTTAGCAGTCTGGAGATTAGGGGATCAGCGCAGGCTGTAAAATTTTAAGCCGTCGGTGGAGAGGTGATATTTTAAATCGTAACGAAAATCCTCACCACGGAGTCCTGATTTTTAGCCCTGAGTATCCTTCTGCTAAGTGCCCATAGGTTTCTCAGATGAACAAAGGACCTGTTATGTTTTACGGGTTACCAAATAGCGGTCATGAATCCATGAAGCCATTTTACTGCACTTACAAAATCTGGGTACCTGAAACGCTCTCGGGCCGTTTTGCTCTCCCTCTGGGTTGAGTGTCGTTCGGGTTGGATTTCGTATTCAGTATTAGTTTGTTAATATTAAAGTACTTTGATGTCAAGCGGAGGCTCCCCAAGAGCCACGCTCCAGGACATAGGTGTGGTTCCTAATGGAGTTTATTGACAGCATTATTTTTCAGGGGTATGGTCTGTGGGTGTAGATTAATGGTAGAGCATGCCGGAGGCCGGGGCTTCAATCCCTAGTACTGAAAAAATTAAAAAATAAAATAAAATAAAATAGAAAATAGATAAACCTAGGGGGATTGTATTGGAGACTTCACCAAAGAAGATCCCTAACTTTTGGTTGAAAGGTAGCTAGATTTATGGTGAGAAGTGGACGAAACCTCCAGACCATGAGAACACAAGATCCGGGTTTGGCTTCTCTCTCTTTATTAAAATCTGACCACATGCTTTTCTTAGCATTGCAAATTTTTTTTTCAATTTTAGGCTGCCTGATGATTCCTGTTTTTTTTTTTTTTTTTTTCATTCTTTACAAAAACGTGTGTTAGTTGATGACATGGGTGTGGTTAGATGACACGGTAAGGATGTGACCAAGCAGAGGATCCCTTTTCCTCCAGGAATTTTTTTTTCTTATTATGTAGGTCAAAAAAGATTGGCCACTTTGAAAAAAACTTTCAATAAGTCTTAGTAGATTCTTACAAAAAAACGCAAGACCCCCTCAGAAAAGTTTTTAAAAGATTGAGATTGTTTTGTTTGGAGAAAACGGGGGGGGGGGGGGGGGGCATAGTTAGACTGACATGGCTTTGATGGCCAATTCAGCTGTCCCCTAACGAGGCAATCTTGGACGTGGTGCTATCTTACCTCTGTGGACCCCCGGGGCTCCTCATCCATCCAATGGAGTCACAACAATACCTGGTCCCCCGAGAAGCTATTATAAGATGTAAATGTCATGTTGGTCAAGGGAAAGATCAAAGTCACAAGTTCAAAGCCAGCCTTAGCAACTTAGCAAGACCCTGTCTCTAAATAAAAAAAAATAAAAAGGCGCTGGCTGGGGATGTGGCTCAGTGGTGAAGGGCCCCTGGGTTCAACCCCTGGTACCAAAAAGAAGGAAAAAAGAAGGGGGGGAGGGGGAAGGGGGAGGGGGAAGGGAGAGGGGGAAGGGGGAGGGGGAAAGGGGAGAGGGAGGGGGAGAAATTTCTTCCCACATTCCACATCCTTAGCCTCATTTTACAAAAGGCCAAACAGAGTGGCAGGGATTTCCTGTCACCTGCTCCCAGGTTCCTAGCCAGGTAGCTGCAGAGGCACTGGGAGATCATATTTTTCGGGGGGGGGGGACCCAGCCACTGTGTGAAGCCCTGTGTCTCCTCCTCCCTCTTCACTTATAGTGGGAACCGAGGAGATTAGACGCCAATGACAGCAGGAAGCAGACTGACTTGGTTGCAGCCAGGTGCAGAGGGAAAAGCTTTCTCTGTAATGGTTGCAGATCTCAGTCCACCACCTTGAACCCTTTTATTAGAGATTCCTTTGCTGATGGTCCTAAGATCAGTTAGAGTGTGCATTTCTGGAAAACCTTAATGAAGATTTTTCTGGAGCAGCGGCAGCGGGGTGTGCGACTACCTACTGGGTGTATTCCTGCTGAGTGGACTCCTTCTGTCTTTGCAGATTTCTATGCCAGAGGCTCGGGGGCTTCCACGTCGAACGCGTGCACCTTGTCGGCCATCAGTACCCTCATGATCTCCCTCACAGCCAGGTCTAGTTTATGACGAACGGTCTCTAAAGGACTTGCTGTTTATACTCTAAGCAACATTTAGCTAGTTGTTTTGAAGACACCCAGTACTAAGTAATATTGTTGTTCGAGTACATCTTATTACTACTGGAAAAAAAAAAAAATGTTTTTTGCTTCTTTAGGAATGGTATTCTACAGTACTTCCTCAAAGCAAATCTAGCTTTGTCCTGAGGTTTCTTTGGAAACTCTGCAATGCACTGAAGACATCTGTAATATGATGTTACCAAAGCAGTTTACATATGTCCTTATATGCATATTTTTTATTATATATTTAGTGTTTTATAGAATTTTTTAAAGTTAACATATAATGTAGATATTAATTTTTTTTCCTCTGCTATAAACAAAAAAAATGTTACGGGCAACACAACCGTATACAATTATGATTTGAAAATACTTCCTTGTAAGAGTTGGAAGCCCATCTTGGTAAATACATTGCAAATGATTTGTAGAGTTTGACAAGGCTCTGGTAGCAGAAGAGCTTGGGTCTCTAACTCAAGGCTGCTGTATATAAATTACTCTCTGGTTGGTTAATGCATTGAATCCAATCCTTTTGACGTGTATAATATGGTTTCCTGCCTTCAGGGTGAATTCTGTTGTTCAATACAACTTGAGATGGTTTTAGCAACAGTTGCAGGTCTCGAAAGCTACACTTTCTGTCCAAGAGGTACCTTGTACAATATCCTCATACTCTCATACTATGAATTCGTCATCGGATGGTAAGACTTTCTGTTTCCCTCGACTAAGTTAGCATCGTCTTCGTAGTAGCATTACCTTAGACGTTAAATTTGAAGTGACCGATCCTGCAGTAACCTAGATCCAAAGTTACTATAGTCACCCAAGTCTTTTTAAAGGATTTAAAAAAACAAAAATGATAATTTTACTCTCTTTCCATGTATCTGTTTGGAATGTGAATTTTAAAAGAAGTCCTTCTCTGTCGATGGATTCATCCTCTCTTGGCACAGTTTCTTATAGAGGATACGCGTCTCTCTCTGTAATACTAGCACCCTTCTTTTGAATCATAGTCACACATGCAGTTTGGAAGATTTCTCCTGTTCCAGCAGAATAAGTGCTGCCGAGAATTTTTTTTTTTCCTATGACTCTATAAAAAGATCTTTAGTACAATTGTCTGGTATCTTGATGAATCTCCTGCTTTGCAATCTCTAGCCTTGTTGCTTTATGAGCTTTTACCTTGTAAGTTCTCCAGAAATCACGCGTTGGAAAAATGACAATATCCACCAAGTCATATTCTTATGAAAAGAGCTATTTGTTACGGGGGGAGGTTTTTGTAAACGGGTGTTCGTGGAACCCTGATATAAAAGGCAATGCAATTTTTCTATAAAAACTTTGACTTGTAAACATCTGTCGGCTTTTCTTCTTTCTCAGAGATCTCAAAATTTGCCTGTCGCGGGTTGGGGTTTTGCTAACCAATAATACAAGTTAAACTTTTTCAACCTTCTAGTTACATTCGCCAATCAAGATGCGATCAGGATTCGACCGGTGTCAAAATCAGGTAACCGGGCGGGGGGGAAAACTAGATATATATATTGTCAGTATTTCAAGCTGTGTTCCTTTCTTAGTTGGATATGGTTACTTCTATGTTCCAATAAAATAAAATTTAAAATCACACGCAAAAGAAAAAATCAGCAAAATAATAAAATGAGTAAAAAAAAAAAAATGACCACCCAGGTAGTTCCCACCCACCCTCCCCCAGTGTAAGTGATATTTACCAGTGACCTAGCATATGTAATCTTTTTTTTAAAAGGTATTGTTAATAAATATTCTGTCATTTGTAAAGATACTTGTCTTCTGGGCGCCTTTTTCCTGCCAGGGAATGTGTTAACTCACCTTTGGGATCACAGAAGGACTCAAAAGTCTCTGGCCATGACCCAAAGCTGGACAACCCAGAGCTGTCCCTTCGGAATTAACAACCCCAGAGACACCGTTTCACATCCTCTTTGGCAGCAGAGACGGTCCAAATCCGCAAAGAGCCGGGTGCGGTGGCGCCCACCTATAATCCCAGCAGCTTGGGGAGGCTGAGGCAGGAGGATCGCAGGTTCAAAACCAGCCTCAGCCAACGTGAGGCGCTAAGCAACTCAGTGAGACCCTGCCTCTAAATAAAATACAGAATAAGGCTGGGGATGGGGCTCAGTGGTCGAGTACCCCTGAGTTCAATCCTTAGTACCAAAAACAAAAAAATCCACAAAGAAATGTCCTGCTGCACCCCCCCCAACCCCTTGGCCAAAAGGATAAAGTCTAAACTGGAGCCCAGAACTCTCTTCCTCATCTAAACCAATTCAACTCCAGATCCATTCACTCCGAGCCCTCCCTATTCTTCCTTTTGGTCTCACCTCTGTGCCTTTGGGTCCCACGGCTGCCCCCTTCCCGAAATACCCTTCCCACCTCTCTCCCACCCAAAGCTCCACCGTCCTGGGCTAGGTCCCTGCCCAGCTCCTCTGTGAAAGTCTCCCACACGCCTGACCTCCGTGATGCCCTTCCTTTGAATTTGCTGCAGCCCTCCCGTCCGTCGGGAACCTACTTTGGGAAAACTCTCGTCCTGTTATCTTGGATGGCAGCGTCGACGCCTGTATGGTCCCCGACATCTCCTGGTCTGTGCGCCCGGTCTTCCCGACTAGACTGTAAGCTCACCGAGGGCAGGAAGGTGGCTCTTCTCCTCCGTGGACTCTCCACTGGTGCCTAGCACCGTGCCTTGCAGTCAAGGACTCGTGGATGAATGGATCCAAGGGGTCTTGGAAGGGGCACTTGGCATCGCTTGCCTGCCCGTGGGCCACAGCAGACCGGCCGCAGAAGAGCGTGGTGTCGAAGGCCTGGCTTCTCACCATCTAGGCCTTGATGAGCTCCCTCCACCTCTGGCTTCGGCCTCTGGATCAGGTGGGTCTGATGGGGCTGAAGGTACCTGCCCCGAAACTCGTCTGATCTGTGGGCTGCTGCTGCTGCTGCGGTCGCGGCAGGTCGGGTGGGCGGGTTGCAAGCAACAGAATCAACTTGGCCAACTTGAGCTGAAGGAAAGGAGCTAACGATCATGACAGGGCAGATCCCAGGAGGCTAGGAAACACTCAAGGATCGAGCCTCGGAGAGAACAAGAACCAGGCCCCTCTGAGCAGCCGGACGGTGGGACCTTGGCAACGTGTGGCACGTCCAAACCTCTGCACAATACCCAAGTTCTCCAGGAAGTGTCTGACCCCGTTGGTGCTCACGTAGCCCGAGCACCTTGATCACACGGAGCCTGCACCTATCGAGAAAAGTAGTTTGGTCAAGGAAAATTGGAAATGATGTTTGCAGAAGTTGGGGGGGATCGATGGTTCTGAACAACTGTCTTTCAAGGGGAGGTCTCAGGCATGGCCCCGTGTGATACTCTCAGATAGAATGTGTCACCCGCTGAGGTTGGTTGTTGGTTTTTCTTTTCCCTGAATGAAACAACACTGGGGAAATTTTGCTTTGCTCATTTAACGTTTTGAGTCTCCCACCCTAACCCTCTCCTCTGTGTGTAATCCGCCCGTGCGTGACTCAACTCTGTAGAAGGACATTCTGTTCTGACTCCAGATGGCTGGATTCTCTCAGTGCATCTTGCTCTGACAGAGCCTGCAGGCCCCGGGTACAGACCAGAAGATAGGGAGGACCCCCCTTGGTTCCTCGGGTAAAGCCCTGAATTCTCCCAGCCTGGGAAGGGGCCGTGGCCGTAAGCATTTATCAAGACAGAATGAGTGAGTTATGCTTACTGTCCAAATTGGGGTTGGCAGGAGATGAGTTGAATCCCTACAAACCTTTCCCCAGTTACACCAGCTCTTCCTTGCTGAAATGTGCTCAAAGAATGCCAGCTTAGCCAAACCATGGACATGTCGCACAATAATACAAATAACAGAGAAGAAAGCTTTAAAAAGATTTTTAAAAAGCCGATGACATAAGAGATCTGGAATTTGCAAGTCGAAGGGACTTAAGTATCGATGCGATCAAATGTGATATGCCCCGATCTCTCTAAGTTGGGGGTCTCTCTACCCATTCTCACCCACTGTGATGAATAACTCAAACCACGCCAGGAGATCCATACGTCTTCACCAACAAATAGTGGGGTCTTTGGTTTTTATTTTCCCAGTTGTCCAAGTGTCTTTTGCTCCTACCCATGAGAGAGGCAGATTTGGGTCCCTCTTTTACATTTGTGAATTAGAGGCCGAGAGGGGATAGCAGAGGAAGCCCAAAGGAACACAGACAGGTAGGAAGTCAGGACTGGATTTTGGAACCGTCCGGTACATTTCAACACCTAGAGGTCGATACTTAGTGATTGACAAGATGGAAGAAGGGACAAGGCCCTGAAGTTGAACTTGAACTTCAGTAGACAGTGCATTTCATGGCTCGGGCAACAGAGGAAGGTAGGACTCTAGGTTTTTATATTTGATAAACAAGTAAAGACAGAGTCATGCCCACATAGCCATAAGAAAGGAATCCTATACAAACTGTTGAAAAATGGCCAGGTTTGGGGCACAGTGGTGCACACCTGTAATTTCAGCTACTCAGGAGGCTCCCACAGGAGGCTCCTTAAGTTGGAGGCCAGCTCAGGCACTGAGCAAGACCCTGTCTCAAAAGAAAAGTTATAAAAGGGTCCGGAGTTTAGCTCAGTGCATGCAGGAGGTCCTGGGTTCAACTACTAGTACCACATGAAAAGAAAGGAAGGCAGGAAGGTAGGTGATCGGGGCTAGACTGAGCCTCCGGGTGTAGAAGTCTTGCAAAGAGGGCCCACGGAGCTCAGGTGCAAGTGGACTTTCTACTCTGAAGTGGACTAGTGAGGCTGCTTCTCTGCCCTTGACTGCAAATTGTGCTTTCTGCTTGGTGTACTTAGAGTACACCTAGAGTGTACCCAGGGACTTAGAGTTGCACCGAGTGACTTGGAGCTGATTTTTCAAACTCGGGATACTCTGCAAGTATTGGGATTGACAGAATGAATAAAAGAAGCCCGGTTAAACTCGATTTCAGATTTTTTAAAATGTCAACTTTTTTGATATAACGATGTCACATGCAAATTTACCGGAAATTCAAATGAAACGTGATCTGGTCCTCCTCACTATGTATTTGCCAAACCTGCCATCTTATGGGGTGAGGAAGATGCACCCTGGCTGATTGATTTCTGATCCAATATCCAGGGGACTTGCTGAGCTCTGAATCTGCAAGGGGGAGGCACGAGGTTTGCTGTCTTTTCTATTTCACTTACTGGACCCTCCTTCCGCCTTTTCTTGGATGAGGGGAATGTGTGAGAGATTCTCAGAACCAGGGCTCTGAGGTTCCTCTTCGAACAGAGAGAATTAAGACAAAAAAAGATGTTTCCAGAGCAAATGTGCAGATTTTGACATGACCAGAAGGTTTAAAAAGGGAGCTGAGGGCGGGCCACGGTGGTCCACGTCTGTAATCCCAGCAGCTCCTGAGCAGGTCGGAGGACAGGTGTGCATGGGTGACCAGCAGATGTGTCCCCAACAGAAAGAAAAGACTGAAGTAGGTCAGTTCAGGTCAGAGGCTACTGCACCAGTCCCAGCCCAGAGGTCTGACAATAATGTGCACAGACAAGAGAAAGAAAAACAGAAAAGCGCCCCTCTTCAGTGTTTGGACAATTCACTGCCATCTCTGTTAAACATTTCTCATCTGAATCACATTCACGTTCACATCTATTACCTAAAGCTGAGGGTGACTGAGAGAAAATAAGATGGAAGTTCAATATGAAATTCTAGAGAAGTCTGCGGCCTCCTGGAACTTGGTTTACGGGCAGTAGAAGCGCACAGGGCTACCGAGTCCCAATCACAGGGATCCTGAGGCTACCCTCAGGTCCTGTTCTCACGAAGCTTTTCACCTTGGCCCCCAACAAAGAGTGTTTTCAGGGCTCTGTTCTGTTCAGAAATCGACTTTTTCTTCAACAAATGAGCAGCGGAGGTTTCTGAATTCCACTAACAGATG
Organism: Ictidomys tridecemlineatus; assembly: GCF_052094955.1. Lineage (NCBI taxonomy): Eukaryota > Metazoa > Chordata > Mammalia > Rodentia > Sciuridae > Ictidomys > Ictidomys tridecemlineatus. Next base: position 46,957,274 of record NC_135492.1, on the reverse strand, counting down.
GTCCTGACACAGACAAGTCTCATCAGGAAAATGTTTGGATTTTTAATCAGGACGTTCTTTGCCCGAGTGCATTCTTCCCTGGGCTGCGTAATAGCTTGAGGCCCCCCAGCATTTCAGGGGGGCTCAGGGGCTTCAAGTGTTAGCAATTGGGAACTTCAGCACCCCCCCACCCCCAAGAACCCCACACGCACACTCCTGCCGTGATGTGCATCCAATTTCAAGTTCAAGGAAAGAGGCTGGGCTGGAGCCTTGCAAAGAATGTTTTGGAGAGAGACCCCGGGGGTTGGTTCTGACCCCGTGGCTGTAAAGGGGGGGGTCCCAGAGCACCCTGAATGTATTTAAGATATTTACTTCTTACATCCTCTGGTAGAAAAGTCCTTCCTGTGGCCAGTGTGCCCAAGGACAATTAACTAGAGTAGGAAAAGAGAGCACCGTGTCTCTAATCTTGTTGGCGAGAGGGAAAAGAAGAAGAAGAGGAGGAGGAGGAGGAGGAGGAGGAGGAGGAAGAGGAGAAGGAGAAAAATCTGTCCATTTTAAATAAACAGTAAGTGCTATATTCAAAAGGTAGACTGGGAACAATGTAGGCCCCCTGCCAAAGTCAGCCACTTCTGAAGTCTGACCCCTCTTATACATACAGTAATTTGGAGGGGTATTGGGGATTGGATTCAGAGGCTCTTCGCTAGTGAGCCACACCCCCAACCCCTTTGGAGAAATATCTCATTTAGGGACAGGGTCTTTGCTAAGTTTCTCGGTGTCTCGCCAAGTGGCTGAGGCTGACTTTGAATTTGCGATCCTCCTGCCTCAGCCTCCTGAGCCGCTGGGCTTACGGGAGTGTTGCCACCGTGCCCGGTGCCTTGTTCTGGGAACCGAGGATAACAAAAAAAAAAAAGATGCATTTCTCCTGTGCACTGTGTGTGCTGAGAGCTCACAGTCCAGTGGGGAGCAGTCTCCTCCCGTGGGTACCCGCCCTGAGGCTGGCATGGAGGCCCAGAAGGAGAATCCAGAGACAGTGGCCACCCGCTGTGCTTCTGAAGGCTTCTGAAGGCTCCCCAGGGAGGTGGAACTGGGGGGCTGCCAGGGTGGGGGAAGCGGGGGGGGGGGGGGGGGGCAGGTCCTTGTGACTTCACCAGGAAGAATTGGAGCCAAACACACGACAGCAAACAAAACGTTTAATAGAGAGAGTGAAAGGAAAGGGTTATGTCCAGCACCAACCGCCTCAAGTTGAGGCCGGCGGGGTGCTCGCAGGTCTAACCGAATCCTGTGTTCTTCCTGCCTTGATTTGCCCGTCTCCCCTAAATCGTACCCTCCGGCGAGGCCCCAGCCACTTCCTCTGTGAGGGCCTGGACCCAGGATGGTTACGACATCGTTGGTGGCAAGAGATAACGACGTCACTTATCTGAAAACCACAGGAGCTACAGCTGGGGTCTGGTTGTAGGAGACCCCACGGGTCTGACACTCACCTGTTTTAGTGAGGGCCCCGGGACTTTCACAGGCCCCTCCAGGGGTCCCAGTTCTCTGCAGCCTGGGGAAGGCCGGGCACTGCAGAGCTCATGTCCCAGCACCTGCCTGTTCAGAGAGGGTCCCCCACGGCTTCGGTTGTCCGGCTCCTGGGTGCTTCTGGGTGCACAGGCCTGAAGTCCACTCTCAACGTGGGTGAGGCACAGAGTCACCCAGGGCAGCGAATCTCCAAGAGTGTGATCCCAAGACCCACAGCACGAGGGGTACCTGGGGGTGGGTGGGCAGTGCAGATTGTCAGAGCCTGTCCCAGACCTCCTCCTTCAGACCTGAGGGTGGAGCCCGGTCTTCAGGATTATAATGTCCCTCCAGGTGACTCCAATGCTTTATTTATTTATATATTGTGCTACTAGCCACTGAACCCCGGGGCGCTCTACCACGGAGCCACATCCCCGCCCCTTTTTATTTTCAGAGGAGGTCTCGCTGATTGCCGAGGCTGGCCTTGAACTCTCGATCCTCCTGCCTCAGCCTCCCAAGCCGCTGGGATCAGAGGCGTGCGCCCCTTTCCGCCCTGCTCAGGGCTCCTTAAATGCTGAACACGTCTTCGCGGAAGAAACAGCTGTCCCTGTTCTCATGGCCCAGAACGTGGTGCAAGTCCTTCTAAGAAGGCTCCAAGAAATCAGAACACGGAATTTTCCAAGACCTCACACCCAAGCCCTTCCACGAAGCTGATGACTTCCGTCTCTGTGGCACTGGAACCGGCTTTCTGCAAAAGGAAACGTCCGTCCTTAGATGTCTCTGAGCAAACACCTCATCTCTCCAAACTCTTTATGATTCAAGTGATTTTAAAAAATAAAAATAGAGTGAATGTTGAAGAAACTAGAAAAGTAGGGAGAAGAGAAAAATAAAACCTACCCATCACCCACCGCTGTCTCAGCACCTTTACTAAACATTAAGCTTTCTGTACATTTGTGACTAAGTCATAGGGCTGCCCAGTTTTCCGTATTTTGGGTGCTGGGGATTGAACCCCAGGTCTCATCCTTGCTAAGCATGCAGTGTATACCCAGTATATACTCCAGCCATCCGGCGGCTTTGCAAATTCCTTTCTTTCTCTGTAACATAATGTGGTATTTTAAAAATGGCTATATGTTCTTTGGCTTTGTGATCACTCATATTCTTCCACTGTCCGTTATAATATTCCCCTTGATTTGGACATTGGTTATGCACAGTTTTGGGCTCCAACACAATGCAGATAATTGGAAAGTCTGGAACCTTCTAATTGTGGATGGCCCTCTGGTTAGATAGAAAGCAGACTCTAATCAATTAAAAGCTCAGCATAAGTTTATTTTTTTTTTCTTAAATAAGTGCCCCCTGATTTTGTCACCCTGTAAGGTCACCTGATCTCCTTGCTTCACTGTCTCTTGAATGTTCCTGTTTCTGAGGTCTGAGCGAGCCCCTGCTTAATCAGAGCTGTGAGCTGGCAGAGATCCCCTAAGTCCCCAGTCGTTGGGCACCCAGAACCGAGCTCTGTGCCCACTACCGTCGCCGGTCCTCTAGAATCCCTGAATCCTGCATCTGCAGGTCCAACCAACTCCAGAACAAAAATATTTGAGGAAAATTTAAAAAAAAAAAAAAAAAAACAACCTGCGTCTGTCCTGAACCTGTATGAACTTGGCTTTCTTTGTCGTTTCTCCCTGAAGAGCGCAGTGAGACCGTTTCCTACCCAGCAGTTGCACAAGGTCAGGCATTAGACTGGAAAGGATGCACAGAGGTTCTGTGCAAATACCGCCCCCTTTTATATAAAGGATTTGAACATCTGTGGCTTCTGCAATCCACAGTGAGCCTTGGAGCAAATCCCCCGTGGACGCTGGGGGACAGCAGCAGAATTGAAAGTTGAGGGTTCCCTTCTCACTAGCCGGTCCCTTGTGGGTGGTCGCTGCCAGTAACATTGGTGGGTCCCCTTGTTCTTACAGCAGAGGCCCCAAGAGTAGGTCAGAGGGCTTTTGCCTTTGGAGATAGGGGTTGGGTCCCTGCCGCGTGTCATTCAGCTGTGGCCAGCCCCATGAGCACTGTGGTTGGGAATCTAGGCCACAGGGCTGATCGCACCAGACCACACCATTCTCTCTCTCTCTTTCTCTCTCTCTCTCTCCTCTTGAAAACAGACAGGGAGATCAACGAAATCAAAGATAGAGTGCAGCAGTGTAATAGAAACGTGATTCACCACCAAGATGCCAAGACACTTCACCTGGGGAAGGAGGTGCTGAACTGAAGATCATGGGCCGAGGCTGTGGCTCAGCGGTACAGAGCTTGCCCGGGCAGGCCAGGGCGCTCACCATGGGGTGGGACCTTACTGAGACAGCAGTGAACATGTCCAACCCGAATCAGCCAAACAAGACCACTGCAGTGACCGTCCCCCCGCCTCCCGGGGCAGACCCCTGCCTTATCATAGGGAAAGTCCAGAGCTCAGCTTCCCCAGGGCCAGCACCCCCTGCGCTCCCGATGCCTCTCGGGACCTTCAGCCTTACCTCACAGTGAGCGGTCACCAGGAGATCTTTGATGTGACTTTTCGGGGCTGGAACAGGTGGAAACAACCTGGCCCACAAGTGACATCTGAAAACAGAAAAAAGGAAGGAGCCGGTGAGCACGGGCGTCTCTCTTGTCCCTCCATGTGTACTCTGAGAGCTGACCTCGTCAGTCCCAGGACTGGGTGATGGATTAACTCAAAACCTTTGCTGATCCAGGGCGGGCATGGTGTGGTGCTCACGCCCGGACATGGCTTGCTTGTTTTTCTCTTCCTGTGACTGCCATTCACCTGCCCCCCCCCCCAGCCCAGAGACGCCATGTGGATAGGACATTTAGGACAGTAAAGCTGTTTCACGTGAAGTTCATTTTCCGAGTTACGAAAGGGCTGAGACAGAACATGTCATGGAGCCTCGGAAGGGCACTTTATCGTACAGAGTGCTACCAGGGATGCAGAGGGGTCTGGGGCCATTTGCAAGCTGCAGGGTCTGCATGGCATTTCCAGGATCTGTGTTGGACCTAACAGCCACCAGCCCCTCGGGGCCAGGTGATGGAAGGGAGCACTTCACCGTTGAGGCTTATGGCATAGAAATGGTAGGTATTTAGAGCTCCATTCCTTGGAGAAAAGTAATAGGTGATTGGTGAGAGCATTTGAATCTACATATATGAGCATGGTTTCCACTCTGTTTCATTGCACCTGTGTTGATTTCATTGCCGAATTGAAAATTTGGGACTGGGTGGGTTATTAAAGACCCAAAGCAAAAAAAAAAAAAAAAAGCACTGAATGGAAAGTTAGCACTGAATGGAAAGGCTACAAGACCAAGGTCAAAAGCTTCACAGAAATGAGGAGGTCACTGAGGAATTTAAGAGCGTGGGCAGTGGCCAAGGGCCACGAGGTGTTCTGTCCAGCGTCTGAGCCAGGCCTGCCGATGCGTCTCGCTATCTATTTGGTTTCCACTAACCTCATAAAGGCCACCCAGAAACAAAGAAAAAATGCTATCAATTTGTCCTGATAAGAAGCACCCTGTGTCCAATGGATGCAGAGACAGAAGACCTACATCCTGCAGAGCAGCGGGCAGATCAACACGGCGAAGCAGGCAATCACTGTGAGCAGGATGAGCAGCCACTCCATCAGTGGCTTTCGCGCCTCGCTTCCTGGTTGGGGTAAAAGAGAGAAAGATCCGAGTTAGGGATCAGAGGTAGATAGGAGGAAGGTTGAGGCTTGGGGCATCAGGAGGCTGGGGTGTGAGTGGCAAGTGGTGGGTAACGCTGGGCAGGTGGCTTCGCCTTCCTGAGACTGAGATGATCATAGTCCTACAGTGGCCAAGAGGGTGAAATGGAATGACATAGCAGTGAGGCCACTTTCAATCGCAATGCATTATTGATTCATTTGGCAAGGACTTTCGGAGTCCCATCCGCCTGCACCTGGAGCCCATCCACTGGAGAAGTCAGATTTTTTTTGATGGAAAAGCACAAAAATAGTTCACAATTAGCAAACTAATTGTAAAAAGCATTTTTTTTAAAGAGGGAGTGAGAGAGGAGAGAGAGAGAGAGAGAGAATTTTTAATATTTATTTTTTAGTTCTCGGCGGACACAACATCTTTGTTGGTATGTGGTGCTGAGGATCGAACCCGGGCTGCACGCATGCCAGGCGAGCGCGCTACCGCTTGAGCCACATCCCCAGCCCTGTAAAAGCATTTTTTACAAAGTTGAAAATTGAACTTGTGGACGGAGGAAGGAGAACATATTTGTAGTTGACACAGTGATCTCAGACTCGGCTGTTAAGTACTTTATGATCTAGATTCCCCCCAAACCCTCCTTTACCCATATTCCCACTTCACAGATAGGAAAGTAGATGGAAAGGACCATTGGTCCCTGCAGTAAGCATTCGGCATGCATCTCAGTCTCCATCTAAATGTGTTCCTAATCCACACTCCAGGGACAGACACTTGGGGGTTTCAATGATAGCTTTGGGGTATGTGTATCATTTTTTTTTTTTTTTTTTGGTAAGGTACTGGGAATGCGTTCAAGAAAAACCCAAGGCCATTCACTAAGTGGTATTTAAAGAAGCGATGTCCTTAGTCGATGTGGTGGGTGGTGCACACCTGTGGCTAAGGGACTGAGGAAGGAGGATTGTGAATTTGAGGCCAGTCTCAGTGACTTAGCAAGATTCTGTCTTAGGGAAAAAAAAAAAAAAAAAAAAAGACTGGGCATATGCACAGCTCAGCCGTGGAGCAGCCCTGGGTTCAATTCTCAGTACAAAAACAAAGGCAGGCAGAGGGGTGTGTATGGTTGCTAAAATACCTCTATAAAACCTGAGTTAGGTCCCTGAACACAGCAGGTTGCTTTCTGCAGCAACGACCTCTCCTTCATCATCCATCCATCCATTGAACAAGGATTTAGGAGCCTCCTTAGATGTTTGGGGCACTGTCCAAGGTCCTGGGACACAGTGGTGAAGAGAACAGGTGGGGAAAAACTGCAGGAGGTCAATCACAGCACAGGATATCGGGACACCTGAGCCCAGGTGTGGTGGGGTTCCGAGTGCCCGGGGAGAAGAAGCCTCCAATCCTCAGTTTGCCCTTGACTTGGTCTATAAAATGCGAAATGCGTATACAGGCGGAGAGTTCCAGGCTGTGTAAATAGACGAAGACTTCCCCAAACCCCAGATGACTGAAAACCAGAAAGAAAAACAAAAAGAAAAAAAAAAATCAAGAACCAAGAGGGAGAAGTGTCTTTAGATGGGGCGCCCGTGACTCCTCTCCACCTCATCTCTTGCTTTGAGGGTTTCTGGGGACTCCAATTGAGGTTCCTCTTGTACTTCCCCAAAGCTCTGATCTCTTTACCTTCTGCTTTCGGATATTCACAGAGGTCCTGTCTTGAAGAAGCCGTGGTTTGGCTTGGCCACCTCCTCAAACCTAGCATCAAATGCCTTCTTCCTTCCTCTCCCAGCCCGAGTTTCTAGACTAAAGGATTTGAGCTGCTTCATCTGCCCCATGCAATCCCTGGTGATGTCTTCAAAGCCAAAGCCAAAGGATTCTTGGATTTTTTTCTCCCAAGTCCTGTCTTCCTAACCTCCTTTCTGGTTTTCAGGCTGTCAAAGGTCGAGTCCTCCTTGAAACACGACTGTGGGTTCTGCTACCCAAATGTTCCTTCTCCCCCTTTTGTAATTTCGGCTGGCCCTCTCCGCTCATCCCGTGACCCCTGGATATTTGCAACTATTATCTTTTATCTTATCTTTTAATAAGTCTTCTCCCAGGCCTTTCATCCTAACCCTGCCAGGATGCACAGTTCCAGGTCTAGATCAAAAAGTGCCCATAAACCAGGTTTGGTGGCACACGCCTGTCCTCCCAGCGGCTCAGGAGGCTGAGGCAGGAGGATGGAGAGTTCAAAGCCAGCCTCAGCAAAATCGAGGCGCTAAGCAACTCAGTGAGACCCTGTCTCTCAATAAAATATGACATAAGGCTGGGGATGGGGCTCAGTGATCGAGTGCCCCTGAGTTCAATCCCTGATACCCCCCAAAAAATAAATAAATAAATAAAATAAAACCTCCCATAGATGAAATGCACTTGAGTGTTTTTGCAAAGCTGAGAACAGCCCAACCCAAGTTTGCATCAAAAAAAAAAAAATAGGGTAGGAAAGAATAAAGGAAGACTGGATTGTGTGGAGGGGAGTCAGGGGAGGGGTGGGGCGGTGGGGGTGGGAAGGATGGTGGGATGAGACAGAGGTTATTACCCTACATACACATGATCACACGACTGGTATAACTCGGTACCATGTACAGCCAGAGGAATGAGAAGTTATGCTCCATGTGTATACAATGTGTCAAAATGCATTCTGCTGTCAAGTGTAACTACTTAGAACAAATTAGCAATCCTGTTGGGGGGGAAAAAAAAGCTTTCATTTTGAAATGTTCTGTGCGCATTAGCCTTGGTTTTTAAAATTAGGGAGGACACCCTCGGAGGGGCATGACCTTTTATTTTTCCAAATCTCACCCATGCTCATCAGTGGTAGGATTCACTTCTGCAGATGAAGCGCCCCGGTGAAGCCGACCTTGACCACACTTGCTCATAGCTAAAGAGCAAACGGGGGTGAATTGACAGCATCCCCTTCGATACTGTCTCACTCCACGTCCCACTCTTCTTGTCTGAAAAAAAGGAATTCGGCTTCCACCTTGTTCCCTCAACATAAACCATCCCCCTCTCTTTCCTCATCAGGCAAGAACCCTAATGAGTCTATCCAGAGATGCTGGACTCGTCAGCGCGGATGCGAGTCCTGTACCGAGTCTGCCAATCAAGAAGAAAGGTACCTGTTTACAACTAGGTTCAGCGGACAGAGAAAGCCGGGGTGCCATAGAAAGAAGAAGCAGTGTTGTAAATATTATCAGGCTCACACACGCACACACACACACACACACACACACACACACACACACGGCCATGTTTGCGGCTCACATTGTGTAACACCCAGTAGCCCGATATGTCAAGTCCTGATAATAGCACCGTTGTTTTGTGAGCATGATTACAAAGATCTTTTCAGTTAAACCACCCTCTGGTTATTGAGTTCAGCTCTCCCTTTGATAAGCAAAGATTCTCCCGTTATTAGCAAAAAAGATCGAGGCCCCCGATTTCATTTCATTCCATCAGAAAAAAACAATGTTATCCATGCACGTTAAGGTGCCATGCTGCAGGGCTTGGGGGAGAGTTTGGCAAGGGGGTTATGGCCGCTGGCCTGACTCCGGCAGGGTCTACTCACATGCAGCCGAGAAAGGACACAACCAAGCACACAACCAGGTGAGCTTCCTTGCAAAGACCAAATATGTTGGCAGGTACAGTGAGTGCAGGGAAGAGCACTCGCCATCTTAACTTGTCAGTCACCTGCTAATTCCCAGTTACTTCCTAATGCACAAAGAATCGAGAGCCAGGGGCTATAAATAAGTGAGTTAACTATAAATAAATGAACTGGGCACGTCTTATGGTGTTGCTGAGGGAGAATAAGGAGAGCAGGCCCCACCAATGGTAGAGCTATGCTGGATGATATGAGGATGAAGGATTTCTGCAGCCTAAGAGTTGGAAGAGCCCTTCAAACATGTCACGAGAGAATAGATGTCTGCAGAGAAGGGTCCAGGGAATTCCCAGAGGGGACAGGGAGCTCAACTCGATGCCAGCAGGGTTCTTGACCTGAGTGACAGAGGAGAATTTCTGTGCAAGCCACACGAAGGCACAGACAGGTTCATTTAGGAAGGCTGATGCCCATGGAGGGGAGAATCCGCACTGTCTCGAGAGTGAGCGGCCCTGGTTCGGGCTGGGCACCCCGTATTGATCAAAGGGCTCTATCAGGGGCAGGACAGGAGGTGGGTTCAGGATGGAGCTGCACAACTCCACACCCATTTTCCCTGCATTTGCCTATTTTCCTCCATTTACAAGGGCCCAAGCCCAGATGGGCAGGCAGCTAAGTTTTCTTCATCTCAGTGGCTTGTGGGTGTCTCCTTGAGGATCCAGTGTTTCTCTCTATCCTACATCTCACGTCCTTACTTGGAATTTCGGAGTCTTGGGCCTTGGAGTATTTTTTTTTTTAAGAAATATTTCATGCCCACGTTCCTGGATCCAGTCCCGGGACTGTTCACAATTTCCAGGTAGCTTGAATCTTCTCTCTAACGGGAGGAGACGATACCCTGCCCACCGCTGAAGTCGCAGCCACGGATGCTTCCTTTTAAAAAGTCGCCGGGCAGTGCCTTGTGTTGGTGTCAAGATGCGTTCCAGAAAGAGGGGGTCGCACAGCCTGTCCTGAGGGGCAGCAGCCCTCGGGATGGACCACTTGGTTCCTGGACACTCTGCACACGTGGTGGCCAACTTAGAGCATCTGGGGAACCCAGCTGTCTGGTTTCTGGGGACCTTCATCTCCTGTATTTTTGACATCTCAACTTTGCAGATGATCCAACGGGTGGAAATTCTATTGTTCTGTGGCCTGGGGGGTGGATATGGGGTAGGATGGCATCCAGGGGCCAGGAAGTCCCCAGGGTGGGACCAATGTGTGCCAGCTCTGCCCCTGGCTGGTGCGGGACCTGGTGAAGCCCCTTGTGACTGGACGCTGCAGCCCCTCTCGCCCTGCAAGTCCCTCTTGCTCACTTGGTTCTGGAGACGTCCAGAAGGCCCCAAGAGGGCTGAGTCATGGACAGAACTCCAATGTGCTCATCCAGGATGCCAGGTTCAACCAGCTTTCCCTGGTGGAAGGGCCAAGCTGTGGTGGCTCTCTGGAGATCCCAGGTTCCCAGTGCAGGTCAAAGGCACAAGCTGACCTCCAGGTGCCTGGACTCTCCAGTGCAGCACGGGCCCCAGCCCGAGCCCCACAAAAAGACAGCATGAGTGAGCAGAGGGTGGAGGTCACCATCCTCAAAAGGCACACAGTCCCGTTCACCTGGAGAAATGGCTCAGGTGAAGGGAAAACTGGAAAAGCCATAGGGACTGGAGGCTGGGGCCTTTACAAAGGGCTGGAGAGGCCCTGTGAGTCTGAGCTACCCCCCAGGAAGGCTGTGCTTGGGGCAGCTTCTTTCTCTGCAAGCAAAGGCCTCCCGGCAGCAAGGGCCGCACACCTTCTGCAGGTCCAGAACCCGCAGCTCCCTTCCCTGTGGGATCAGCTGCTGCATCGCCTCTGCCAGCCCCCAAAGGGGGCTACAGGGGTCGGTCATCAAACCAAAGTGACAGCAAAGCGCAGGGGCTCCCTCCGGGTTCCACCTCTTGCTTTGGAGGTGGCCGAGCAGGGTGACGGTCTATCTCCCACTTTGCAAAATGGAGATGGGGGGGATGTGTGTAAAGGGCTTGGCACGGAGCGCACGTAGTAGGTGCTCGATGCCCATTCAGGAGCCTCCTAATGGGGATGACGTGGAGTCAGCACTCAGGCCTCAAGGTGACGATCTCCAGATCCTCGGAGCATGACTCAAATCGGAGTGTTGTCAGAATCCTCAGCAAAAACGCACAGCGGGCAGGAGGCCAGAATGGCCTTATCCTGCAGGGATCTGCATTCAAATGAAGGCGGGAGGAGAACTGGAGAGGAACAGGTGGGTCAGAGGAGCCGGAAGAGGTCCAGGAACTTGGCCCTGCTGCTTGGCAGGACGGAGGCTGAGCCGATCAAGAGCTGGGAGGATCCAGGGTTCAGAGCCAGCCTCAGCAACTTAGTGAGGCCCCAAGCAACTCAGCAAGACCCTGTCTCTGAATAAAATATGATAAAGGGCTGTGGAGGGGGCTCCGTGGTTAAGCACCCCTGGGTTCCACCTTAGTACCAAAAAAAAAAAAAATCACAGGTAGCCCCCCCACACACTCCCACTGCAGGGAACAAATGGTGGGGCCACCAGGCGGGGGTCTACCCAGCCTGGAAACCGCAGGAGCCTGGGGAAAGGCAGTGGCCTCACCAGACCCAGCCCAGCCGACATCCCCCACTTGCAAAACCCAGAGTCCCCGGAGAGGCCATCAAATACATCTCCTCGGCTTTCCTGTGCCTGGCACCCGGGTCCTGGAGCTGCCGTCCACGTCCCCCGCCCCTGCTAATCCGCACCAGCCCTTGCCTCTGCAGTTGTCACTCTGTGGTGCCAACAGGAGAGGGGAAGCCGAAGGGACCCGGGACAGGAGGGCCCCTCTTGGCCTCCTCCTGGCCTTTCTCCCCAAAATTCTGCAAACGCTACACCTTCCATAAGACCCGGGGACCTCTGCATCGACACAGTGGCAAGACACTGCTGGAAAAGTCACAGCAGGTGACCCCAGGACCACGTGAGAACGCCCCTGGGGCTGAGAGGGTCTCCCCTCGTCTTCATGAAGGGGGCGGCCGTCGGTGAAATGGGTGAGATGCCACCCGTCCAAGAGGGACACCTGGGGGTGGGGGGTGGGGGGCGGGGACCCGTAATGAGCTGAGATCTGCACTAGCCAGCTGTCGCCTAGGCCGTATTGGCAAGAGGGCCCTAAAGTGGCCAGTGAGGGACAAATTCAAAACCAGCTTAAAGTGAGCTCTGTGACTCACAGCTGAGGACACAGGCCAAGAGGGGTTAGGTTGGAGGGGCAGAGTCCCCACTGGGTCCCCTGCCTCAGTGGCAGGAGATCTCCATGCCCTCTGATCTACATTCAAGAGCGTACTACAGGGACACTGCCACATCGATGTTCATAGCAGCACAATTCACAATAGCAAGGCTGTGGAACCAACCCAGATGCCCTTCAATAGATGAATGGATTAAAAAAATGTGGCATTTATACACCATGGAGTATTACTCAGCATTAAAAACTGCCGATATCATGGCATTTGCAGGGAAATGGATGGCACTAGAGCAGATTATGCTAAGTAAAGCTAGCCAATCCCTAAAAAGCAAATACCAAATGTCTTCTTTGATATAAGGAGGGCAACTAAGAACAGAGCAGGGAGGAAGAGCAGGAGAAGAAGATTAACATTAAAGAGGGATGAGAGGTGGGAGGGAAAGGGAGAGAAAAGGGAAATTGCATGGAAGATGGAAGGAGACCCTCAGGGTTATACAAAATTACATACAAGAGGAAGTGAGGGGAAAGGGAAAAATAATACAAGGGGGAGAAATTAATTACAGTAGAGGGGGTAGAGAGAGAAGAGGGGAGGGGAGAGGAGGGGAGGGGGGATAGTAGGGGATAGGAAAGGCAGCAGAATACAACAGTCACTAACATGGCAATTTGTAAAAACGTGGATGTGTAACCCATGTGATTCTGCAATCTGTATACGGGGCAAAAATGGGAGTTCATAACCCACTCGAATCGAATGTATGAAAAATGATATGTCAAGAGCTTTGTAATGTTTTGAACAACTAATAATGTTTTTAAAATCCTCCTGAACACTGTACCTAGGCAGCCTCTGAGCACCTGCTTCTCTGTATTATCTTTGGTCCCTGCTAACTTGGGCGGGAGAGCTGGACATGGGCAGAGGTCCGGCTAACACCTAGATGGCCCACGCTCTGGTCAGCCGGGACCGTAGCTTCACATCGCACCCCTTCCCAAAGCCGAAGTGGTTTCTTAGCCAGCGCCTTGACCTTGGTCTCTAGCATGGTGCTTTGAAGTTCCTTGGGCGGCATTCGAAACAAAATCGAAGAGGGCTGGGGAAGGAGCTCACGTCTGTCTGTCTGTCTGCAACAGCCCACGTGGGGGTGTTAGGAAGGTGCTTAGAAATATCATCGGGGGCCACCGAGCTTGGTGCCCTTGGGAAGTCGCAGAAAACACTTTAAAAATGGAGACCTTGTGAATTCGAGGAATGAAAATGAAGCCCCCCACCCCAGGCATGAATCATCTTGCTCAAAAGCGGTGCTGAGGCGTGGCTCTTCTGTGGGTTTCTCTTTCGGGGCCCACAGTGAGTTTTTTTATCTGGGCGCACGAAGCAGGGTGGAGGGAAGTCCCTTGTGCGCTGGGGTCGGCGTAGGTAGGTCAACCTGGGGGCACGGAGAGGGGGGTGCTCAGGCTCAGCAGAACCCTGCAGCAGGTGACGTGGTGTGTTCTCAGTTCCTCTTACCCCGCTTTCAGTTCCCTCTCCTCCGGAAGGCTCCTGCTTGCTCTCCCAGCCCTCTAGTGTTGTCAGGGTCACCACGTGAGGCCACGTGTGTTGCGCACTGCACCATTTTTAGGGGATCCAGGCTCCCCTGACTCCAAACAGTGTTCCTCTTGCCTGGTCTTCTGTGGAAGTCCACCTGATAGGCCTCGGGTCTGACTCACATTCTCAGGGTCTAATGGGTCACGGCCTCAAGATCCACTCTCTAGTGGAAGTGAATGAAATACGGAGCAGATTCTGGGGGCGTCAGGGTGGAGGGGTAACCAAGATCTCTTACACAGGTCTTTCATTTCTACAGCACCTGGCGCCTTGCAGGATATTGACACTCCACACCAGGGGGCTAAGAGATGGGGTGCTTGCACCAGCCTAGGGCTGAGCCCCATTTCTTCCTGCCACTTGCAAGTGACCTAAACTTTCTTGCAAAATAGGTCGGTGCAGGGAATTAATTGAGATCATGCAAGAGAGTCATTTAGCACAGTGTCTGGCAAATGACCTCCCATACCTGTGGCCTGCTATGGTTGCTGTATTTCACAAAACCCCGGGAGGCAGACAGGTTGGAGTTGCTTCCTGTTGTCCCGCAGAGAGACGAGTGTGTCCAGGGATACGAGGCCCCGGTGTGTGCGGAGGCTGGGTGTTCAACCCCGGCGTTCAGTGGTGGACTCCTGGGTTCTTTCTACCCTCTCCGCTCCCGTAGACCCCCGACCAGGTTCATCTGCCTGTCCAGGCTGCGTGGTTCTGACAGGCACTCGAGACCTAATAGCTGCTTCTTTAACTGGCCTGTGTTCCCAGGGAGGGCCTGGGAAAATGTGCCCTTCATGCACAGCCACCATCTAACGCCCGTGACCTTTCAAAGACCCCACTAACACATAAGGGGGTCATTTTACTTGCCAAACAAACTAGCCAATTTGACCATAAAACCCAAACCACCGCAGAGCAACACAGGTGCTCAAGAAATACCCAGAGATTCAGATCTTCTGTCCAGGAGAGAGAAGGAGGCTCAGGGAGGGATCTAGATTTTTCTGAAGATCACTCCATTTCAGAGTCATTTTTGAAGAAAAGGAACTGCATTATAAATTCAGCATTAGGTATGGGAACATCACAGTGCTGGAGAGCAGATGAGTGGTTGCTGGGAAAGGTGGAGGGAGACAGAGAGATTGGGTGCCGTGATAAAATTGGCAAGAGGAGCCTCTCCCAGGGGCATGCACCTGAATCACAGTGAGTCTGGAGGCTGAGGCAGGAGGATGGAAAGTTGGAGGCCAGCCTCAGCAAGTTAATGATGCACTTAGCAACTTGGTGAAACTCTGCGCCCGGATAAAATATAAAAAAAGTGCTGGGGGGGCGGGGAGGAACAAGGGCTGGGGATGTGACTCAGTGAGTAAGCACCCCTGAGTTTCATCCTCAGGACCAAAGAAAAATGGGGATGGGGGAACAGCATCAGGAATCCTAGTAATGCGCTGTCCTGTATCCTGACTAATGATACACTTTGGATCTCTGTAAAGATACATATTGACACTTGCAGCTCAACATGTGCTGAAATTGCGCAGAACGGAACCCATGAATGAATGCATAGAAAGCCATCGGAATCTGAATACGATAGGTGCAGTGTCATCCCTGATATTCTGACCCGTCATATGGTACTAAGTTTTTTTTTTTTTCTGCAGGACACTGAACTTGGGGTAAGCTACATAAAAGGCAGTGGAGCTCTTTTTCCTTTGAGCAGCTTGTAGATCTACACTTAGCGGAAAAAGTTCAAGCCTTTGGAGAGAAGGAGGAACAGAGGCTTCCAAGCAAGACAACAACAGGTAGGACTCACGAGAAGGGCTTGCTCTGGGGACCGGGTGGACACCCAGGCTTGGCTGGCTTGCTGGAAAAGCAGCGGTGGAGTCACGGGAGATGTGACCCAGCAGAGACGCAAAACCGTTCCAAGAACCCCCACCCCCCAGGTTCTCGGAGACTCACCCACATAGATAGGAGGAGTCCACTCACTCCAGAGCCCGGCTGTCCTGCAGGCGGGGCTCACGGCCGCCCTCACTTGAATGGAGTACTTGGAGAGATGGTCAATGGCGGAGACGAACACGTTGGTCGTGATCTTTTCCATCTAAATGGGGGGGGGAAAAGTCCTTGTATGAATCTCAAAACCCATAAGGTAGGTCGACGACCAGCTGGAGGGGTTCCTGTAGAAATAGTGACCAGTGTCTAGGAAGTCGCTCAAAGACATCTGGCCACCCATGAAGGGTCAGGCGCTCCCGTAGGGGCCCAATTGATGTTTCCGATGCAAAGACCAGAGGAGCCTCTACCAGTGTGAAGAGGATCCCTGGCCTTCTCCCTCTGCGTCCTGAACACTGTCACAAGGGCTGTGCGTCCTGGTACCTGCAAACTCATCTGCCACCTGATTTTGAATGACCTACAAACTGTGACCTGCTACGTTTTGGGGTTTTTGTGGAGAGGGGGTTTAGTACAGTGGGTGGAACCCAGAGGTGATAGGCAACCCCAGCCATATCCCAGCATTTTTCAAAATTTTTGATGTTGAGACAGGGTCTCCCTACGTCGCTTTAGGGTCTTGGTAATTTGCAGAGACTGGCCTTGAACTTCCCATTCTCTAGCTTCGGGCTCCCAAACCCACTGGGCTTACAGGTGTGCAACCACCTCACTCAGTGGCTTAGGTATTTTTCGGTGGCTGGAAAATCTCCAAAGAAGAGTCTTGTTTCATGATACATGAAAACCACGTGAAATGGAAATCTCCGAGTCCACAGATAAAGCCGTATGGGAAGCAGCCTTACCCATCTGTTGACGCGGTGGCCGCTTTAATTCTGAGTGATTTTGGTAGAAAAATGAATGGCCTGCAAAGCCTCTCACCATTTACCAAACAAAAATTTGCAGGCAGGAGAGGCTCGGCAAAAGCAAGGTGCTAAGCAACTCAGTGAGACCCTGTCTCTAAATAAAATGCAAAATAAGGCTGGGGATGGGGCTCAGTGTTCAATCCCTGGCACCCCACAAAAAATATATATATTGATGAGATCACATTGCTCTGCATTTACTTTTTCTCTTATCAGTGAGACACGTGTTGGAAGCCTGCCGCCCCTGTGTTCTGCTCTAGCTCGGTGACTGTGAGCAAGACTGTGTCTTTTTCCAGCTCTTGCCACTCCAAAGGGAATGGTCGTTACCCAAGAGTTATTGTGAGGATAAGATAAAATTATAAAGCTTGACACGTAATCTATCCTCAAGAAATGTTGGCAGTTTAATGAAGTGGGAGGTTTTTTATTTTTATTTTATTATTTTTCTGAGATGGGATCGACTTGCGTTGCCTAGGCTGGCCTCAAAGTTGCGATCCTCCTGCCTCAGCCTCTCAAGTAGCCCAAATGACCGGCACATGCCACTGTACCCTGTATGTGTTTTTTTAAAACTGCGGTAAAACACATTCAATATGAAATTGACCATCCGCTGCATTTTTAAGTGTACCGATCAGCAGTTTTAAATACAGCCCATCTTCCTGTGCTTCTCATCTTTCAAAACTGGCCCTCTGGGCCGGGATGTAGCTCCGTGAACAAGCTCAGGTTGAATCATGAGCAATAGCTCTGGTTTGTTCTGAGACCTTGAGCACTCTGGGTGTTTCCTGTGAGTGGCATCACACAGTTCTTCGTCTTTCTCCTACTAGCTCATTCCCTGAGCACCATGTCCTGACAGTCCATCCACGTGTAAGCCTATGAGCAGCTCAGGAGGCTGAGGCAGGAGGATCCCAAGTTCAATGCCAGCCTCAGCAACTTAGCAAGACGCTAAGCAACTTGGTGAGACTCTGCCTCTAAATAAATATTAAAAAGGGCCAGGATGTGGCTCAGTGGTCAAGCACCCCTGGGTTCAATCCCCAGTGCCCAAAAAATAACAATTAACAAGTAAATAAACCCAGGCTGAGTGACACCTTCCACTGTGGGTACACACCACATCTTGGGTGTGTTCTCATCCATCCATGGCACCTGGGTCGCCTGTAGCTTTGGGCTGAGGTGGGATCTAACACAGCCTTGAACGTGGCTGTAGGCCTTGGAACACTGAGGTTCCTGTTTTCAACCAGAGCCGCGACATTTTACATTTTCCCTCCACCAGTACCCATGAGGTTTCATCTGACCCCTGGGATTGTTTTCATCCCTGAGCAGAACAAAAGGTCTGTATGGTTTGGTTGATTTCCATAACACCTGGGCAGAGGTAGTTGACCTTGTTCGCACCCAGCTATAACCAGAGCAGTCAATGGAGAAAAAAAAAAAAAAAATTGTTCAATGTTTATAAAATGAATATTTGTCATGGACTTTTGGGGCCCTCTGGGGAATTACCTGCAAGTAATTCTTCTTTGTGTTGTGTATCTTCACTTCGTAATCAAAGCAGTGCTGCGGAAAGGCGGAAATGGGTTTGTCCCATCGGATGGAGAGACGCGTTCCCTGGATCTGGGCTGTGACGTTGGTGGGCGGATTCGCTCGAGCTGGTTAGAGAAGGAGAGGTCAGTGACATTGAGTTGGTCATCAGGGCCAATTAACTCCAATCCACCCACACCTCTCCAGGCATTCAAGATTTACCAGTAGATCTTTCTTTTTTGTGTGGGGACTGAACTCAGGGGCACTCGACCCCTGAGCCACGTCCCCAGCCCTATTTTGCATTTTATTTAGAGGCAGGGTCTCACTGAGCTGCTTAGCACCTCACTTTTGCTGAGGCTGGCTTTGAACTTGCGATCCTCCTGCCTCAGCCTCCCAAATACTGGGATGACAGGCGTGTACCACTGTGCCTAGTTTATCATTAGATCTGAATCAGCTCATCTCAAGCCACAGGAAGCTGGTGACTTCCTTAGGACTCCTGTATTGTAGTGGTGTGAAAGAGACCCTTCTTGTGAACCGTAGAGATTGCGGCTGACAGAATTGCATGGATGGCCGGATGCCTGTGATCCCAACAGCTCGGGAGGCTGAGGCAGGAGGATCTCAAGTTCAAAGCCAGCCTCAGCAACTGGGTGAGGTGTCCTAAGCCACTTAGCAAGACCCTGTCTCACCATAAAAAAATAAAAAGGGCTGGGGAGGTGGCTCAGTGGTTCAGCGCCCCTGGGTTCAATTCCGGGTTCTAAAAGGAACGACAATGATGGGTTGCTAACGGCTAAACTCTGGGCTCCCACTGCTGCTGCTCAGTGGATAGCTCAGGGCTCCTCCTGTGCTCCTGTCCCCGCCTGCCCTTGGGCACCTACATGGAGGAGCCCGAGACGGTGGGGGGTTCTGGGGTCTGTCAAAGAGCAAGACATGCCCAGTTCCCTGGACCCCCAGCTCTGGGGTCCCTTCTCTCAGCTGTGCCTGTCTCTTTCTTAAATAAAACTCACTTTCTAAGCTTGGGAACGTTTCCTCTTCAACACCAGGAAAACAAGGACCTGATCCTCATCTCCAAGACGGGTATGGGCAGCATCTCCTGAGCAGTGTCTGGGGATGTGGCCAGACATCCTCCAACATCCAGGGCCGGTCCCCATAGCACAAAACTCATGCAACCCAAATCTGCAGCAGTGCTCCCACTGAGCCACCTGCCCCCATCAGCAGCCCAAACGTAGTCCCACCCTGTGCAGCGCTGAGACCCTGCAATGCAGTGATGTGGGCCACGCTGGGCGGAGTCTGTCTTACCGATGGCTTGCACCCCAAACAGCTGATCAAAGGGTCTGATGGCAGCTGTCCTGCTGGTGCCGTTAACGTGGACCGCCAGCCAGCCGTGCCCCTTGCTGCTGATGGACGACCTTGGGACCCAGCAGGCGGTATTTCTGCTGGTGGGGTCTTTGCGGTATTCCTGACACTCCTCGGTCCAAGAGCCATACCTACAGTGGAAGGCTCGTGAGTTTCCTAAGGCCCAGAGGGGGTGACCCATCTGCATGGGCTAAAAACAGGGACTCACCTGTAGTAGAGGAAGTACTGCGTGTCTGGGGGGGCCTCCTCGCCCGACAGCCAGGTGCAGTGGAGAGAAACTCGGTGTGGCCTCCGGTGGCCACCACCTGCCATTGTCGTGCTGGTGGCACAAGTTAAATTCGAGACTGAGGTTCCGGGAGACCCTGGGTGGTCGGAAATAGAACAAAACAACGTGGCTGCTGTTGCTTTTGAATCTTGGACCTCTTTGGAAACCTTAGCGATGGCACGTGTCTTGTCACCTATTTATAGAAACTTAATATTTGCAAAGAGCTGACTTCCTAGCGAAACTAGAGGCATAGAGTCCAGGGGCCTAATGCCTGGGCGCCGTGGTGCACACCTGTCATGTCAGCAACTCGGGAGGCTGAGGCAGGAGGATCGCGAGTTCAAAGCCAGCCTCCGCAAAAGCGAGGCCCTGAGCAACTCAGTGAGACCCTGTCTCTAAATCAAATGCAAAACAGGGCTGGGGATGGGGCTCAGTGGTCGAGTGCCCCTGAGTTCAATCCCTGGTACCAAAAAAAAGATGTACTGCATATCTATTTCAACTATATATTATGCACAGGTGGAATTGGCAATAAGAAGTGACCACAGCCCCCGTTAGGGTGTGCATGCCTTGGAAGACTCCTCCCAGGAACTGGTGACTGACTACAGAAAAGCAAATCACTGTTAGTTTTTCTGTTTCCCCGTTTTGCAAAGTTCGGAATGACACTGGACTTTGAGGAGCTTCCCTTACCTGGTGGGGCTTGGAGTTCTGCAGAGACCCAACTGCTGGCCAGGGGGGCGTGCCCTTCCTGCAGGATGGTTCGAACGCTTGCCGAAAAGCCTTCGTGGAGGGGGGCCACGCAGGTGCTCTCCGTGCTCCCGGTTTCAAACTGGAAATAAAATCCACAAGTAGCCTTTGAAACAATGACTTCTTATGCAGGATGCCTCTTCTTCCACTTTTCAAATGGAGCATAGATAAAATAGACTGAAATAGTTTTGTTAGGAAAAAAAAATTGGGGTGGGTAGGTTCCAGGGATGGAACCCAGGGGCACTCGACCCCTGAGCCCCATCCCCAGCCCTATTTTGTATTTTATTTAGAGGCAGGGTCTCACTGAGTGGCTTAGGCCTCGCTGTTGCTGAGGCTGGCAATCCATTCTAATAACCTAATTGCTCGGTGGCCCATGAACATATTCCTCTCATAAAACCGAACAAAATATTACAAAAATTAAGGTTTAATTGAGCTTAAGGTTGAGGTTCCCTTTGACTCCTATCTCTAGTGTCCCTCTGCCCTGCAGAAGAAGTAACAGGAAATTCTCTGGAATTCCATATTGGCTGCAAAATAGTTAAAGAACACACTGTTTCTGCCTTCATGGGACTTTGGGACACAGCAGGTATTGCAGGTGGTTTCCATGAGCACAAAAGTCATCCTGAGGCTCCAGGGACAACAATAGGGTATAGATGAGGGGGCTTTGAACTTGATTTGTTTGACTTTGAAACTTAGTATTTGCAAAGAGCTGACTTCTGCCCAGTTGCAAGGCTACTTACTGTCTTCTGTTCTTTATGCCATTGTAGAAAAAAAGCATCAAACCGTTATCTACTCCATTCTACCTGTGGTCATTGTCTTTTTTTTTTTTTTTTTTTTTTTGCTTAAAATTTCATTTGATTAAAAAAAATGCAGCCCAAAGAAACATTTACTCTACATAATAACAGCTGCCCTTAGAAGGGATATTTACGTCATCGTCTTGTGGGGCGTGGATCTTCACATGGTATTCCAGGTGAGCGTCCCTGGGCTCTTGGTCAGGATTTGGTTCCCAGCTTAAAAGGACTTGGGCTAAACCCGTGACTCTGATGGTGAAATTCACAGGCGGGAGGAGGGACACTATGGAAAAAATTAAAAAGCAACACGATGTTTTGTGGTGCACAAACAGCACTTTCAAGTATTTAAAAACGTTTTACTGTACTATTTTGCTCATGGATGTGAAGGTGTTCAATGCCGGAATAATTTCAGAAGATGCTTCTTTAAAACTGTTTCCAACTCATTCTCTTATTTTTTTTTTTTTTTTTTTTACTTTTCCCAAGTGTCTATCTATACCATGGATGTGGTTTTTTTTATGGAAATATGAATATTTTTCAACATCATTTATTGTAACCGTAGTTTTCAAACTGAGAGCCATTCTCTATTAATGGGCCGCAATCACAATTTATTGGGTTGTGACCAGCATGTTTTCAATGATGTGGAAGAAACATAGAATCGAAAAATACCAGAATAGAAAATAACAGGGTGCGTGCGTCACCTGTGAAAAGAAGAACAGCTTCTTTGCAAATCTCTTGTTGCCATTACATAAAGGTACTGAGGTATGTGTCCGTGTGATTCGTGATGTATAAAGATTCCTGATGCGTTCATTTCCTACTATGAGTCATGGCCCAAAGTACTGGTGACCCTGCTTTCTTAGGCATTTATAGAAAACAGCTTTTTTTTTACCCGCTTCATGAACCACACTTTGACTTTGCTTTAAAAAAAAAAAAAAGTCCATTTAATTACAAAATCAAATCAGTACCTGCTCATCAGTTTTGTAAACATGAACAAATTAAAAAGAAAAAGAGAAAGAAAAAAGAAAAAAAATATCCTACAATTCTACCATGAAGAATGCCATTAAGGGCTGGGGTGGTGACTCAGAGGTAGAGCACTGTAGACCTAGCATGTGTGAGGCCCTGGGTTCGATCCACAGTGTCCCGTAAACAAATAAATAAAAAGTTATTGTGTCCATCGACCTCTAAAAAATATTTCTTTAAAAATCTGCCATCCTACCGTGAAGAAGGACATTAACATGATGCAGTCACTATATGATTTTTTTTTTCTGGGCATGCATTGATACGACTTTTTAACTTTTTTTTTTTCTTTAACCAGAATTAGGCCAATACTGTTTACGCTGCTACCGAGTCCTCTTTTGCTCCCTGACGTGTGGGGATTTTCCATAGACCCCAGGAGACTTCCAGCACTCTGCACCCACCCCATATTTAAAGATACATATAAAATGTCCTAACTGTTGGTTTGCTCAGGGGGAAACCGTGCTACCCCTTCTAGGGTGGACTAGGTTGAATCCAAGGTCCTTACGCTTTGGGTCAGGAAGTAAGTCGGCGGGTGGTATCACCGTGGCTCCCCAAAGAACCAGGAGTACAGGGACCATGACGGTCAGTCGGATCCTGCAGAGAGCAAGGGGACAATTGAGATCATCTTGCAAAGAGCAAGGGGACAATTGAGATCATCTTGCTGGCATTTCTGAGAAAAACGGAAAGCCCCTTTCTAAAGCAAGATGTGGGCATCTGGCCATTTAACAAGCATTTGTGACATAGATCCTTTTATTTATTTAATGGTACAAGGGATGGAACCCAGGGGTGCCTAACCACTGAGCCACATCCTCAGCCTTTTTAAATAGTTGATTTAGAGACAGGGTCTCACTGAGTTGCTCAGGGCCTCGCTAAGTTGCTGAGGCTGGCTTTGAACTTGTGATCCTCCTGCCTCAGCCTCCCAAGCCCCTGGGATTACAGGGGCACATCACCATGCCCGGCTGTGACATCCATCTGTTACATGCTAGGAATACAATATGTTAGACTTATACGTTGGGACCAGGTCTCCCAACAACAACAAAAAAATGTGTTAGGCACCGTCGACAGCAGACATAAAACATTACCAGGACTATTTAAATACAATCCGCAGGTTAGGGGTTGTAACTGGGTGGTAGAGTGGGTGTTTATCATGCATCAGACCCTGGCTCCCACCTCTGGCAATATTTCTACCTACTTGAAACAAGTGGACCATGAGAGTGAATTCACAGTGGGAAAAGTCACCATCGCTCAGTGTGAAAAAGCAGAAAAAAACTTAGCATCCTATTTCACGGCGCAAATAGCAGAGAGAAGCATCTCTCTTGGGGAACTTTCCACTAGAAAGCTCTTCAAGAATACAAGCAACCATAAATGTTGGTGAGGATGTGGGGGAAAGGCACACTCATACGCTGCTGGTGGGACTGCAAATTGGTACAACCACTCTGGAAAGCAGCATGGAGATTCCTTAGAAAACTTGGAATGGAACCACCATTGGACCCAGCTATCCAACTCCTTGGTTTATACCCAAAGGAGTTAAAAATCATCATACTATAGGGACACAGCCACATCAATGTTTATAGCAGCTCAATTTACAAAAGCTAAACTGTGGAACCAACCTGGGGGCCCTTCAGCAGATGAACGGATAAAAAATATTTAGTACCTATACCCTGTAAAGGAATATTGCTCAGCCTTAAAGAATGACATCATGGCATTTGACGTTAAATGGATGGACCTGGAGAAAATCATGCTAAGTGAAATCAGGCCAATCCCAAAAAAACAAAGGCCAAATGATACACGGATGCTAATTCCCACAAAGGGGTGGGGGCTAGGGAAGAATAGAGGTACTTTGGATTAGACAGAGGGGAGTGAAGGGAGGGGAGGGGTCGTGGAGGTAGGAAGGACAGAGAATGGATCTGACATTATCTCTCTCTGTGCACGTATGACCACACAACTGGTGTGATTCTACTACATGGGCACCCAGAAGAATGAGAAATTATGCTCCATTTATGTAAGATGTGTCAAAGTGCATTCTACTGTCATGTATAAACTAATTAGAAAATTAAAAAAAAAAAAACTCTTAAAGAAAATAAATCTCTAGCTTCTCTCTGCACAGATATTTCTCCTGGGAGCTGCACTGTAAGTACGAGCCACGTGCAATTCTCCCAGAGCCGTCCTCCCTGCGGCCACACAGTCCCCAGTGATTCAGTGCATAGAGATCATTCCAACCATCGAAGGAAATGAGTCTGAAAATTTGCCAAAGAACAAGCCATGGCTCAGCAAAGAACTTGGGCCCCATCTGGAATCTTCCAAGATCAAAAAACAAAACAAAACACAAAAAAACCCTACACTGTGTCCACTCTATATTACTAATTAGAATGACGTATAGTTTTCTGTTTACAGTTTTATTTTAATAGCTTGATATTTTCCAAATATAATTCCAGTGGAACCAAAGGAGAGATCCTGAGTAAACAGTTAAGTTCAGCAAATAGCACAAAACTCTTCATTGCTTTTTTTCTTAGCTAAGTGGCTGCTGAAGTTATTGCTATTCCTACTGAAGTTACTAAGGGCAAAGGTCACCGTGTTAGGAAAGAAACAGCATCGAAACCATAAAGTCCTTTTTTTTTTTTTTCCAAATCAACTTAAGTATTGCTAATCGGAATCATGCCCATTTCGATAGAAATAATCATCTTGTTTCTTTTTCTCTGACAATTCCAACTAGTGAAAGACGTTTGGAACCCACAGCAGTGACAAAACAAAAAAATCCAGACATTTTCACATTTTTCTTTCAAATTTCCAACCAGTGAGTATTTTCAATGAGTTAAAGGGAAGTGTTAGCAATCTTCGGAGCCTGAGCAGAAAAGATAAAATATCCTTCTCAACAACCAAGAGAGCTTCCTCTTGAGACTGCAAAAGTGATGTCTTAAGATGTCCGCATTTCCTGAAATGATATCAACTACCATCTAACTGCACTCATTTCATCAATAGGAATTTCAGATCAGGGAAAAAAAAAATTGCAAAATTAACACCCCCACCGCCCCTCGCCTAGTGACTGTTACCAAGTAAGAGAGATGTTAGAACCAGACGTTCTAAAAATAATGAACATTGGTTCATCTTTTGCAAATTAAGTTGTCGAAGTCAATAACAAAACTGTTGAACTTCTCAGTGGGGGAGATGATTGAATATTTTACATAAGCAAGAACTCTCCCTTAGAATGGGCCATATAGTCCTACGTAGCTGCAGAAATCAGAACTGGTTGTTTTTTTTTTTTTTTTCCAAATTTGATCATTCGAAATTTTTTTGAAGGTCAACTTTTGGCCAGAAACAGATTTTTTTTTTTTTTTTTTTTTTTGCTATCTCTTGGGGATGTTTTCTATTCAAATAGAATAGTACCCGGGAGAGAAAATCAGTTGTCCCCTTTGCTACACAATGTACTCACGTAAGAGTCTAAAGGTGACCAAGAAGAGCAATTTTGGGTGCACAGATGGGTTTCAGGCTCAGCATTCCTGGAGATTCAGCCTCGGACCCCCCCACGCACCCCGTTTTCTTGAGTCTTGCTGATTCTCTGTTCTTTGGAAGCACCCCCAGCGGTGGCCCCTTAAAACTTCTGGCCCCCTGAAGAGCAGTCATTCTTGCTGACAGTGGCTGGGTTGGGGGTGGAGGGACAGAAGCTCAGATCTCTCTTTAATCCAAAAATACCCTGTCCTCTCCAGGGTGCAAGAATAGAGCCAATTCACCAGCTGCATTTGTAGGCACCCATCTACCGTCTCCAAATGACAATAGTCCCTCTTCTCCTGGTGGCCCATGAAGGTCCAACAGAAAACCAGGACATCAGCATGATAGGCTTCAAGCTGCCCGGAAGGAAGGAGGGCCCAGCTGCCCACCTGTGGTCACTCGGGAACACGCACTGGATCTCGAGGACGGATCAGGGGCTACTTGTTCCTGGGACGTGGGGTTGAGTCAACCTAGGATTCCTCGAGTGCTCTCTGAGAACTGAGCTTCCGGTGGGCCATGAAAGGTGAAAGAAAACAGGGGCACCATCTCTTTCAGGACAGATGTTTCTAGAAAGTTGAGTCAAGTGTTAACCATGGGGGGGGGGGCGGGGGTGGACTTCCCCGGGATTCTTGAGAAATCCGTCCAATTCTACTGAAGTTCAGGGTCACAAAAATCTTTCCCCTCTCTCTCTTTTTTCCCCCCCTTTTCATAATTGATTGATGTTCTGCCCAGAGCATGTATTTGACAACCAAAGTGGTGGTTGAGGCCCATTTTTAGAACTTTTTTTTTTTTTTTTTTTTTGAGTTAGCTGTAGTGACATCAAATTCGAGGCTCCACCTCATGGCAGAAATTGAAAAGAGAGGATCTGTGCTCTGTTGGAGCTCTTTAAAGAGTTAACTTCCTCTTTTATCCTGCAACGTGCAGTTAGAAATAAAACCCTTTTTTTTTTTTTTTAGGAGAAAAAGAGAGAATGCAAGAAACCAAAAGCACATTCCTAAAAATATAAATGCCTAACAAGGATTGTTCAGCCAATTTGGGGTTGTGTATTGTTTCACCCCTACTGAGCCTCTGATTGGTTTTCTGAAATAGTCCTAAAGTACCACTCATGGGTTCCAACTGTGGGCACACACACACAGCCCTCTATCCAGATGGAGATGGTACCGCCACCCTGAAGGTCTGGCCAATTTGCTGCAGATATCCCCGATAGTTAAATATGTTCGCTCCCCATCAGACATGATCCTCCCACATCCCTGAGCGTACCTGTGCACCGACACTCTCCTCAAAGCCAGTACAGACAGCAGAAACCAAGGACCCCGTGGGTCACGTTCATGGTGGCCGACCCAGGCGTGGGGCAGATGTCCAGGTGGGTAGAGCAGAGGCAAATCAATACCCAGCTGTGACAAGGCAGGACATAGGTGCTGAAATCAAACAGGGGGATCAGCAAGGTCAGGGGGTGGTGCAGAACAGGGAGCCTGGAGCAAGCCCAGTCCTCTGGGACCCTGGCCTAAAAATCTCCCCGTGCAGCCTTTCAGTGGTAGTGTAAACCAATCAGGTGACTTGATTTTGAAATGCAAACTTTTAACAGCTACATAGATTGATTTTTTTTTTCCAATAACAATGAAAGGGGAAGTCATCACATGGAGTAGCAATCTAGAGATCATACCCGGTCATGAAATGTTCAGTATATTTCATTTAAATGGAGTATTGAATGCATTCTGCAGGATATAACTATGAAGCACGGTCAGTTTTCATTCATTAAATGAATTTTAGACCCGTGGAGTATTCAAAGAGTCTGATTTTTCCTTTCCTATCTCCTTCCTCCCTCCTTCTTATTTTGTGTCTTGGATCTGGAAATATATATATTCTTTGCTTTGGGGTAAATAATTAAGTGAACATAAAGCCGAGAGAGGAGAGAGAGAGAGAGAGAGAGAGAGAGAG
Organism: Ictidomys tridecemlineatus; assembly: GCF_052094955.1. Lineage (NCBI taxonomy): Eukaryota > Metazoa > Chordata > Mammalia > Rodentia > Sciuridae > Ictidomys > Ictidomys tridecemlineatus. Next base: position 46,929,834 of record NC_135492.1, on the reverse strand, counting down.
AGAGAGAGAGAGAGAGAGAGAGAGACGAGAGAGAGAGAAACAGAGATATCAGCAACTTTTTGAACACTTTAGACACAAACTGTCTTGGAAATCAAAAAAACCTTCAGCAGAAACAAAAATGCAAAAATGCCTTTGGTTACATACGGTAACACTAGTCCCCTATTGTAATTGGTTCTTAATTTGCAACTTTTCAGATGAGCTCTGAAACTTCCTCAACCAAGATACATTATGACACTCTATTTTCTAGACTCATATATTTTCTAAGAAATCTTAGCTGCATGTGTATTGTAGTTTTCATCCATCCCATCCAGTATCGATCTGGAGCCGTGGCAAAACAGATGTGTCCTATTTATATAAATTTTTAACAAAACTGTGAGTGTTATTTTAATAGGACTGAGCCCGGCATGCATTAGCCCATTTCTTACTTAATCCATTCGTAAAGTCAAAAAGAAAAGTGCTCTCTCTGGCCGGCCAGCCCCTGCCGGATGGATGCAAGTTTGAAGCCTCGTTGTTAATTCTGTCTTGACTGACAAAAGTTTTTTTTGAGAAGATCTCCCTACCTTTACAAATTGCAACTTTTCACCTTTTTTTTGTAACCTCCCTCCCCACCATGCAATGATGAGGAGGGGGTGCACGGGGTCCCTCCGGAGCCTGTGTCCTAGGACAAGGTGTCCCTCGGCTCACCTGAGATGAGTCAGCGGCTGGCTTCCTGAGAAGTGCAGAAGCCGTGCACTCAGAGGCTGGCAGCCGGGCATGGAGAGGGAGCCTTATCTCGGGGTGCACTGCTTGACCTGGAGACAGTTCTTGACGGTGTCATCATCACAGCTGCACTGGTGAGAAACGCACAGGCAGTTTCCTCCGTGATGGGAGAGCAATGCACCTTCTCTGAGCCAACACCCAGGAGGAAGGAGTGGGTGAGAGGGCCAGGGTGATGCGCTTGGCACTCCCCGATGACCACCCCGCTGTCAATCAAAAGCATCTCTCGGGTCCGGATAGCCACTATCTGATAACCGTCTCATCTGCACTGTGACCTGCTTTGGGACACAGTTTGTTGTCTTTGGGAGTTGACATTAACTTATGTTGGTGGCCACCAGGTAAAGGAGTCTTCTCTGGACCCTCTAAAGGTTTGCATTATTATTATTAATTTTTTTTTTAATGTGCTGCATCCGCTGGAGTAGTGATTGTGTCTTCGTCTCCAGCTCAAAACCGGGTACTTGATCTGACAAGCAGTGCAGCCTGAGGAATAGGAAAGTCCCCTCATTCTGAGCCTGAGGAGCAAGTTTTCGGTCACTGGGTGATGCCCCTTGCCCTTCTCTGTCTTGGTAGCAAGCTCTGTTTCCATGTAAGCAAAGCTGCTTGAATCTTCCTTCCTTTGTTCCATTTCTTTCTTTTTAAACACATTATTTATTCATTTATTCATTCATTTATTTTGGAACTGGAGCGTTTAACCACCAAGCCACATCCCCAGCCTCTTTATTTTTATCTTTCCACATTTATTTTTCTTTCTCTTTTTTTTTTTTAATGATACTGGGGATTGAACTCAGGGGCACTCACCACTGAGCCACCGCCCTTTTTTATTTTTTATTTAGAGACAGGGTCTCACTGAGTTAGTTGCTTAGGGCCTCGATGTTGCTGAGGCTGGCTTGGAACCTGCGATCCTCCTGCCTCAGCCTCCTGAGCTGCTGGGATGACAGGCGTGCGCCACCGAGCCCCGCCCCACATCTTTATTTACTTATTTTTTAGTTGTAGGTGGACACAATACCTATATTCTATTTATTTATTTACCTGTCTCACTGAGGTTCAGACCCAGTGCCTCCAACGAGCTAGGTAAGTGCTAGACCACTGAGCTACAAACCCAGCCCCACATTTTTTCTTCTGTTTGCTTCTAGGGAATTTCAAGGTCAGCGGCGAGCAAAGCTGCCTTCTTTTAAACACATGACCTAGGGTGGGACTGACCAGATAAGAAGGGTGTTGAATGCATTATCTGTGCGGTGGTGGACCTTGCTGGTTGCCTTTGAGAGGGCTTCGGGTTTAGCCCTGGGGGTGCATGTGGTGCGATTCCTCAACCCTGGAGAAGCCAATCTCCAGTTTGGGGACCCTGGAGCAGACAGATAGCAGACGCACAGGGAATGGGTTGCCAGAGTTAGATCAGCATTTCCATTTCTGATATGATGGACAGGGAGCCCATTGATGGAAACTTCCACACGTCTCTGCATCCCTACTGCAGGGCCCAGCGTGGCGGTGCACACCAGCAATCCCAGCAGCTCAGGAGGCTGAGGCAGGAGGATCACAAGTTCAAAGCCAGCCTCAGCAACGGTGAGGCCCTGTATCTAAATAAAATACAAAAATAGGGCTGGGGATGTGGCTCCGTGGTTGAGGGCCCCTACTGTGCCAGACCTTTAACTGGGACAGTTGCCCCAAAGGAAACCAGATCAGTCATTGTTCGATGACCCCCCAAATGTGACTTTCCTTGGGGGGAAAGGAGAAGTAAAAGAAGGAACAGAGAGAGATCCATCTCTTTGCCAAGAGGTGCCCAGAGAAGTTAAGATAGGCTATCAGTCATCTGAGCAGCTCTTTGAAGTCCTCCTCATCTGGCTTTAGTTGTAGCCCAGGCGTCACTAAAGAAGCTGAGAAAACTTATGAGTACTACTGCAAGGGCAGTAATTCTGGGCTCAAAAGCCTGCCTTATACTGTTCCCTGTGTTTTTGAAACTCTTGCACACGAGACCTATTTACTACATGCAGCTGTGCACGGTGCCAGGTGCTCTCAGAGTTACAGAAAATTAGAGCTGGCCGCTCCCCCCACTGACACTCACCCAGGCACATGATCCTGTCCCAAGGAAGCCCATAATAATAATAAAAAAGTCGTGTGCTTATATCCTCCACCCCGGTTTTCATAACAGCAATGGAGAAGCAGCAGGAATGTGGACGGTTTATGTTGTAGGAAGTCACTTTCATTCTTTAGGATATAAAGTCCATGTCCAAAGACATTGTGATGGAAGGTGCTAGAAGGATTCCCCAAAGTGGCTTTTTTTTTTCAAAAAGTGAAATTAATTCCATAAGAAATAAAACAGCATGGGTTTAGCCCAAATGGCACAGGTTAAAAAAAAAAATCCTGAGTAAAAAACTTGGAAAGTAGATTCAGTGACTCTTGCTCTTTGCAAAGTGTGTGGTTCAGGAAGCTTATTAAAGGTCTCCGCTCCTGGAGATGCACTCAGTGGGAATAACGTGAAAGGCAGAGCAAGATCTATACAAAAGAGAGGGAAACTTACTGTCGCTTTCCTGGTAAGAGTTTAAGTCATCTAAGAACAATTAAGAGAAAGAGATGAGTTTATTTTCTTGGTACTGGGGATTGAACCCTGGCGTTCTGTATTTCTGAGCTACATCACCCCCCAGCTCTTTTTATTTTTTATTTAGAGATGAGGTCTTGCTAAGTTGCTGAGGCTGGCCTTGAACGTATTATGATCCTCCTGTCTCAGCCTCCTGAGACGACCTGTCGCTGGGATGACAGGTGTGCACCACCATGCCGGGCTGACACATGATTTATGAAGTTGCAATACATGGATATGAAAAACGGTGATATCAAGAACTCTGGCGTATTTTTTTTTTTTTCAAAATCTCAGTTTGGGTTAGATGCTAAGACTGATAGGAGAGATTATCTGTACGTGGTGGGAGTCTTAGTCAGGTCTTGCTACAAAAATAACCCCAAGCTCCTCAGTGTGAATAAGTCTTGGTTTCTCCATTGACTGGGGTCTGGCTCACCTTGGGTTGAGCTCCAGATTAGAGACTGGGCTCAGGTTTGTTCCCAGCATCCTCCAATCATTTGGAACCAGCCACTACCCAGAGCCAAACTGCCAAAGAGGAAAATCACGGCCCCGAGCACATTGCAGACATTGAGTCACATCACGGTCAAAGACGTCCCCAAAACCTGAGCAAATGGCAGGGTGAAACCCAGAGTCAGCTGGCCCAAGCCCAAAGCATGCTCTGCCCAACCTGGTAAGGCCCAGTGGTAGGGGTACGGGTTTGTACAGTTACTAGAGGGGAGTGAAGGATTGGGACCAATCATTCGCTCTATGGAGGCCGAATTCATGTGTCTTTTTATTTTATTCTTATGCTTCTATCTGTAGAAATGTTTTATGCCATACAAATGTGGGGATACATGTATTTTTGTTTTTGGTACCAGGGATTGAACTCAGGGGCACTCGACCCCTGAGCCCCATCCCCAGCCCTATTTCTGTATTTTATTGAGAGACAGGGTCTCACTGAGTTGCTTAGCACCTTGCTTTTGCTGAGGCTGGCTTTGAACTCGCAATCCTCCTGCCTCAGCCTCCGGAGCCACCGGGATGACAGACGTGCTCCTCCATGTCTGGCTTGCATTATACCTTTTTTTTCAGTGCTGAGTATTGATCCCAGGGCCTCCTACATGCCAGGCAAGCCCTCAGTCACTGAACCACATCCCCAGTCCCACAAGATACACGTGGAAATGACTTTGGTCAGCCTCCTGTCTTTAACTTGTCCCCAGATAGCACGAGGCTCCCCCGCATCACCCTCTCCCTCTGTGTCTTCAAAGACACTGGTTGACAGTGATAAAAATAATCTACAATCGACTTTAACTCGGCTGCAAAGACCCCCTCCATTTTTTGAAGCTCCCGCTTCAAGAACCTGGGAAACCAGACTTCTTTGGGGGTGACGAAAACATTCTATATTGATTGTGGTGACAGTTGCCATCTCTGCAGACAGCGTAAAACCACCGAGTTCTGCACTGTTGGCAAATTGTCTGACATGTGAATCGTATCTCAATAAAACCACCATAAAAATTCTAGACAGTGTCCCCGACAAGATCTAATCAGAATTCTGGGTAAATGTTAGAAAAATCCGAGTGGATTACAATCAATATGTGGGTTTACCACCTGCCCAAGAAAAGAGTCTTTAAGATGGATCAAAAGGGGCTGGGGTTGGGGCTCCGTGGTGAGCATTTGCCTAGGCATGTGTGAGGCACTGGGTTTGATCCCCAGCACTGCGTAGAAATAAAGGCATGTGTCCATCTACAATTAAATAAAATACATATATATATTTTTTAAAAAGGATGAATCGAAAGCTCGTCTTCAGACCGTGAAGGGTGTCAGTACCCTTTTTGACTCATTCTTTTCCAGTTATTTAAACAGCAACGAGTTCTTGGCTCTCTGCAAGCCGCCTATAGGAAATTCAACCAGAATGTGTAAAAACGGCCACCAAAATGGAGGCTCAAATCAAAACCCATGCCTATATGATTCTGTTGGGTTGAGCCCGACTCGTACCTATACCTATAATGCTCTAAATAAAATTAAAAGAGATGAAGATGCACACCTGTCATCCCAGTGACTCGGGAGGCTGAGGCAGGAGGATCACAAGTTTGAGCCCAGCCTCCACACTTGATGAGGCCCTAAGAATCCGAGTGAGATGCTGTCTGAAAATTTAAAAAAATGAAAAGTCCTGGGGATGTGGCTCAGGGGTTAAGGGTCCCTGGGTTCAATTCTCAGCACTCCCTACCCCCTCAAAAAAAAAGAAAAGAAAAAGAAAAAAGAAAGAAACTCACAAGAACTCCACTGTTAAACTAATTTTATTAATGTAAAACAATATTCTGCTTCTATTTCAAGGAGGGGGCCTACTGTGTGCCGGGAGTGTTGACTGCTTTGTACACATCCTGTGGAAGCCCCATAAACCTCTTTTACAGATGAGTAAACGGAGGCTTGGAGAATTTATGTAGCCAGCACAGCTTCTTGGTGATGCTTCCCAAATTCAAAAATTACCCAGAAGGGCCAAACCTCTATTCTAGAATTGTGATCCTTCCTTTAAAAGAAACACCCTGAGAAACGTTTCACTTGGAGTGATTGCATTATTTGGTGGCCCTGGGTGAGAGATCTGGCTGGAGAAACTCTGATTTGCTCAAATTAGGTTTGATGTCATCTGCTACGTGGGGACCTCTCAAATTGTCCTTTCTCTGTCTGTCCTGGGATTTTTACCTGCCACGTTGGGGACTGATTTTTATTTTACCTCCATACTGTGGCGACGGGGCTGTTCTGATCTCCTCTCCAGCACAGAGATGGTGAGATCAGGTCTCACGGCTTGGACCTGAGACAGGGATTGGAGGCCAGGTTCTTGGACAAGCTTGGTTTTATGAGAATTTTTTCCCGCTATCCAGCACACAGAGCAGGTCCTCCTACGTTAGGGACAGGAGGGGATTTCTGTCGAGGCAGCAGGGAATTTTACAGGAATCTCTGTTTGAAAAAAAAAAATATGGTGGAGAACATTCCAAGGAAGCAGAGTGTAGACTCTTCTGGGTTCTGATCGGAGGTTGCTGATGATTCAGAATTTTGAAGGTGATTATTCTCAGCCTCTTACCCTGGGGGCCTCTGTTCCTCTAACTATTATGGAAGTCCCATCTTTTAAAATTAATGACCCGGGTATGAAATTTCAGAGCCGCTAAAATTGATTTGTCTATTTACTTACCTCTTTTAAATGTAAAATAAAATTGCATTTGTGTGTAAAATCCCCCAGCACCAATGAAAAGTGGCGAGCCTACATTTGCGGAGAAATATCTTTTATTTGTCCTCTGGGAGGGCTTAAACTTTAGTTGGCTTCTATTAAACTTTTATGAGAACAAAACTAGCAGATGACTTTGGCTTCAAACAGGTACTTTTTTTTGTTGTTGTTTCCAAGAAAGAACAGGCATTCTGGAAAACAGAGCTCATTCTTTTCAATAAATTACTTTGCAGAAAAAAATTGGGGTGTGTGTGTGGGGGACATGCCGACAACTACCAGCACCCCTACATGGCAGGATATTCAAATGAGGTCATAATTAGGCTTTATTTGATTTATTGAAATGGTGCTTCGAATATCTTCCCGCAGGGGGCCCAGTGCTATCATTATTCATTTCTGTCTTAATGGAAAGTCTTTTTTTCCTGCATTCTCTGTCTTAATTTAAAATGCAAATGTTCCCAGGAAGCATGGTGGATAGTGGACGCAGAGGGTCCTGGAGGGAATGGTGGCCCACAGGATGGGCAGCTCTGAGCGGAGATCCCACTCAACCATGTGTTTTTAACTTGAAATCAAACCACTTGCCTAAAACCCAGAAAGGGTGGAAAATAGAGAGGTGTTCAGCATTGCAACAGGTTTTGTAACATACTCCACCTAAGTTCTTTATTTTTTTGGTACCAGGGATTGAACTCAGGGGCACTTGACCCCCGAGCCACGCCCCCAGCCCTATTTTGTATTTTATTGAGAGACAGGGCCTCACTGAGTTGTTTAGGGCCTCGCCATTGCTGAGGCTGGCTTTGAACTTGCGATCCTCCTGCCTCAGCCTCCCTAGACGCTGGGAGGACACAGGCCTGCACCACCACACCGGGCTGGTCCACCTCATTTCTAAAGCACACTTGGAGGTTTGAGGAGGCTGAATTGTGAGCTGCCAGAGATGTCCAGGTACTGACCCCTGGAACCCCAGAAGCTGTTAACGGACACAATACACCTGATGAAGGAAGCACTTCCTGGAGTTCCCAGGTGGCCCTAATGCTCCTTATTAAGAGGATATAGCAGGAGGAATCCCAGAGGGCTGAAGACGTTACGCTGCTGGCTCTGGAGACGGACAGAGGAATCTTCTAGAACCTGGAGATGACGGATGCCCCCAGAAGCCTCTACAGTGAACCTGTTTTCGAGTCCTGACCTCCAAAACCGTGAGATGACAAATAGATGTGACTTGAAGCCACTGCGTTGGTGGCGATGGGTCACAGCAGCCTGAGGACAGCAATGCAGGCTTTCCTCTCTGTCCACAGTGACCTGCCAGGCTCCCCTCCTCCATCCTGGCCCTCCCGGAGGGGACCCCAGCCCCAGCCTCCTGCCCGGGCCTCCAGCTCCTCTGGGTAGCCAACTTGGGGAAACTCCAGCTTTGACAAACCTTCAGTATCTTGTTCCAGTGGGATCGAGATCCAAATGTCCTCCTGTGAAGCGCCTCGCCCTGCCTGGGCTGGTGCCCGGGGACACCTCCAAATCTTTTTGGGGTTCAGTGGTGGGTTATTTTTTCTTTTCTTGTATTTATTTCAGACCTCAATTTTTTTTTTTCTCCTTTCTCGATCACCGACCCACACTCCCACTCGGTGGTGGTTTTGAGTCAGAGTGCCCCTTACACTTCGGGTGACCTCGACAAGTCAACCTCTTCACCTCCGTTTCCTGTTCTGTGGAATACCTGGGGCGGGGGGGGGGGCGGGGGGGGCTGTCCATGTGCCATGCAGGTTAATGCCACTAAACTGCCTGGTACCCACGGAAACATGGTGGGGACGGGCACCACCTCAACACAGCACGACGTACAGGAACCAGTGGGCAGTGGGGAGCCCCATCTGGACACTAGGTGCCCAGACACAGGACCTAAGATCTGGCCCAGGAAGATCTTTGAGGGACTCTAACAAGTACTCAGGTATACTCAGAACAAGAACAAGCACTGATCAGGAGATTTTAGATACCCAGATTTGGCTGGGGTATCTAAAAAGTACCCAAATATACACACACATGAATATATATGTATATAAAGTTTTTTTTTTCTTTTTCTTTCTTTCTTTTTTTTTTTTTTTTTTTGGTACCCATGAGTGCTGAATCACTTAGCAACATGCCCAGCACATTTTTATATTTTATTTTCCTTTTTTCTGGTCCTGAGGATTAAACCCAGGGCTCTGCACCTGCAAGGCAAGCACTCTACCAACTGAGCTAGATCCCCAGCCTTTAGATTTTTATTTATTTTTTAATGTTGAATTTTTTTATTTGTTTATATGGTGCTGAGGATCAAACCGAGTACTTCACACGTGCCAGGCAAGCGCTCCACCACTGAACCTCAGCCCCAGCCCCTTATATTTTATTTTGATACAGGGTTTTGTAAAGTTGCTTAGGGCCTCGCTAAGCTGCCGAGTGAGGCTGACTTTCAACTTTCAACTTAAACCTCCTGCCTTAGCCTCCGAGTCACTGGGATGACAGGCGTGTGCCACCATGCCCCACCTATAAAGGTATCTTTATTCTCCTTTTCCTTCTTAACGTCATGGTGCCTGTTAGGTGACGAATATTCGTGGTGTTGGGAGAGAACAGCACAAGCCCACCAGCCCCCAGCACTACTCTGTCCATGAGCGTGACTTTGGGGCATAAAGTACTTACAGAGAGATGTGGGATTTCTGAGTAGCAAAGGCAAGTCAGGGTTTATTTCCCCTAGTTATCAAAGTCCCATCTTTGGGGATAGATGACCCAGTTTGAAATTCCTGGTCTTGAGCAGGAGATGATCGTAAGCATCCTGTGCTGGAGGAGGAGGACCCTGGGTGGCTTTGGTTGTTCTCACAATCTCCTGGGGGTTTCAACTGGGCCTTGTGTCCACAGAACTCTTCTACCCTTTCATTGAATGGCCTCAAATCTCTTTGTTCCACTTGCCTGTACGAATAATTCAATAATTGAATTTATTTGATTAAGCATTTCTTTAACTGTTTAAACCATGCTTTAAAAAAAATTCATGTTGGTTTTTCATATAAAAATGTAATTGATTTTGGGATTAGGTTATTTCGGGGTATAATTTATGCAATGGAAAGTTCACCCTACTTGGCATGCTATTGTGTGTATTTTAACAAACCCACAAAATTAAACTATAGAACAATTCTGTCACCGTCTCCTCCTAAATTCTCCCCAGGTCTTTGGTTGTGAACTGTTCTCACCCCCATTCCCTTGCTACAACTGATCTATTTTTTTGAGTTTGCCTTTGCCTGCTCCAGATGTCATATAAATCATTATTTTGTGGGGTTCTGGCTTTCAGATTCCAGAAGTTGAGAGGCAAACTCATTGTTGTACATTATCCGTTGTATGTCATTTCTCATTGCTAAGAAGTATTCCATACCCCAGTTTGTTCATCCGTTCATCTGTTGGGAGAAAATTTGGGTTATTTCTAGTGTTGGGTAATTATGAATAAAGCTATAACCATTCGAATACACTTTTTAGTGTGAATGCAAGCCTTTGTTTCAGATAGATATCTAGCAGTAGGACTGCTGAGGCATACGGTTAGTGTTTAAAAAACTACTTCAGTGGTTTTCAAAGCTGCTGTTAAAGTTGGTGTTCCTACCAACAGTATATAAGAGCTCTACCTCCTCATCAGTGCTTGATGATGCCAAGTGTTTGGATTTCAAACATTCTAGTAGATTTCTTGGAAGCTTCCCTCCTGATAATACCAAACATCTCTTGGTTTCCAACTATATAGATTCTCTTGCTACATTTACTGCTACATAGAATTTACATAGAATATAAACAGTATGCAGATTTACCTTCCATATTTTTGCTGCTAGTTTAACAATAAAATTTATTTTTGTAGGTTAACTGTGTATACTAAACTGTTCTAACTTTACTTACTAGTTTTAGTAGTTTTTTTTTGTTGTTGTTGTATCTCATGGTTTCTGTGTTAACCATCACATCTGTATGGAGAGAATGGCCGTAGCTTCTTTCACCTTTTAAACTTCTTTTTCTTTCTTTTTTCTTTTTGTTAATGGTTGAAAGTCAGTGGTTAAGTCTGGACATCTCGGCCTTATTCCTGATATTAGGGGGAAGTGATCAAAATTTTAACACCAAGTCTGATATTAGATGTACTTATTTCTTTAGAATCTTGAGGAAGTCCCTTTTAACTTCAGTTTTTGAACACTTTTTACAATGATGGGTGTTGAATAGTAAGTGCTCTTTCTGCATCTATTGGGATGATCATAAACGTTTCTTTTTAGTCTGTTGGTTTGTTGAATTATATTAATTTGTTTATGAACATTAAATCCAGCTAGTATTCTTTGTATTTGGAATAATGGATATTGATGGATAATGATGAGTTCCCTTCCTATTTTGTTGGATTGTTTGCTCACATTTTAATTTTGTTTTCTATGTTGGTAGGGTAAATTAGTCTGTAAGTTAATTTTTGTAATATTTATTTCATGTTTGCTATTAGAATTATGCTGGCCTCAAGATGAGAAGAAAAGTGTCTTCTCCATTTTCTGAACAAACTTTGTGCAGAATTGGTGTCATTTCTTCCTTAAGGGTTTCATCATTTTGACCATAGAAATCATCTGGGCCTGGAATTACCTTTGCCGCAAGTTTGCTGAACAAAATTCAATTTAAAAAAGTGAAAAGATAAAGGGCTCTTCAGATTTACATTTCTACCCCATTTCAGTTCTAAGTTATCTTTTAAGTAGCATCTGCTCATTTCCTCCATGTTGTCAAACCGGTTAGCATAAAATTGTTCTGTCTAGAGTGACAGGAGGGAGACTTGGGAGAGAAAACGGAAAGGACTGGGGCTTTAATTGCTCCCTTAAGGTTTTAGACGGAATCAAAGTTGTGTCCCTGAATGTCACCTTGGAAAGTCTGGTGCTTATAAAACTGGGCTACTCAACACTCCCTAAGGGCAAGAGACCCTGTAATTACAACGCAGAGAAATACCATGGCATAAGTATTTTTCTCTAGGAAAATTCCCTGGAAAATTAAGTAACTTGAAAGTTGCATTAAGACTCCCCTCCCTTCCCCCCATTGAAAGGACTTCATGGTCTTTGCCACCCTCTGCCCTCTTCTGTGCCTTTAAAAATAAAAAAAAAAAAGGACTGGATCCAATCCAGGTTCTTCACTTTGCAGCTGCGTAGCCTCTGGTCACACAAAGCAGGTGGGAAAATACAGTAATTTCACAGGAGCTGGGAGCTGAAGCTCTGTGAGTCTCTGAAATCCAGCGCGAACCTCTCTGCGCACTTTGCAAGCCTCCAGCAGCACCGTAGCCTCGCGAGACTTCCCGGAGCCCGTGAGGAGTCCGGCTCGGCGTCTCGCCGCGTGGTGCGTAGGCGGGAGGGGCGCGGAGAGCCGGGATACGCCCCGCCCACGTCCGTCCGCGGCTTCCTATTCGCTGCCGGGCCTCGTGCGTCGTGACATCACGGCGTACACCTTACCGGAAGTGCGTGTGGCGGGGAGGCGCGGGCCGGTAAGCGCACGGGCGCTGGTTCTGTGGAGTGTTGCGCCGCGGCCGCGTCCTGAGGGAGGCGGGAGCGCGGTGCGGCAAGGCCGCAGCGCGGAGGTCGCGTCCCGGCCGCGTCCTCGAGGTGTTTCTCGCCCCTTCACGGCCCGGGTGGTGGGGTCCTAGGGCCCGGGGTCACGGCCAGGGTCCCCGGGGGTTTCCTGAGGCGGAAGTGCAGGACGCCGCACGTGGCCCGGCGAGGGGAGCTCGCCCCCTTGGGAAACGCCGCTCCTCGGTCCCTGCTTTCCTAGGAACTGCGCAGTCCCCTTGCAGTCACCGAGGTCGGGGTCACTTGGGTGCCCGGCAGCTGTGGCCTGGCTCCGGGGCGGGGGGTGGGGGGACAGGGGCGTCGTGGAAGCCGAGCAGAGGCCACGCCGGGAGGAGAGGGGTGAGAAAAGCAGCTGATTTTCACTTCCGAGGAACCACCCCTGAGTTATAAAGTTACAGGTGCCACCCGAGGTGACCGTGACCCGTTGGGGGAGGCCTGCCGTTCTTGCAAGTCTTCCAGTTAAGTTTTCTGGAAGTCTCCCCCTCGCTCCTGAACCCGGAGCCCGCTTCTCGGGAGATAGGATATCAGTGAGCCTCGTGGGGCTTCGGGCTGCAGAACTGGACAGCCACCAGCTTAGAGGTGGCGTCCTTCCGGGGGTCGCACGGCCCTCCTTTCATTTGGGTAGGAGGGGAGCTGCTCTTTGTCCCGTGTTTGAAGTTCCTTGTTGTGCATGTGCTTGCAGGTGGGTGCTTGGGGACCCTCTCTCCATGTTCAGGCACCTGTGTCCACGGCACCGGCCCGTCCTGAGCTGCAGCTGGAGTAGGCTGTGCCTTCTGAAGCGGCGGCTCTTCACCATGAAGTTAGAGTCTCCAGAGTTCCAGTCCCTTTTCACGGAAGGATTGAAGAGCCTGACAGGTGAGCGGTCCCTTTCTTGCTTTGGAAGCCTGTGTCAAGGGAGAGGCACGGGGGTTGGCCAGCTTTTTGTAGCCAACGGGTACTTTTATCATTGTTGAGTTAGTGGGAAAAGAGAAAAGGGAAAAAAAAAAAAAGAGTTTCTTATGGGTAATGGAAAATTACAGTCGGTTCATTAGAAGAGAGGAGAAGTTGACCCCATTCAAAGGCCTGACTTAGCTGAATGATTCCAAGTCCCATACTTGATGGGATCAGTCCTAAATGTGTAGGTACATTTTTTTTTTCCACCTGGAGGAGGTCACATGCCTAGGAATGGGAAGTGTTTTGCAGGTATTTAACTGGAGGGCTGGATTTTAACCTGGGCCATCTGATGTCAGAGCCCCATGTGTAAACACTGAAGCTCTGTTTAATTGCCTTCTGAGAGAACTGCAGGCAGAAGCAAATAGAAATTCCTTTCACTTGTGCACAGACAAAATCAATCTAGGAGGGACACTAGATTGATTAGTTACATGCCCAAATCCTCACTGGCCAGTCTTTCAAGTGCAGGACCTGGAAGCAACCAGTACCTCTATTTTATACTACTTAGGTTCTACTATTTTATACTATTTAGATTGGCTTAGCTCAGGGTCTGATTATGGCAGCGTCTCTTTGATGTCGCCACTGTTTTATCAGTGTAGGTCCTTTACATCACCTGCTGATGGTGTCTGAGCAGCCTAATGGCTGCATTTCAAAGTCTGGGAGGTTTATGGTGCTCCTGGGTGAGTTGAGTTGTATGTATGTAGAAATGAGCTGGGTGCTTTATGGTGAACAGAAGGTAAAAGAACCATTACTTTGAAATTTTTATTCCTATTCCCAAGTTTGCGTTCTTATTTTTGAGATTGGATGGTTTCTTTTTAGGCACATTTGAGAGGTAAATGGTCCAGAATTTTTTCTTTTATGTTCTTCAGGTAGTCTTTTTTTTTTTTTAATATTTATTTTTTAGCTTTAGGTGGACACAGTATCTTTTTTAAAAATTTTTATGTGGTGCTGAGGATCGAACCCAGTGCCTCACGCATGCCAGGTGAGCGCACTACCACTTGAGCCACATCCCCTGCCCCTCTTCAGGTAATCTTGAAGTAAGGGCTTAAATTTAAGTTTGGTTATGCCCATGGCTTCAGTGTGATTTAATTAGGTTGAATGAAAAATGAGAGAGACTCTTGGTCCAGTGGAAGTGTATGAACCTATACTTTCTGTAAGCTTTCCTAAAGATTAACTGTATTGAAAGGTAGAAAGAAAATAGTTTTAATAATTATTTTCAGTACATCATATTTTATCCACTGTAGGTGAAATTCTATCATTTCAATATGAAATTTTATACAAATTAGTGAGATATTGTGTATTCTTCTAAGACTTCCAAATTGTCCTATCTTTATCACACACACAGCACCATCTGTAATCAGACTCATCACATTTCAGGTGCTCAACCACCACAAGTACCTAGCAGTTGCTATTTGAACAGCACTGAACTAAAAGGTTCAATTTTGGGTTCACTGAAAATTGTCTTTCTTTTTATGCAATTCCAGCTACCAGTTTTTTCATTTTCAGTTGCAGAAATTCTCTGTGGCCCATCCCTACTCATAGTGCACTTTTTTTGGAGTTAAGGTTCTAGATATTGATTGCTATAATTTTTTGAACATCTTCTGAGAGTTACATTTGAGTTTCTAAATGCGAGTTTAACTTGTGAATTTTCTTCACGCTAAGACACGAAGTCCTAAGGGAGTTAGAACCTTAATAGTATAAAATAGAGGTACTGGTTGCTTCCAGGATCCTGCACTTGAAAGACGGGCCAGTGAGGATTTGGGCATGTTGTAGGCTGTGATAGAAGTGGCAAGAATGCAATCTTTTCATGCACTGTTACACAGATAGCAAATTGATCACTTTATCTGTTCCTTGCTCCTTTGTAGAGACTTGGGTGCCCTGGTAAAATGCAGTGTCCAAAGCCTGCTGATTGGTGCAGTTTAAATGGTCTTGTAACAGTTCTCAAATCCTCATAGTTATATTGCCTTGTGTAAAATCAGTTTTTGCAAGAATTCTGGAGGATAGAATAGTGTGTTATGGTCATGTAATATAGGGTTTGTTGGGTCATTTCATATGTTTAAGTTTTCCTACTTAGTACAACCATGTAGTCTAGTGATGTTGAAGGTTATTTCCCCAGGCTAGAGCTAAGGCTGAGTTGTTAATTATAGGTGAGTTTTGCCTGAGCTTCAGAGCTAATGTGCTCACTGGGACTGCCTCAGTCACTTGCCTGAGGTTCCTAGTCCTTGCTGGGTGATGTCAGAAAGCCTGTATTTGGGACAGTAGGAGCAGTGAATGCTCTTCAGGTGTGGAGGCTGTTAGAACAGATGGTGTTTCTGGTAGTGATGGTCCTGCCATGCAGGGCTCTTTCCAATTGTCCCTCTGGCTTATCATCCCCCACCCCACGCCGGCACTCAGAATCCAAAATCAAAGGAAGTAGTTCCTGAAAATTTGATTGGAAATTAAAATTAAAAATAGGCAGTAATTACAAGAGTTCTGACACTGTATGGTCTTGAGTTAACGTTGTGAACAAGAATGATTAACAATCACTATCAAGGTGTGGTAGTTGGAGCAAATGAGCACAATGGAAGGTATACATTCCAATTAAACACAGTTGTATCAGATGTCATCTTTGTTGAGTGTGTGTGTAGCTTACAGAGGAATGTTGCGTGTGTCCCTGAGTCTCTAGGATGGAGGGTGGAAGGAATCTGTAAGTCTGGTAGCGCCTACTCCTTTAGGTTAATGTAGAGTCATTCCTTTGCTGTAATTTTTATGACTGCTGTTCCACAGACAAATATGTTTTCTCAATTGTATTAAATTTTTTTCCTTTTTTATTGGATCTTTATTAGTTATTCAGAAAATTGGGATTGAGTTTGACATAGTTACAAAGGCATAGAATAGAATTTGCTCTAATTCCGTTCCCAGTGTGATTCCCTTCCCTCTCCTCTTCCCTCCCGGTTCTCTCCTCCCTGCCCTGGTCTTCCTGTGTTTTCTGTCTTCCTTTCAGGCAGTGTCTTGTGTGCACAGGTGGTGAGGGTCACTGTGGGTGTTCACATACAGGGAGGCCACATCCTTCACTGTTCTCACTTATTCTGGCCCTCTCCTTCCCCTCGAGCCCCTTCCTCCAGTACACTCGTCTTTTTTGTTTTGATGGAATCCCTCCTTTTCCATTTCTTTCTCTCTTTATTCTCCCCCTTATGTTGGACTGGCTTCCACATATCAGAGAAAAGTGGTATTTTTAAAATCCAGAATTGTGATGTTTTTGGAAATGGTTTAATAACAAGGATAATCAAAATGACGAATGGATTTCTTTGGGTTCTGTATCTGTCTTTCTGAAATGCAGTTTATTGAGTGACCTTGAATCTAAGTTCATTTTAGTGAAGCCAGCTGGAGAACCTTAAAAATATTGGCTGTCTGTATAAATTTAATTCTAACCATTTTATCAATTAAACTAGACTCTCATGAATGGAATATTTGTTTTGTAGTCTCTTATAGATTGTTTGATAGTGTTTTGCTTTGAGACATGAAAACTTAAGAAAACAGTAGATTTTCCAACAAGACACTCTTTCTAATCGTTACACTGTTGCGGTTCCCTTTATCGGGAGCCGGGGAGGAACGCTATCCTGAGGGGAGAGGAGACCATTTTGTGTAAGCTTGTGTATGTACAAATGTAGGCTGTGTTGGCGGCTTTGACGAAATTCACTGAATGCAGTCAACGGAAGGTGGGGCTGAAAGGCTTGGGAAAAGTGGGTGGAAGAGGGTGTGGGGCGACAGGAGGTGGGGTGGGGGCTGCATGTTGAGTTGTGGTTGGGCTGCTGGATCTCTGATGAGGGTTGGATGTGGTTGGATACTGCAGTGACCCCTAGCCAGCACCCCCGGGACACACCAGGTGCCCTGGAGCACTTTGGAAAGAGGGTCTTGGGAGTTCTTGAGGATGTGGGTTGCAGAGGTTCTGTGGATGGTTCAGGGAGTGGGGCTTTGCCTTGCACTCCATGCTCTCCAGGCGCAGAAGCGACTTTTGGATGACTTGGTTCTTGCCTAGAAGGTGAGAACATTGAGACTGTCTTGTCTGTCCGTCAGGAGCAGTCCTCAGTCCTTCTAGGGTGTGTCTTGGACAGGGTTCTCATTTTGTCTGTGTTCAGACATTTTAGAGAGTTGTCTTAACTGTTCTGGGTCCACCGTGGGCAGAAATTGCTTTTGTGTTGTGCAGTTTCGAAACTCTTAGGCTGGCTCGGAGCTGCATCACCCGCAGTGTCGGGCCATAGTGGATGTCTTTGTTGGAGGGTTTCATATGGTGTCATTGTCATTGTAGGGGTTTAGTTATAGCTGCTCTGCCTCGTCTTGTCTAGCTGAGTACAGGAATTCCAGTGTTCATGTGGTTCTGCCTGGAACATAGAATGGGTTTCAAATGGTAGGTGCAGATTGTTTCTTGAAGGCTGTGGCTGTAATGTGTACATGGAGTGGCGGGCTGGTATTTGGTAGTGTCATGCACAAACATACCGCCTCTCCATGTATTCAGAAAGAGAATTGCCAGAACACTCAAGAGTTTCTGAAGTGTGCACGTAAACTCCAAAAAAGAAAGCTTCCTTCTGGGTAATAATCTGGATTGATGTCGAGGCCTTGGCATTGTGGAATTGGCGTTATTTTCTGTGTTGGCAGAGAAGTAGGCCTGGTCTCTGCCCCCACCCAGGTCTCAGAGGCATGCTGCTGCAGGCAGGCCATCGCCCCTTCTGTGGGTCTTATTCTCGTTTTCACGAGATCCCTGCTGTCTGTAGTAGGTGGAAACCTTGTTCCTCTGGTTGTCAGAAAAAGCATATAGAAATAAACATCTTCTGCCGTTCCAGAGTTGTTTGTCAAAGAGAATCACGAGCTGAGAATAGCAGGAGGAGCAGTAAGGGATCTGCTGAATGGGGTCAAACCTCAGGATGTGGATTTTGCCACCACGGCCACCCCGTCCCAGATGAAGGAGATGTTCCAGGCAGCCGGCATCCGGATGATAAACAACAAGGGGGAGAAGCACGGGACCATCACCGCCCGGGTGAGTGCAGAGCTGGCGACACATCGCATGCGGCTTTTGTCATTTTAAAAAGTATGATAATGTTTTTGTTGAAAAAGCAAGTATCAAAAAACCTAATAATAATAATATCTACCAAGGGTTTTGTCCTGCATGGCTAATAGCCATGGTGTTTAACTTTAGAGTTTGATACTGAGCTCTTGCCTCCAGCCTCTGTCCCCTGCCCCTTTTTAAATATAATTTAAAGGAATCCAGTCTATCTGTAAAAAGTAGTGGTAGTTTATTTAAAAAAGAAAAACAAGTCCGTATGCTGCAGGTTTTGTTCTTAATTTTGCATTTGAAGATGCTGCCCGACCTCCTCTGTGGCCCTTGTCAACAGCAGGAGTGTGGCTCTCCTCCCACCTTCCCAGTGTGTCCCTGTCAGTGTTGGTCAGCCCGTGTGGAGGGGTGCGCTGTGAGGGTGCTCCTGGGTGTGTGGTCCTTCCTGTGGTCCTCCGCTGTCCTCTGCATAGCTCTTCCTGGGCCAGGCGCTCGGTGCCACTCTGCAGAGCTGTAAAGTTCTTCCCCTAGTGAAGCACGCCATGTTTCAGGACTTTTTTTGGCGTGGGGGTGGGGGGAACCTCTTCCTTGTTACACCTCCCTTTTTCTGGGTCCCGTGTGGGGATCTCTCTTGGCTTTTCCCCTCTTTTGAGTAGGTGAGGCCTGAGCAAGCCCCACATGAATGAAAATGTCTTTATTTAACCATAAACTGGCTTGGCCCCACTGTCATTCCATCTGGGAATAGTTTTCTGTCAGAAAATTGGGGACTTTGTTTTCCAGTTTCTGCTATTGCCACTGAGGAGTGGATCCCATTTAGGTTTCTCCTTTGCTGGAACTCTGGTGGTTTTATTTTTCCCTTTTTGAAGCCTTTTGGTCCTCCCACTCGGGTGTTTTTAATTCCAAGGAGACGTCTCTGGGTCTGGGTTTTGTCCTTGTTGTGCAGGGCACCACTGGCCTGCCTTATTCCCTTGTTGAGGGCCTTCTCCTGTGGACCTGGGGGAGGTGACCGTCTTCTGAGAAGGTCTGTCTTCTTTCTCTGTCCTCATGTCTTGTGTTTTTCACTTTTGTGGGAATGTCTTCACTTGATCTCTCGACCTTTGAATCACAACTTTAGTGGCCTTTTGTTTTTAAGGGTCTTTCCTGGTGGACAGTCATGCAGTGCTTAATAGGAATATGTGCTGAGCAATCTGATGCTGGGCAGTTCTGTTAATTCTGTGACCCTTGTAATAGCACTTAGGTGAAAACACAAGTACTGTACAACTGTGTAGAAATACCTTATTTACGTTTTATTCTACAAGTTTTTTCTATTAGAAATTTTTTGTTTGTTTTTGTTAAACTTCCCTAGCTGTTTTTGTTACATACACATTAGCTGAGGCTTCTGCAGGTCAGGATCATCAGTGTCATTGTCTTGGTCCTCTGTGGTAGTAACATATGGAGCTGTCACCTTCTGGAATAATCAGGCTTTCTGAAGTATCTACTGGTGGCTGTTTTATAGATAACTTTTTTTTTTTTTTTGATACCAGGAATTGAACCTGGGGGTGCTTAACCACCGAGCCACATCCCCAGCTCTTTTTTAATATTTGATTTTGAGACAGGGGCTTGCTAAGTTGCAAAGAGCCTCACTAAGTTGTGAGGCTGGCTTTGAACTTGCCATCCTCCTGCCTCAGCCTCCCAAGCCCCTGGTTGTTACCATTCTGAAAACCAGAAGCAAGGGGAGGGGCCATGTATCTTTTCATTTATTCTTGTTTTCGAGGTGTAGGTGCACTAGTGGGCTTGAAAAAGACATGAGATCAAATGTCTAGGATCACAGTTCCACGAGTTGATGAAAAGAAAAACTTCCCCTGGCCTATCCAGTGGTACTGAATATTGATTTTTTTAAAACAATGTATTGCAGCTTCATGAAGAAAATTTTGAAATCACTACACTACGTATCGATGTCGTCACTGATGGAAGACACGCTGAGGTGGAGTTCACGACCGACTGGCAGAAAGATGCTGAGCGCAGAGATCTCACCATAAATTCTATGTTTCTAGGTAATGTGTGGAGATGACATGTTTTCATCTAGTCTGTGGGAGTGCCTCTTAAAATCTGCATCCTGGAAATGTGCTTCACTTCAGTCGTTGCATCCAGTGTGGCTGAGGGCGTCGTTGGCCGCAGTCACAGTCCCTGGCTTAGGCTCTGTCTGCATGGCTCGCTGGCTGGGAACTGGAGATGCCCACGCTGTTGCTTGTCGCGTTGGGCGATCTGTGGCTGTGAATGGTTGGACCGGTGCCTGTCCCTCCTGGCCTGTGGCTTCCTAGTTGCATCTGCACAGTGGGAGCAGACGTGTCCTACCATGGGCTGCTCCTGCCTCTGCATTGTCCTGTGCACGTACCTCCTCTCTGTCCCTGTTCACATGCGGTGGCACATGACTGGGAGGACTTCAGCTCTGTTTTATCGTTGTGCCTCCACAGAGCCTTAGATGGCTTCTTAGCTTTGCGTCTTAGGAATCGCCAGTCATCAGGGTAGTGTGCAGGGTGAGACCTGTGTGTGGTCTCCGTGTCAACAGAAGTGATGTGAGTTAGGTTAGTGTTTTGAACCATTATCGATACGTCATTTTTTGAATTCTAATTAAGATTTGTGTCACGGTTGGGAAGGCCAGTTGTAGGCCCGAGTGTGGGATCCCTTGCTGACCACCTGATGACAGATGCCATTTCTAGGCCCCTTGGGGTCTGGGCACACCAGTGGGCACCCTCATTTAGTGGGTTTCTCATTTGACAGGTGAAGAAAGTGCCAGAAGTTCAGTACAAAGTTCAGGTCCGAGAGCCAAAATGGGGCTCCCATTTACACAGCCTGGATTTACCACCGGGGTGCCCAGCGGGTGCACATTTTCTCTTCTTACAATGAAGGCTTCACGGGCTGTGACTGCGATGCAGTGTGCACGGTTTAATCTGACTGACCTCTTGTCAAAAGCCGTTCTGGGTGCCCTGGCATCATAGCATTGCTGAAGCCTTACAGTGTGCCAGGCGCTCCTGAGAGCAGGTTACCTGCCTGCAGTGACCCTGGCAGCTCTGTGAGGCGAATCTCAGTGTTGAACCCAGGGTGCTTGGCCAAGGGGCACAGCTTCTAAGTGAGGGATCTGGATCCTGACTGAAGCCGTGGGGCAGTGGAGGGGATACTGTTGACCAGGGCGTCTTTATGTATAGGAGACGGAGAACAAACAACGGCCAGCAGTGACGATATTCACTAATCCTCACCTTTTAGTCCTGCTTTTGTCCAGGTTTTTCCAAGCCTCATTTTATCGGTGTTAGTGGTTCTGGTGTTTCTGAGTGGTTTCTTGGCTTCCTCCACTGTGACTTTTGCTTTTGTCATATTTCCATGGTTTTCTTCCAGAATTTGGTCTTTACTGAAAACAAACCCTTAGTATCTCCAGGGTCAGGGTCACTAGGGAGAGTCAGGCACCTTTTAGTAGAAGAAACAATATGAAGACCTACCATGTCCTTTGCTTTTCTGTGGTCAGGGGTACATGTGTTTTCTTTCTTTCTTTTTTTTTAAACCTTTTGATTTGTTTTTCATGTCTTTAATCTGGAGCTTTTAAAATCTGCACTGATCATTAGAGCGGTGCCTTTCAGCAGCACCCTGTGCAGATCCCAAACCTCGGGGAGGGTTAGAGTGAGGTCTGAGCTGGCCAGTCGGCTGGGGAGGTCAAGCAGAGCACTTCCTGATGCGCCCACCTGGGTTGGTGGGTTGATCTAAGTGTTTTGTCTTATTCTTAGTCCCTGCAGTGACCCGCTGTCTCCCTTGGCCTTCTGTGGTGCTCTTGCCTAGGCCCATTTTTCCCTTCAGTGAATATAGGCAGTGGCATTTAATGGTGGGGTTTTGTTCACATCTGTTTTAGGAACAAATAAGAGGCTTACCTCAGAGTTCACAGGAGGAGGCTGCCTGAGGGCGCCCCTGAGGTGGACAGGCAGGGCACCCTACCTCGCACCCCCCCCCTCCCCCACTGTGCCTGTGACTGCTGGGGGTTGGCCTAGCTAGAAAGTGGACGATTGTATTTCTCAGGACTAGGCTGAAAATCTGCATTTTTTAAGATGCTTCTGTATTTCCTATATGTATTTCAGCCTGTTTTCTGTGTCTAGGGTCTGTGTGTTTATCTTTTGCACACAGTAGACGTCAGCCACTCATCTTGTTGATACATACCCACCATTTTCCTGATGTGTCCCTTTCTCATGGTGTGGCCTTGCCAGCAGGCTCCCCCACCCCCCAGTTCTGTTTATTATGTCTAATTTTGAGTGTGGCTTTGTGTTTTGCCTTTGTGATAAAGTATGAAAGGTCTTTCTTATGGATTTGTTTTAGGATTATAAAAATATTTTTCTATGGCTTTTTTACTGATTTCTGCGGGGAGTGTGTGCACGTGCTTATCTATTTTAACTTGACTGTTAGCTTGTCTGGAGTCTTCTCTTCCTACCCCACCGTATACACATCCGGCATTTTCACCCTGGGAAGCATTATGTGGTTGTGACGTACACAGGAATCCTATTAGTGTCTGCATTTTAATTTTATGAGTTTGAAATATGCTAAGTTTTTACTATTTGTGATAGTTTTGAGCTGATTTTTTGTGTATGTTTTAAAATTTTTGCTGATAATGATTTTTTTATTCCCCTCTGAACAGGTTTTGATGGTACCTTATTTGACTACTTTAATGGCTATGCAGATTTAAAAAATAAGAAAGTTAAATTTGTTGGGCAGGCTAAGCAGAGAATACAAGAAGATTATCTTCGAATTTTAAGATATTTCAGGTAAGACTTTTAAATGTAATATTAAAACTTTTGTGGTTTTTCATCTCACCAGAGCGGGACTCTGGTCTGCAGAACCGGTGGGTGTGGGTGTGGGAAGCGCTGACCCCCATGTCCAGGTGGTGGAGAGAGGTTTTGAGATGCTCTGGGCTCTATGCTGTGATGTTTTGCATGTGAAAGCTTCGTGTCCTTTTTTTAACGTCCATTTTTCCTGGGTTGAAGTTTTTCTTTCACTCGTCCTGGGGTTCGAGCGCTTGTCCCAGGCCAGGCGCTGAGCTGGGCCCTAAGGCGTGGGTGGCAGTGTCTTCATGCAGCCTGTGGCCCTCTGTGCAGTGGAGAAGCCTTGGTGCCTTACCACAGGTGACACTGGTGAAAGAGGCCGGGAGGTGACCAGTGGAAAGTGGACGATTGTATTTCTCAGGACTAGGCTGAAAATCTGCATTTTTTAAGAGTGTAAAGACACGCAGCGCTGGTGTGAACTTGGTCAGCAGGGTACACACTGGTTATGTGGTTAGCAGTGACTGTTATTTTTTAAAATCAAAAATTTATTTTTTATTACATAAAAACAGAAAACTTGCACATTATTATGGGGTGTCATGTGATGTTCTGATCCATGGGAGCACTGTCGTGTTTAAGTCAGGTCAGTGTTATCTGTTCTCACTTATTTCGTTTGTTAATGGTGAGAATCTTGAGAGGATTGCTTCTAAGCTCTTTGGAACGTGTAGTGCATTTGCCGTTGTCTGTCGTCACCCTGCTCTGTGGTAGCACAGCAGAACTCCTTCCTGCTCTCTGACACCCCTCCTTTCTCCTTCAAGGTCCTGTGAGAGTGAGGTCATGCAGTACTTGACTTTACCTGGCTCAGCTCACTTAGCATAAAGAAGCCTAAGTCCATCCTTGTTTTACCCCAAATTATCGGATTTCTTTTTTTATGGCCGAATAGTGTTCTAAATGTGCCATGCTGTCTTTCTTTATCCATTTGTGAGTTGGTAGATGCCTTTCCATTTCTTGACGTTGTGAGTGGTCTCCCAGTCGACATTGGAGTGCCTGTGCCTTGGACACTATGGTCTCGTGACCCTCCGTGTACCTGGCAGTGGGACAGTGTGTGCTTTAGTTTTTGAGACCCTTCTGCAGTGTGTTCATAGTGGGCAGACCCTCATGGACACTTGTGGCTTGTGTTTTTCTAGTATGAAACCGCTGTCCATCGTGTAGTTCATCTTCTCTCGGTGCTTCAGTAGCAGCGATTCTGAACTTCAGACTCTGACCTTGTGAGAACTCTCCTAACTGGCTAGTGACCTGTGGTTGTGTGTGTCCTCTCAGAAGGTTCTGTGTCAGTAAGTGATATTTCTGTGAACTTGAATACTTTTAAGCAGTCTCTATGTACAGAAGAGCAGCCATCAACTTGAACACAAGTTGGGCCATATTTATCTAGCATTTTATGTGACTCGCTAGTGAGTCTTAGGACCCCACTGTGGGACCAGTGCTCCCGAAGGCTTGTGGCCTGAGATTCTGAGCCAGGCTGCGGCGTCTGCGGTGGACTTGTCCCATTTGAAGGCCTTTCTTAGAGCAGTGGGTTGTATGCCGGGATCTTGGAGGGGTCACCCTGCTCTGTTAGGGAACCCTGCCTGGTACGGGGCCTTCACAGGGGCTGTCTTCACACACCTGCTGTGAAGTGCCCTCAGGTCCTCCCTGGGTGGCCATTCTTAGCTTCTTGGGAAGCAGAGCAGAGGCCTGGGTGTTCTAGTTCTGTCTCACCTTGAGAAAGCTCTACGTCTTGGGCTTCTTCATGTGGAGGAAAACAAAGGTGGAGAACTGGCCAGATGGTGTGTTGGGTGCCTCCTAGACCTAACTGGTTCTGTGTACTGTCTTTCCAGTGAACGGATGAGTGGGATATAACGTAATATGGAATAATGGAATGTAGTATGTAGAGATGATGAAGGGAAGATTTTGTCTTACAGGTTTTATGGCAGAATTGTGGACAAACCCGGTGACCACGATCCCGAGACTCTGGAGGCCATCACAGAAAATGCTAAAGGCTTGGGTGGGATATCGGGAGAGAGGATTTGGGTGGAACTGAAGAAAATCCTTACTGGTGACCACGTAAATCATTTGATTCACCTCATCTATGATCTTGATGTGGCCCCTTACATAGGTGAGACCAGGTTATAAAATGTTTGAGTTTTTGGCAAGGAATTATCTTACTTCCAAAATTTCATAAGGGAAAAATGTGTTGAGTCATTTGGCTCAAGAATTCTTAGTAGAGAACTGGCCTATTTTAAAAAACTCTTCCAAGGTAACCTAGGGGCTAGCGTGGGTCAGTTTTGTCATGGTCATCGGGGAACCCTTCCACCGCAGTGGCCTCTGCTTCTTGGGTTTATTTCTGATGGAATAAAGGGGCTCAGAAGTAACTGCTCTCCTGCTGACAGACGGTCGATGCTTGTGATTATGTAATGTCACATTCATGTTCACAGGCAGAGGGGCTCAGGGACTAGGCTTGAGGCGGGAGTTTGGAAACCGTGTACCTTGTGGATCAGGTGTCACCACTGTCTGTGGACTTCCGATGGGGCTGGGAGAGGACATAGGGATATCTCGGGTTTGGAGAGTGACCCTAGGGACAGGGAGGAGACCGTGGATAGGATGAGTGGCGTGAGGGCGTTTCTGTGACTGCACTGATGGCTGGCTCGGGTGGAAGGCTCTTCTGTGCGGTGGATAACGGGTGTGGGCTGGCCTTGGTTTGCAGGCTTGCCTGGCAGCGCGGGTCTGGAAGAGTTCGACAGAGTCAGTGGGAACGTGGAAGGCTTCGCACCAAAGCCCATGACTCTCCTGGCCTCGCTGTTCAAAGCACAGGACGACGTGACAAAGTTGGATCTGAGGCTGAAGATTTCAAGAGAGGAGAAGAATCTTGGCTTGTTTCTGGTGAAACACAGGAAGGACTTGAGGAGGGCGGACGGCCCCGAGCCCCTGAAGCCCTACCAGGACTTCGTCATAGACGTGAGTATGGCCTCGCCGGCTCCCACTTGTTTTGAGTGGGAAAGGTCCCAGTGAGCGTTGGTGACGGACTAACGCGTGTCTGCCCCTAGTCTAGGGAGCCGGACGCGGCAGCCCGTGTGTGTGAACTGCTCAAGTATCAGGGCGAGCACGGTCTCCTCCGGGAAATGCAGTGCTGGTCGGTGCCCCCCTTCCCCATCAGTGGCCACGACATCAGGAAGGTAGGCATTTCCTCGGGAAAGGAGATCGGGGCTCTGCTGCAGCAGCTGCGCGAACAGTGGAAGAAAAGTGGCTACCGGATGGAGAAGGAGGAGCTCCTCAGTCACATCAAGAAGACAGAGAGCTGACCCGGAGCCTGCCACGCCACGGCGGCCGGTAAACGGGCTCTCCTTCCGCTTCCCCTGATGAGGTTTAGGAGGCGACAGCAGCTTTCAAGCTGGTTCACAGGAAATCTTGACAATGACTTTGTGAAACTGCTTCCGGCCCTGAAAGGGTGTCTGCCCCCTCCCAGAGTGGTCTGGCTGTACCTAGCGTTCTTGGAAAAGTAGGGTCGGATGTCCCCAGAGGGTGGTGGTCCTACCATCTGGTAACTGCCTTGAACAGGAAAAGTTAACGTCTGCGGGGGGATGACCACCCGGGTTGCCCTGTACAGTGATGGCCTCTGATGGGTTCCGGGTCCTGTACCAGATCCAAAATGAAGGTTGCCTGGTGCCTGAGACACCTGACACACTTGGATTAATACTCCCGTGTAACATAGGAGTGCTTGTGGGGTGGCGCGCACAGCAGTGTGGGTGGATTTTACTGTGGAGGTGAAGGTGAAGGTGGTGTCCTAACCCTAATGCATCCTTGAGCCTGTTATTTTAATAAAACAGTCACTTTGGTTTTGGTGTGCTGTGGCATACACACTTGGTGACACCCTTCCTTTTCCTATTTGGAGTCTGTTCTCACCAGGTGCAGAGAGACTGTTTCAGCTGCTTTTTCCTTTCTGTCCAGCCATAGCATCTTTATAGCCTATGAGCAAGTAGCAATTTTTGGACATTGCTCAAAGAGGTTTTGCAGAGCACACTGCTGAGAAGAAGTGGCACTAGCACTAGTAGGTGAGTACTGACGGTATTATGAAGATATCTGTAGACTGAAGGATGTGGAAAAGGAGTGCAAGGACATTTCCCTAAGCTGTTGTCATTTAAAATCCCAGGCCTCAGCCAGAGCAAAGAAACACAAAAGGAACCCCCCACCATGGGTCACCTGACCTCTATACCCTGATAAGCCCCAGGCACGTTCCTGTCCCACCTTAGTGGAGTGGAGCAGTTACCCTAAATGAAGCCTTATAACCCAGACTCTTGCTTCAGCCCTCCGCCATCTTCTGCCCTGAAGATGATCCTGGCCCCATGCTTGGCAATTGGCTTCTCTGCTAAACCTTGATTACAGAGAAGCCTGCTTCCACTGTCCTCATGTATGACATGTGTCCCAAACACTGGGTTCCCTGCCCAGGAGCTGGAGCAAGGTGGGATGAACCCTCCCAACCCTTCCCTGTAGTCACACTAGGACGCAGGTGTTTCCCACCCTGTGGAACGTAGACCCTCCACACCTCTGCTGCGAGCAGCCGGCTACCCCAAGGCTTTGAGTCAGAGGTCTAACAGCCCTGGGGTACCAACCACCTGCCAAACTTTTGTAGCTTTATGCCACATGGACAGTGAAAGGAGCTCGCAAAACCTAAGGCCCACTCCACACACTGGAATCCCACATGAGATTCACTTGTCAGTAGCATGAAGCAAACCGACAAGGCTGACCTGCCTGTTGGCACTCAGCAGCTTTATGGCCCACAAGAGGAGTTCCAGAGCATGTTCAGGGGTTGCATGATCAGGGGCTGGGCTGGGTCAGCATTTTAGCAGGCATGTTCAGAATCGAAGGCTGGGAGTCTCTAGATAGCAGACCTAATGCCAATAGCCAGTAAAGGGATTTGTACCAAAGCCTTTGTTAATGTTAAAGGAGGCCCCCTCGCCAGCTGCCCTTCCCTGGCACACCCAGCAAACCTCCAGATCAGGGGCACCCTTGCCGTTTGTTTTTATAGCCAAGATCCCATTTGTCCAGTTTCTACCACGTAGATGCCACCACCTTTTGGCTAACCAGGAACTCCCACTACTGAGATTAGGAGAACAGATGTTTACCCAGCCCCCCATGGGGGGAAAAGTCCAGTCGGGCACATGGGCGGCCTGCGGAGTACAGAGGGTGCTTTGCCCTCTGTTGAGCCTCCTAAAATATGGGGACTACCCAGTCAGTTTGTGGAGACACCCCTGGGCTGTCTACCAATTCTGAGACTCTTTATTCCCATTCTGACCTCGAGATTAAATGCCTCATTAGGCTTAGCACTCAAATTTGGCCACAATACCAATTAGATAATCTGCACTGGTGGCCCAAGATGAAACCTTTGATCAGTAGCTCTCCAAAGTTCAAAGATTATCTATTACAGATTGTCAAGATTGTCGGAGGTTTTCTACCTCTAAGGTTGCTTTCTCCTTCCCTCCATTGCCAAATAACAGGGATTCTCTCTCCCAGTCCAGTTTCTCAATGGGTCTGTGCCCGACACCCACAAAGACTTAATTAGCGAAGGGCACTGAGGCTTCCCAGAAGCAATTTGTAGATGGACAGAAAAGCCGCTCCCAGCCTCAGCCACCCATAGGCCCCAAGAAGCCACTCCTGGCCCCACCAGACTTCCTAATGCATCTTCTGGGCCCTGTCCCCAGGGTGGACAGTTTTTGAAGTCCATACACTGAACTGCTAGAACCCAAGTCCCACTGCCTATCACCTCAGACAGTATTCTCTTGGGGGCTCCAAGTTATAGGGATGGTGGGTGGCAGGGAGGTGTGTAGTTGTAAGTAAGTGATTGGGAGTGAGACAAGGTTAGACGGCTCTAGGACTCCTGGAATACGGAAAATAGATCTGACTCAGGAGCCTTTTCCAATCTGGAATGGTGATCAATATAAGTTTTAAAATGTCACCCATCTTGATAAGGATTTCTCACAGCATATGTATTAAATACCAATGTTTTACTGTGTGAACCTACTCAAGTAGGTTATAATGCCTCACAAAATATGTATCATGTTAAATGCAGAACTGTATGCTACAAAGATAAGTCAAACTATATGGCAAAGTCAGCACAAACTCAAAGGCCAGTAGCCACCTGGCTCCCTGTCAGGTGCTCAGTGTCACCTATCTGGTGGTTGATGGCTGGCATTGTTACCTTAGCTGGAATAATTGCTTCTGTATCCACATTTAGCAATTTCAAAGGAATTTTACTGAGACCTGGCAAACTCAAGTACATATTGATCAGGAAATTTTAAGTGAAATTCAACAACTAAGAGATTCTGTGATATGACTAGGAGAACAAGATTTCCTATGGGCTCAGACATCAATGTCATGAACATTACCAGTTATATGTCACTAGAGTTCCATATAATGACACTGAGATTCAATGGCAAAATGTAAGTAATCACCTAATGGGACTTAATCATTTTCATGTTTCTTTGAATGTATTGGAATTAGAATCTCAGGTTTGGCTACAGTCAATGCAAAAGGACCAGCTTTTAACAATGAGGAATATAGGGCAATTTGGCTAAAGCAGTCTCTTTGCTTAAACCTTTTAAATACTTTCCTGTAAGTGTATCTTACTTCCTAGCTATTGATCATATGGTCAAACTTATCTCTGTTCTTGTTTTGTATAGTCTATCAAGCAGGATAGAATCAAAACATCAGAAAGTATAATTCAAAGAAAGGGTTTCTCAGGGAGACCTGTCAACCCAGCCACCTCCCAGGACCCATCTCCCTCTGTGACCACTGCCTGATTTTTTTGTAAAAGGAGGACATCACTCAGGCCAATTTTGAAGCTTCTCCCACACACAACCCTCTTCAGCCTCAATCTCCAGGGTCTTCATGTTCTCTTCCAGAACTCTGAAGGGGGGTGTCCCATACTTCACCCATTCTCAGCAGCCAGATTTGATGTTCATCCCAATTCAGAGTCTGGAATGGAGGATATGGAAAATATGCCAAGGGCATTTCCCCTAAGTTTTGTCACGTAAAATCCCAGGCCTTAGCCAGAGGAAAAGAACACAAAAGGAACTGCACTGAGCCCCCCATCCCCACCCCAATCCTGGGTCACCTGACTAGAGAAAGCCCCAGGAAATTCCCTGTTCACATTCCTGTCCCACCTTAATGAATTGGGGCATGCTTCAGCCCACTGCCATGTTCAGCCTTGAACATCAGTTGTACCAGGGTTCCACTGGTTGGCTCTGCTGCTGAGCACTGAGTAAAGAAAAGCCTGCTGATGTGAGGTGTGCCTCCCACCTCCGTCATCTGTCCTAACAACAGACACCATAGAATTCCCACACCCCACGTGTGCCCAGGCTGTGTTGCAGGGTGGGGACGTCATTGTTACATGCCACAAGGAAGAATTAGTAAGAATTGAAGGTACTAATTTCACTTTTTGCTGCTTAAATTTTACTTGAATATATTTAGTAAATTAAGCCACAATGTGATTTTTGCTATTTTACCAGTTAATTTGGTATATAAGGAATGCTTTAAAATTTTGCCAATTGTTTGGTAAGTAAGCAGTATTTGCTAATTTAGTTGGGAAGAAAAATACTAAGTTTTTCATTTATTTAGAAGCTGAACAAACCTGTGCTACTGTTGCTAATTTTTCAATGGCAAATAAGGGGTACTTTCTAGTTTTGCTACTGTTTACTTATGTGGAAGGTTTTCTAAATTTTCATTGTGGTAAATAAGGTACACTGGAAATTTTTGCCCATTTTTCTGTTTATATTCTAATAGCAAATATATGCTAAATTTGGCATTTAATTCCTGTGGGGGGAAAAAGACCACTAAAATTTTTGGTAAGTTTTCCATTTAATTGATATGATAAATAAGGACAACTCGGAGTCTGCTGATATTTCCATAAATATGGTAGAAAGGGGACACTGGTAAATTTCTTGTTTTAAATTTAGTTTATGTGGCAAATAGGGCCACTTGCAAATTATGAATAAGATCTGCATTTAATTTATATAATAGGGCCACGCAACATGGACTTTTTCCAAGTTCTATGTATTAAATAGGGGGATTTGCATTTTTCATAAGAATGGTATTTATGTGGTAAGTGGGGCCAAGTGCAATTTGGGGCAGTTTTTTTAATTCATTCTATATGAAGTTTTACCTTATATTTACATGGGAACATTGGGCAATTTTGCCATTTATTTTATGTGGTGTATATGGGCCAGTTGGAATTCTTCCAAGTGCTGTGTTGCCTTTATGTGATAAACAGGGCCACATGCAATTCTTGGTAAAATTCACGATTTATGTGGTAAGTAGGGCCACTTAAAATTGTACTTTTGCCAAAAATTGTTTATGTGGTAAATAAGGCAATTACGATTTTGGGCAAAATCTGCATTTAACTTATGTAAATAGAGCCACTTTTGATGGTGGTCAGTTTTGCCCTTTATTCTATGTGCTCAACGTGGGTCACTTGGAATTTCCCAAATATTGTAATTTAGACACTCTTGCATTGAGCACACCTGTAAGAATCAGTAATGATGGGCAATATTTACCATTTTATGTCTTGCATGTCCACTGTTTGAATCAAACAAAACCTGTCC
Source organism: Ictidomys tridecemlineatus (assembly GCF_052094955.1). NCBI lineage: Eukaryota > Metazoa > Chordata > Mammalia > Rodentia > Sciuridae > Ictidomys > Ictidomys tridecemlineatus. The sequence goes on along the minus strand of NC_135492.1, from coordinate 46,898,400 downwards.
ATGAAATAAAATAGACAAAATTCAGTATCACCTGTAGTTTGCACACAGGGTTGGGAATCTGTGGAAAAAGATTCATACATAAGTCTTTCTCAGGCTAAAAGTGCATGTTTTAATATTTTCAAAATTTACAAATCAGTATCTCTCAGAAGCTACAGAAAATTGAAAGGAACAAACTCCTTTGAAAGTAACAATATACACAGACCTGCATCTTTCAAAAAAGAAACGTGCACTGCTTCCCCACTGCTGCCAGAACAGGAGTAATTTGGTTTGTACACCTCCAGGTCCTGTCACAGAAAACCAGAAAACAAGCTGGGGTCTACTCTCCTCCTCCAACTTGGGTGAGTCAGCAGGCCGCCATGTAATGTTGCTGTTAAGTGATACATTGTAGGCATTAATTTCCAAAGCAGACACGAGAATACCAATTTGTTAGATTCCTATCCATACCACTTCCGTTTACAAGCAAAGTATCACTTTGTCTGGGCTCAGTTCATCATCAGTGTCTGGGATTGTGGGCAAAAGAGCAGATCGAGTTAAACCCCAAAACTTTTGAGGTGACATGTCTTTTTTGGTGGCTGTGAATTTCCATCCGATGTGACTTGCACATATCTTACACTGGGCGATGGTCCAGGCATACCTATAAGATGAAGGACAAATATTAGCCAAAGTTCATTACATGAATCTGAAAGGAAGAACAGACGCTTTAGAGCAACACTGAGAGAGTTATGCACAAACACCAAGGTGGCCCTGAAGTCAGCTCCCTAGACACTTCACCTGGCTGATGTAACGTGATGGACCTGACTCCATGTTCATACCATATGTTTTCTTCTATTAGAAACAAAAATCACTACCACAAAACGCTGTTTGTACTGCAGTCAACTTAGAAAACAACCATTACTTGCAGGACCGCCCAGTGTGTGCTGGTCAGGTGATGGAATAGTCACAAGAACCACTACTAACATCATTCAACTACTAACATCATTCATAGAGGGCACGTATTCTGCATTTGAAATCAAGGGAACATTTGTGGCAATGTGTTACCTTTTTTTTGTCCTTCATTTTCTCCCCAGGAGTAAAGTCCCACATTTCAATACAATCACTGTCACATCACACCTATTTTCAAGAAAACTTTACCACCTTCCTTAGAACCCTGCAGTTTTTTGCCCATTTCAAGGCAAGCAAAAGGAGCAGCTCCATTACCCAGGAAACCAGCTGTGCTCTGTTGAAGGGCGACCTATCAGGTTCAAGTTGGAAGCTTTATACACGGTCAGCGTCTCATGCACATATCCATGAGGATTCACATAGGCTGCCATGGGCCCACATAAGGATAAACTAAAAGAGAAAAAAATTTTGAAAGTCTACCAGCCAATGAAGTTAGTTCATCTTGCAGACAAACATTTCCTGTGAAAAAACAGGGCTGTGTCCATCCCAGTGATGACCCAAAGACAAGTACTTCAAATTCTGCTGACAGTATATTTGCTCACCCTCAGGCAGCTGATCTATCAGAATTACTCTCAAACACTTATCATAGCAAAGCCACATTTTCAGTCTTCTAACACCTGATTTGTCCCTGAATACCACTATCACTCACCTCATCCTGTGACACACAGGTACCCTCCAAACACCTTTTAATGGGTACATTTTTCAAAAAAAGAGGGTAACAATTGCAACTATTTGACTTTACCATGCTGCTGCTAAACTTTCATTAAAATGCTTTATTTATGGAGGCTAATTCTGGAACAGTGATGGGGAGACAGTCCTGAATGCATACAATAAAAATGTAATAAAGACCTTACCTGAATATTTCATTTTTGGTTGTGATCTCTGTTTCTTGACATTGTTTACAGCAAAGGGAAGTGCACTGGAAAGTACAGATAAAATGCTCAGTGGACCAATTTTGCATTCATTCTAATTATTTACCTCATTCATTACCTCATTAAGAAAGCTGGCAGGACAAAAAAGGTGACACACTGCCACCAATGTTCCCTTGATCTCACCAGGTTGTACAAGGCATTCATATTTGACAAATGCAGAACACCTGCCCTCTATGAAAGCACCATCCCACCTCTGAATGCCCACAGTGAGTCACTGACTTTAACAGCATTTTGGAATAAGAATGCTCAACATTCATTTTAAGTGGAAATCCTAACTGCCTCTGTCCCCAGCCTGCACATCCTGGTTCAGGGGAGTCTCAGTTCCTTGGACTCACTTTGTTCATGATGTCCAATTCACAGCGAAGCCGCTGGACGGCACTGCCGATTTTAAGGAGCTGAATTCTTAATACATCATCAATAGGAAGACATGCGGCCACTCTGTAAGAAAAATCTTCAAGACATGAAAGGATTTTCAGGATTTAAACTGATGAATCAGATGATGTTCTTTGAAATGACCCTTTCCCTAATAGGATTCCCCAGGACAGGTTAACATAATTACAAACAATTCTAAAATACGCATCTACTACGTAATGTCTGCACACTACCAAAATAAACTACCTGATAAACAGATCATTGTGTATGTTACAATGGCACGTCCTGGGACAGGGGTCGCTCTGCCAGGGACGTGTTCTCTCAGGCTCAGGAGAACTGCTTAACTACACTATGGATTTTCTATGCAAGATTTTGCCTACAGTAATGGTTTCACAGAATGAGAGAATTGTGTTGCAATTACTTTAAAAAAGTTTTTCCAGTTACTCCAAGCAAAGAAAATGTGTATGCTTTTTGGTTATAAAAACAAAACATTGATTCTTTCGGGGCACAAGGCTTGACCTTCCTTCAGCAACACATCACAGACCATGAAAAGAAACTAACTTTTCATACCTATTGGATTTGAAGGAAGAGAATCATCCTTTAGATTTTCATCCCACTCATGTAGCTGTTTCTTAATTCTATCCATCAAGGTTTCCTGGTTTAAAATAAAAGTTGCCACAATGAAGTCATGCTTACTAACATGTACTGTTTCAACTCTGAGTGCTACCAGTGTTTTATTGCATTCAGTACTGTGGAGAGACCTCAGCACCATCGTTTTGTACACTTTCATGTACCTGGGGGTGAAGCCTTTTCCAACGCACTACAGAGTTCTGTGGCCCCTGACACCTACAAGACAGCTTACTGCATGCTCCAAAACCACCCTCGTACCCCTCCCCCACACCCCATCCACAATGGCACCAAAGCAGCAGAAGGAAAACTTCGACTTGCTCTAGTGATATCATAAACCCTTCTCCCAAGACTTGAGGCTTGTGGTCAAACCTATTTGTT